>NC_081415.1:182689718-183001385 GCF_030272615.1 Cryptomeria japonica
TGGTCTCAATATTTTATGCAGGCCATCCAGGGCTTGCAGCGTTCACCAAAATCATATTCTGAAAGAACCTAATTCTAATCTTTTAAGGCTAAAAACAAAAAAGTGAAGGTGTAAAAAAACCCAGAACAGAGTCATTTCTTTTTATATTATCTATATCCCAACCATTCCAGAGGAAATTCAAAGCAAATCATAGACAACAGATAATCTCTAAACAGACCTCAGACACCCTACAATCTATTCGGAATTGCAAGCCATATCAGCGAATAATCCTCTATAACAAATACCCTCCAATATAATGGTAAATTTTAAATTATGTTTAAAAAACAATCCAAGATAATAGCAATACACGCGCATCAGGGCCAAAAATTCAGTCATAATTAACCATTTCAAAACCGAGCAAAGGGAATAAATGAAAATGGTCTTAAATAAAAAAATATCCATAACCATGAAACCCTAAACCATCTACGAAAACATTGCTTAAAACCCCAAATCAATTTGATAAAAATATCACCAAAAACGGCATTCCCTTAACATAGCTCAAAATTCGAATAATCCTAAAAAATAAAAGCAGAAATGAAAGCCAAAAAAAGGTACCTGTACATGCTCGGCCTTTCTAACATGGGGCCGATTTACAGCGCCTTTGACACTTTCTGGCCATGGCCACTCCACAAAATTGCGAAACAGGCACAGAACAGCACCTGTAGGAAATAGAAAGCAGAATATCAAGTGGACAAATTGATTCAAATATTCAAATACTCGAATATAGACGTTGGAACGACGGAGCCGTTAAAATCTATTGGTTGGAATGCTGATGTGGCAGCCTAAGATTGAATTGGGTTATTTTGGCAAGGGCTCCTCTTCCAATTTCTAATGTTCGAATGTTCGGTGGAAACAGATTTCCAAGCCTTTGGTCTCTAGATTTGTTTCAATTCATTTTAACAAATTATTATTGTTAATGAATAAGGTTTAATAATCACATTTTCTGGATTAGATTATGTAGCAGTTTTTTGCATTAACGTTTCGGATCATATTTTGCGATCCATCATCAGAGTGTTAGAGAGATAAGAGTATGAAATGATAAGTTGCCAAATCAGGGCCAAGCTAAAAAAAAAAAGAGAGTCAGACGATGAGGCACAGGGTCCAAAGCAAAATTAAATAGATTAAAAAATAATAAAAGGCAAAATAATGATAATATTAATGGTAATAATAAGAGAAAATAAATGAAAGAGATAACAATAAAATAATAACAAAGAGAGAAAGCTAATAGAAAGGAAAAAATACAAAAAAAAATAAATAAAAATAAAAATAGACCATTAACTATCACAAAAGAAGAAACCCAAAAAATAATATAAACTTGAAAATTAAAACGAAAAAAAAAAACGTACTAAGGAGATGAAATTAGAAAGGTGAACAAATAATAAAAAGGGGGGTGATAAAGAAAACAATGAACATAAAAGAATGAAAACAAAACAAGAGAGATGATGATGATGATGATGATGATGATTTGATATTATTAAATTCAAGCACAATAAAATTGAAGCAACTAAAACAAAAGTAAAATCAGTTAGAAGAGGATCTTACTTTTAATACAAGACTGAATTAGAATGAGTTAGAGATGCATGTATTAATAAAATTTAGGTTTTATTAGTAGAAAGTTGTGAGTATTATTGAAATGGTTAATGGGTGAAAAGCCTACATAAAAGAATCACATAATTATCTTAGAAATAAATCCTTGATATAGAAGACTTTGGATGTAGATTTAACAATTGTATTGTTAAAGGTCAATGGTTGTAGATTTGAAACTTCATTTGTTCACTTTATAAGTTAGAGAACAATGTGTATAGCCTAAACTTTATAAGAGGTTCATCCTATGGTTAGAGCTACCTCATAGTAGGTTGAGTTTATTCTAAAGTTTTATATGTGATATCTACCCTTTACTGATTTGGATTTTGAGAAAATGAAATCCAATTGTGAATGATTTTTTTTTCTATTTGCATCTCACCCACAATACATAGATGATTTCAAGAAAATTAGGGTTATTCATGGAGTTAGGTTTTTGATAGATCCTCTTTATTAAACCTAATGGGTCAAAGTATAACCCCATCAAAATTTAATTGTTTCAAATTGGAGGAATTGGCTATGAAGGTAGCCACCCAAGATCTAGAGGCCTAATGAATAGCACAACAACAATAGAGAACAAATGTGACAAGAACAAACTGTATTCTCACCAATGATGCAACAAAAATCAATCAACTAGATTGAATTGGAATGAGTGGATTGAATAGTACATAGGATACTCCTTGGTTAAATAAGCCAAGATTAGAACATGGGAATTCATAAGATTATGAGAAGTGTCGTAATCTTATAACATGAGACAAAGATTGATAGCCTATCATCCTAGCTAAAGTGGAAAAGTGATAGTGTGATAACACAACTAAAGATGGATCACCCACCTAAGGTGAAAAAGTGAAGCCATGATAGGTGGATGTGATAATGTAATAAAGATACTAAAGGTGGAGACAACACATAAAGTGGAAATAGTAACATGATAAGTCCACCTAAAGTAGAGATGCTCCAACAACCTCCCATGTAGTCCTTAAGTAAGCTTAAGTGGCGTGTAATTAGGACCTAGGACAAGGTACAACACTTTTAATTACACCAACACTCCCCCTTAAGTACAACTTAGGGAGAATGTACACAAATTTATAGCAATGCAAGATGGGTTCTGGCTATTAGGCCATGTTAGGTACCCATGTACAAATGCAATGCAATCTCTCACAAACAAAGAAAATGAGAAAACTCAGTGGAACAAAACCCCTCCCCAAAAGAGAGATGAAGATACAAAATAATCTTAAAGAAGAATGAGAAGGGCAAAAACCCATGTGAGAAAATATTCCCCCCATAGGATAGAAGAGGAAAGATTGTGCCCCCCCTCAATGTAAAATCTCCTACAAATATGGTCCAATATGTCGACCAACATTCCTCCCCACTGGGAAGAAATAGAGCTAATGTTGCACAAATATTCTCTCAAACGACAAACCAATGGCACCCTAATGAATCTAATATACAAATTTTGCACAAAAATTCTCTCTAATGACAAACCAATGACCCAAGATCTAAAGGCCTAATGAATAGCACAACAACAAGAGAGAACAAATGTGATAAGAATAAATTGTATTCTCATCAATGATGTAATAGAACTCAATCAACTAGATTTAATTGGAATAAGTGGATTGAATACTACATAAGAGACCTCTTGGTTAAATAGGCCAAGATGAGAACATGGGAGTGCATAAGATGACGATGAGTGTTGCAATATTATGAAATGAAACAAAACAGGATAGCCTATCATCCCACCTAAAGTTGATAAGTGATAATGTGATAACACCACTAAAGGTGGATCACCCACCTAAGGTGGAAAAGTGAAACCATGAAAAGTGGATGTGATATTGTGACTAAGTAACTAAAGGTGGAGACACTACATAAAGTGAAAAAGCTAACAAGATAAGTCCACCTAAAATGGAGATGTTCCTACAACATCCTATGTGGTCCCTAAGTAAGTTTAAGTGGGGTGTAATTAGGACCTAGGACAAGGTACAACACTTTTAATTGCGCCAACACAAATGATTTTTCAAATGATGAATATTGCCTCCTTTTGTCAAAAGTAAGGGAGGCAAAGGATGCCTCATTTCTCTAAAAGTAATGGAGGTCGTGCTAGAATTCCTAAAACACATGGAAAATAATCCTTAAAATTTGGTCCTATTCTTTGAATGAACCTTCTAAAGAAGATTTAGATGACAACAAAAAATAGTTTAGACTCAAAATATAATAGGATAATGTTACAATAAGTAAGGGAGGGAAGTCATGTCACAATTATGGAGCTAATAGGATGAGTGGTTAGAGAGGAGTTTATGTTTCATATTTAATTAATATTGTGCTATGGTTAACACATTTTTTTCTCAACTTGAATTAATTTATCTTTAATATACAAGAGTAATCCCAAATTTAAATAACTAGATGATGCCTTGGAAACTAATTAAGCACGCCTATGATAAATAATTAAGATTATATACATGTGTGTGTGTGTGTCTATGTATGTATGTACACACACACACATACATACTTATTTATATGTATGCATATATTCTTAATGGCTAGTTAATTCATTAGACCTACATGTTATTAATGTAGATTGGGTAGGTGACTTGGATAGTCAAAGGCCCACTAGTAGTTAATTTTTATCTTTGTTTGTAGGTTTAGTAAGTTAAATGAGTAAAATACGCCCTATAGTTGTTTTATCCACCACAAAAGGAGAGTGTATGATGAACACATTCCTTTAAGGAGGTTCGATATTTACAAAGACTCGGTATAGGTATTGATTTTGATTACATGATTGTGAGGATCAATTTTGATAGTTAGAGTACCACAT
Organism: Cryptomeria japonica; assembly: GCF_030272615.1. Taxonomy (NCBI): domain Eukaryota; kingdom Viridiplantae; phylum Streptophyta; class Pinopsida; order Cupressales; family Cupressaceae; genus Cryptomeria; species Cryptomeria japonica. The sequence goes on from NC_081415.1 coordinate 182,694,148, forward strand.
ATTTGGGCAAAAATACTATGTGTCATGATTGTAGTAAGCATGTTGATGTCCAGTATCAATTTATATGAGAAATTATTGATAATGATAATGTCTTGTTAAATAAAGTTGTCACTTTGGATATTGTTGCAAATTCTCTCACGAAGCTAGTGACTATAGATAAGTTCTTTTGTTGCAAGAAAGTCACGGGCCTTGATCACTATACTTGATTTTTTTTTTATGTATTGCATAGAGGTAATTGAAATCTATAATGTCAAGTAGGAGAATGTTAGGATAAGTGATGTTAACCTTGCGATCCTAAGTATTTTTCATGTGTCCCCATGATACTCAAAATGGGTACTTGGACATCTAGGTTCATGCATGACACAAAATATTTAATATTTATTTTCCTACAACAAATTGTTATTGTATTAATAGAGGTGGATCTACTCATTAGTGGAGGTTTAAATTATATTGAAAAAATACTTTTTGGGCATCCACTTTGGGTGTGGGTTATAGTGGGACTTGCATGCATGTGTGTGTTGGCATATGTCATTTGCATGTCTTCTAGATTTGTATGCATAGGTTAGCATGTTTTTGCATGTTATCCATTAGAGCCATTAGAGATAATGGAGCACTCAATTTTGACCAAATATAATTGGTTGTGGGTTAGATGCCCATGTGATCATTTAATTGTTTTTACTAAGTTTTTTAAGTTGCACATGAGGAGGTAGGCATATGGATTTTGCAAGTAGTTTTGTTACCTTGTGTTTTGAGATACTTGTAGTAGTATTCTCACTAAACTCGTCCCTAAATTGGTGACTTTGGTTAATAGTTTTATAAATTGTTTTATAGGTTGTTGAAGTAACAAAGTGCTACTAGAATTCTAAGTGAGAAGTAGTATTGTTGTAAAATGCTTTTAAAGTTTGATCCAAGATTTACTTATATTTGGGGGTGGGTTTTTTTCTTGAAAGGATTTTTCCATATGCATTCTATGTCACTTATGGCATTGCTATTCTCATATTATTATTGTTAAATGTTTCTAAATCACATAATCATATTTGGGTAATCCTAAAATATATTGTCAAATTTGCATACACAATATTAACGTTGATATTGCAGTAATTTCACCTTGTTTCCACATCTTCAATTTTACAATTATTTTGTCCCACTTTGTTATGATTTATTAACTTCTATTTATTTCTAATTATACTTCTTTTCATTGAATACTACCATGTCCTTTTACTTTAGTTTAAATTGCAAATTTGATTCTTTCACTATACAATTTCTCCATATTGAAATTATTCTTCTAAACTATTTATCTCATCAATCAACTCTTCAGGGTTGAAATTACCAAAATAATTTAAAATATTCATGTTAGGTTGAGCTTACCAATTTGATAAATAGAACTCAACATTTTCACTTGATTTATTTCTTCTTCTTTTAAAGTTTCTAGACATTTCTCAATAGCTTTCACATCTTTTCTTTCACTCTCATCTTCATCACTATCATTACTATTTCTAGAGTCTAAATCTCTTTTTCTATCTTCTTCAACAACAACCAATCAAATTTCCCTCATCATTTAAAAATTTATTCCATTCTTAGACACAAATATTTGCAACACCTTGAACTCTTTGTGAAGGCATATCTCCCTAAGATCTAGTGCAAATCACATCTAGTAAATGATCAGTATACGATCACTCCTTGCAACTACCTATAAGTCAACACTCTATTGTCAATTTTCCCAAAGGCTTCCTTGACTTGATTTTCAATTTACAAGAAAAAAAAATGAAATACCAAACCTTGCATTCTAATACCACTCGATGAAATCATGTACAAAGAATCTGAATATATACTATTAATCCATGCAATTATACAATAATTTAACTTAAATGAAGCAATGAAACAACATTATTAACTTTATCGATTATTAGACATGAATAAATGTTGATCTATGTTATGGGATTCTAATATGGTGGGCCTTAATTATATGATTAAAAATATGTAAATTACATAATTCAAATGATATTACAATGAAGCTCAAAGTATTAAACTACAAATCTTAAGAACTCTCCCTGCTATCAATCTTAACTACTTTCCAATAATCATGGCAAATGTTTATATAGAAACTCCTAGCATTAGGAATGATCTCAATCGGCTATAAGCTAGCACAAAGCTCAATGTCTCATAAAATAATCAAACATGTGAAAGGATCACAAATTATGAATGTAGTGATGCTTGATTGATGAATCTTGATGTAGTTCATGACATAAGCTCTCCTAGGTCTAGTGTACTTTGTAATGTGTTGTTTTGTTCCTACAAGCTTAAAAAGATTACCATAAATCTTGAAGAATAAAATTATCTATTATTTTGTTATGTGTAGTAGTGGATCATAAATTGATATATGCCTTTGCAATGATCAAAATCCACTAAAAATAGAATATGATGTTGATGGGCTAATGCAGGACATCATTTCCCAAATGTATGTGCAAGTGTAGTGAAATGTAGCAGGATCTATGGTGATTAAATAATAATTGGAATGCAATTTTAAAGTTGTGAACAAGAGAACAAGTGAAAGAAAATATCTTAGGGTGATGCAAGATTGTTCTTACACCTTGGAGTTATTTGCATCATAAAGATCAAGCTCCTACTAGAAAGGTCAATTATTAAGAACGTTTTAATTTAAATATCATTATTTTTCTTTCAACACACTCATTTGAAGCAATTGTTAGTGTTAGAGTTATCATGTTGTGGCTAATAATTATTTATTTAATTATTAGTCTATTATACTCTACGCTTAAGCTAAACTTACGCATCTTATAATTCTTTAGGGTTTTCTCCTTTAGGGTTTCTAGTATCCTTTTATAAGGATTATCTCTTTGTAATTTGTAATTGTATTGCATTATTCTTGCACAATCAATATGACTCCTCTTTTTTGGATCATTGAAATCTGGCCTCCATAGCTTTGTTTTTGCTTCTCTCCTTCTTTGACAAGTTTGCATGCAATTGATCCTTGGGAGTTGTAGAGTTGATTTTTCCTCAACACCTATATTGAATCAGAGCTCAGATTTGCTGTTGCATGTTCTTGTTTTTTGAATATTTTTTTGGAGCTTTGAGGGTTACAAGTTTTTTAGAGCTTTTTATTTGGATATGGGGTGCTTCTTTATTTTTGGGAATTTTGGGCTCAAAAGAACATCACTATTGAGCTAAACCCAAAAACCCCCATTTTCATATAAAATTTGTCCAATTTGGACAACTTTGGCCTATGGAATTGGGGGGGGGGGGTTGCCCATTTTTGGCACAAATTTCGAGAAATTCATTTTAAAAATTAAAAAAATGGTAGTTTAATGACTTGCAAGCCGCTTGGAGTGGATGATGGTTATACACCGTTGTCGCAGCGGTTACTTTGGTCGTTGAAGTCAGCGACTCCCTTTGCTGTCGTCGGCAGTCAAGGTAGCTGCTAGAGGCTTCCGCTACCGCCTAGCAGTTAGCCCGCCCACCAACCAGCCACCACCATCGCCACCAGTGCACCACCTCGATCCACCACCTCCGCTCAGCCCGAGTGCCACCGCCGCTAGTTGTGCTGCCCACTAGCCACCGGAGCTCCACCAGACCCTGTTTTACATACTTTTTGATAGGGGGGTCATTTTTTTGCCATAACTTGGGCAAACAGAGTCGGATTTTGGCAAATGAATAGGCGTCAAAAATCTCTTTCTGAGATCTCTTTAGATCTGGAAGTTTGATCTTATGTTTTTGTTGTTTTGATGTCTTTTTTAATGTCAAATCCAGAAGTTCTTTTTTCCACTCTAGGAGGCATATCTTGAGCATTTGGACTCCGTTTCTGGAACACGAGATATCGTTGGAAAGATGGTTCTGTGCACCTTCCATTGGTAATGGTCTTCTTTCCAAATTCTTATCTAGGTACATTTTATTCAATGTTTTTCATTTATGCACTCTGGTGAATATCTTAGATGTTTCAACTCCGGGGATCTTTTTCTTTGTGTGGGATGACTCATCTTTGGCTATTATTGTTATATTTCTAGCCTTTTGTCTTCTTTGATCATTGTATACATCATTTTTTAAGCATTTTTCCTTTTTGCAAATGCACTAAAATAAAGTGCCACTATGCTTTGCATGCTTGGGATCTTGCATATCTTGTGCCTTATTGTACTCGCACTCCATTATAAAGTGTCATGGGGGGGTTTGACGTTTGCCTTTGTTTACCATCTACCTTTGTCATGTGAGTGTTCCTTTCACGACATTAGCCTCATGATGTGTGTCAAGTGAGTGTTCCTTCCACGACACTAACCTCATGATGTGTGTCAAGTGAGTGTTCCTTCCATGACACTAGCCTTTATATGTGTTTGTACTTTCTGTTGCACTCTCGATGTTCCTAGTTCTTCATCATGTAGTTTTTCTTGGCATTCAGTTTCAGTGTACTTGTCACCTCTCCCTTATCAGCATTATGGGCAGATTTTCAAAGTTTATGGAGAGGCTCCATGGGCATGATGCCACAGTTACTAATTTCTTCTGTAAAAATAGGAGAAAGGGCACTCTAAAGATGAGAGATCAATCAATCTCCATAGATGAAGACCTCATTGCTCAGGTCATGGGTCTCCGCAGGGAAGGAAGCAATTACTACAAAGACAGAAAATTGAGCAAGGAGGCCATCGAAAGATATCCTGAAATGGCAAAGGAGAAAAAACGTCTGGTTAAGCTAAGTAAAACTTACTATCCACCTAGGGCATTTGTTAAACCATGGAGGGAGGTCTTATTTTCCATAATGCGCTATGTAACTTTGGATGGTAGATTCACTAAAGTGTATGGCTACCATTTTGTTTTGCTGAATCATTTTAGGTATGATGAAAAAGTTAATATTTCATATTTTTTGTTGTGCTCTATGAAAGCTACCATCAAGGCCCATAAAGAGAACCCTAAGGGTGATACAACCATGCATCAAGGTCTCATGGTATTAATTTATGACCACCTAAAAGCCAACCAAATTGCCCGCCCTCAGCCTTCTATCTATGAGTCTGAGGAGGAAGGGTCAAATTCTATTTTTTCAATGGGTGAGGAGCCAGATAGTGATTCGATGAGTGAGTCTGAAGAGAGTCTAGATGACTCTAAAGCTGAAACTGGTAAGAAAAGAAAACATGTGAGAACCAAGCCTTCCTCCTCGAAGGGTAAGAAAAAATCTAAAGATAAAGTTCTCCAAATTAGCTCCTCCTCGGAGGAAGAGGTCTCTGAGGAATCTAAGAAGGAGGAACCCCAGTCTCCTTGGAATAAGAAAACTAAAATGTCAATTTAGACAAGGAACAAACAAAAGAAATAGGAAGTCAATGTTATGGAGCTGAAGGAACAAGTGCAGAAAAAGAATCCGGATTTCGACCAGAATTTGGAGGAGGAGACCACTGGGGAAGGTTTTGAACAGAGAATCGATGGAAAAGTTGGTAAAATCACTGTTGGAGACATATCCAACAAGGAAAAGGACAACTCTGGTGAGAATTCACCCTCCTCAAATCCTCCTCCTGAGGGTTTGAAAGGCTTTGTGGACACCATTGATTGGATAATTACCAGTTACAAGAAAGTTGTGGAGGATATTAAGAAGCTCAACAACAGAGTCCAAATCCTGGAGACTATCAGTTTTGGCGGAGGCAAATCTATGGCAAAATAGGTTGAGGATTTGACCAAAATTGTTGCCAGAGCCGAAGAGATCAAAGATTCCTTTAACCCCAAGTTCGAGCAAATCGAGAAAGACCTGACTGAGAGGAAAAACAATGATATTGGTATGGATCAAAGAATAGAGGAAACTAATAAAAAAGTCAATAAAATTGAAGAAATCCTTATAAGCATTGGAGAACAAAGCTTAAATATTTTGAAGGCCTTAGTTGGCAATACAAAAATCCTCATCAACAAGCTGGAGAAGGAGAAGGACTCCCTGGAGATTGAACTTGACAGTGAAGGCACGGGAGAAGTGCAAGGACCTAGAACAAGGACCAGAGGTAAAAAGAAGGAGAAAAAGCCAAACAAGGACATGAAAGAATTCAATGTTGTTGTGGCAAATTATGACCAGCTGGTGAATAAGGCGGAGGAGCTCCTTAAGTATATTTAGTTGTGTTGTGTTTTCTCTGGGTTTTCCTGCTTTGGTGTTCCTTTCTTTTGTTGTCCTTTCAGTTGATTAGCTTTTTGCTAGTCATTTTGTAAGTTGTTCCTAGCAGATCTGAACGCTCTTTGATGAACTATTATATGCTCCTTTGTTAAAGGTTTCAGGTCCGTAAAACCTATTTTTCTTATTAATCGAAACATATTAAAGTCCTTGTCAAATAACATACCCATCCTCAAAACTATAGACACCCAAAAATTTTCACCATATACAAAAACTATTTTGATAGACTCCCCAACTAATTCGTAATTGAAAAGGAATAAAGAAGTAATCAACTGCTTCTAGATTAGATTGTGTGTAAATTTTTGTATCAACGTTTCGGATCACACTCTGTGATCCATCATCAAGATGAAAATAGTTAGAGAGCATGCAGAGATGAAAATAAATAAAAAATTGCCTAGGTTAAATTGTGTGAGAAAATTATAGCTTTCTTGGGAAGGATGATAAAGTCCTGAGCAAACCATCTTTGGGTCGAGCTTTTCGTTTTTCATGGAGATTGAATGCATACAAGGAGCCAAGAGATAGAGACCTTCAAACACCAAGAGATGGAATGCAACCATTTGAAGGAAGGAGTGAAAAATTCCCACAAAGTGTGTGAAAGCTTGCCAAATTGAATGATGTGTCCACCTCGTACTATTAGGGGAAATTTTTTGGACAAATTTAGAAATACCTTAAAAACATTTGAAAAGATAGTAGAAGGCATGCGTAATCAAAAGGTAGCCCAATTTGGAGGTTGCTAACTTTGAGAGGGATCCTTGAAAAGATGGCGCCAACAAATAGAGGGTGGGAATGATGTCATTGTTTAATAAAAGATGTACTTTGGAGTCGAAGTACCAATGTAAGAAAAATAACAAGGTGGAAGATTAATACATCATCCTTGAACTATTATTTATGTAGGGAACATGGCTGAACTAGATTTGGGTGAAACAGTACTTAAAGCTCCCCATCTAACACTTATAAGGGAGAAAGTTGTCATCCTTGGTAAGATAACCATCAACGAATTATTTGAGAATTAAATATATGAATCCCAAAAGATTGAAAGACATTGGATTTTCCATTCAATATCTTAAATTGAAAATTCAATAGGGCCTCATACTCTACTATGTTGTTGGTGCATGAAAAACCAATTTTGAATAATCAAGGGCTAAGATCCTCTTGAGGTTCCATCGACAAGATCCCTAGCCCTAAACCAAGATTGGATTAAGAACTATTGAAATATAGTTTCCATTTTTGTGTTCATCAATATGGAGAATGAACTCATCTAAAATTCTATGAGTAGGGGTTATGTATCCTCTAGAGGTTATGCTACTAATTGAATAATAATGATTGCTCTTTAATTGCTTTTTGGTCAACATATTCAATTTAAAATTCATTAAGGAGCATTACCCATTTTTCCATGTGACCTATTAATTTTCTTTGGAGAGAAGGAATTTCAAGGGATTAAATTTGCAATGAGCTTAGTAGAATGCAATAGCATGTAGTGTCTAAGTTTTATGAAGCAAACACTGCAATTAGAAAAGCCCTTTTAATGTGTGGCACTAATGCTCATGGGCAACCAATATTTGGATGATATAGTATATGACACATTTTAGCATATTCATCATGTTGTACAAAGAGTGTTCTTAATGCATGTTCAGTGGAACAGATATATAATAGTAGTGGTTGATTAGATTTAGGTAGCATAAGCATTAGGGGTTGGCAAGATATTTAATATGGTTAAAATCTTGTTCATACAAATAATATTGAATACATTATGTATGTTTTTTGAGCAAATGACTAAATGGATGACACTTGTCTACAAGAAAAGAAAAGAATAATCTAATTCACCATAATTTCCTTTGAAGGCTACAAAGATGTGTGAGATTTCATTGTGAAGGCATGTCTCATATAGCTTTGATTTTTTTTGGATCAACTTGAGCCCCATAATGAGATATTATGTAACTCAAAAAAATTCCCTTAGTGACACCAAAGACACACTTTCTTGGATTAAAGAAAAAAATGTATTATTTGGGCTATTATAGGATGTGATGCAATAAGATGTGATGGTCTACTCTACTTTTGGCCTAGCTCAAAATGTCAAGAAATATTACTATCATATCTCTCTAGAATAATTTGCTCTTGTATTCTTTAGGCCAAAAGACACAACCTAATAATAGAATTTTCCCCAAGGTGTAATGAAGTAAATTTTATGTTGGTCAATCTATATATAATTATATCTTGAGAAAGAGTCCTTAAGAGAGAGAATCTTGTAACCTACTATATAATCAATAATTATGTCAATATTGAGCAAAGGGAATTCATATTTGGGAAAGCTTTGTTGATATCATAGAAATTTGAGCAAACATAAATACATTTTATATTCGTTCAAGACGATATAATATTGGAGACCCATTCTAAGTAGTCAAGAGGCCTAATGGAGCAAATACCCAGTCGTTTTTAAGTTTCTCAACCAATAGAGAAATATTCAAGTGCATATTGTGGAATTTTTACTTGACCATTTTGGCAAGTTTCTTACTACCAAGTGATGAACGATGAGATATGAATCAAAGTCTAGCATGTTTACATAGGACCAAGAAAAAAATCAAAATTTTATGAAGGGAGACCCTTATGAAATTGTTCTTCTTCTAAGTTCCCCCTACCAACAATTTGTGTGAACTTTTGATCCTAAATCTCTAGGTTTATGTTAATGGTATCTTCTACTAAGAAAATTAATCTCTTGTAATGTTTGTGTAGTAAGGGGAAGGTGGATTTCCTCATCAAGAATGCATCCTTTGAGTGTTAGATGAGACACTTAGATTTTGATTTCTTATATTTTTGTTTTCTATTAGGAGAAAACGACTTTGTTTACTCCCTAAAATCTCTTGAGTTATGCATATGGTTTGATGGAGGAAGATGATCTCTATTATCAAACAATTCGAGGAGAGCCTCATTAGTTTGGACTTCATCTAATGATATGTATTCGCATTGGTCCTAGTCAATGAGGTTAGGATATTACAAGTCGAGGTTTTTTTGGTGAAAATAAATTTATTTGAAAAGATGTTGGTATCAAGAAGTTCTTCCTAAGGGTCATGATGAGTATTAGTTTTGACATGCTTAGCATTAGATGAAGCATCGTCAACAATTTTTAATAGAATCACTAAGGTTATTAAGAGATTGATCCCAAGGTATCCTCCCTACTTAGTTGGAGTCTCTAAAGAGTGGATAGGCTCCAAGAATCCTTGTTTGTGTTGTCTCAAGCATTTACCTTTATAGTTCATATTCTTATAGATTTTATTGGCTACCAGAAAGTGATTATTCTTGAAATAAGAGGCATAAATTTTTTTAATGTGTAACCATGATGCATTTGATAAATCAATTTATTCATCAAAGAGAAGACTATGTTTGATGAAAGTTATAGAGCCATACTTCAAAGTCTCTAATTTTTGCTCTCATTCCATATTAGGGTGACCAATGGATTTAAGTGACGCCAAAAATTTCCTAATGTGAAAGACCTCTCTAATTTCATACTTACTGTACTCTTTGTCAATGATCTTGACCTTAGTCGAAATAGGTGGGGTGGATAAGATGGATGTCACATCTTTAGGATTAATATACATTGGCTAAGACAACGACTCTACAATTTTAGTGATGAGAATAGTTTAATTTTTGGGCATTATCCTTGAAACATTTTCCAATATTGGAAGTGGTTCTAATCTACTAGGATGGTGGCTTCAACGCCTTAGTGAAATATTTTGAAACATTGATGGAATGTAGATGGAAGAGCATGCATGACATGTATCCATGGGTAAACAAGGTGGCTATTGTTGGAAGATCAAGATCGATGACATGATAGAGCGTGTTATGGATAACAAGTCCAACCAAGAGGGAAAGACTAATGATCTAGGGATCTTCTCTATATTGTCATATTGTGATCGTCTAGGGTTGCAAATCCTCTTGTATGTATCCCAAGAGATTAATAAGCTACAAGGTGCATAGATTTAATATAGAATCATTATGTTTGATAATGAAAACCCTTGGTATGAATTGGATGATTATGATAGGGTCCAAGGATGCCATGTCTTTAGGACTAAAATATAGATGAAAATAAAGTGTAGAATGAGTGACACATAATGAGACGAGTCAAGTGTCATTCAAAACCCTTGACTCTTTCCATACTTTATTCTTTACTTTATTCTAATATGTCTCAATTAACCCAATGATTTTAAAAGATCCAAGATGGGGAGTATTTACCAGATTAATTTTGAGTTGTTTAATAAGATCATATCTAAGCAAGCAAGCAAATAAGTTCCGTAGAAGCCTTGATGAATTAACATTTTACTCATTCATAGGCTTCTAGGATAATCTTTTTGGTATGGAGGTCACTAAAATTATGATCATCCCTCTCTATGAAAACAGTAACTATCTCCCCTAATATACTTATCTCTGTACTCCTGGTAAACAGGGGAGCGCCTGGTCCTGCTTGGAAGGAAATGTTACTCAAGCATTGTAATAAGCACTGGAAGTGAAATGCTCTGAGAGACTAATACCTCTTACATTGCCATTCATAGAGACAAAGGATTGCCCATAAAACCGATTGTGAGACAAAGCAATCGTATGACATAGAGCTGGTAGTAAATTGAATAACAATGCACATTTCCAATGCTTCAATTATAACCATACAATGCGAATGCGAAGGCCATCCACTGTCAATCTCAATCTCACAACGTTATGCAGAGAGCGTCGGTTGAAGGAGGCGGTACACATTCTGCTTTCTACGCACAATCCCATTGGAGATTCTTCATCATATCTTCAACTACTACAGGCCTGCAATGGCAAAAATGGGCTTTCACAAGGTAAACAAATCCACTCTCTCATCACTCACAGGGGATTTGCATTTACTACAGGCACATTTTTTAAGAATAACCTTATTAACATGTATGTCAAGTGCGGTAGTTTGTTGGATGCCCGAAGACTTTTTGACGATATGAAACAACGAAATGCCTCATCATGGAATACTATAATTGCAGCTTACAGAAGACATGGGTTTCCTCACGAAGCTATAACACTGTTTCACCAAATGCAACGAACGGGTATCCAACCCGACCAGTTCACCTTTGCCAGCATACTCCCAGCTTGTGCCAAAATCAGAGCTTTGGAACAGGGTGTAGACATCCATCAAAGAATAATTGAAAGGGGTTTTTTGTCAGATGTCGCGGTAGCAAATTCCCTGGTAGACATGTATGCACGGTGTGGAAGCATACAGAAGGCAGTTGAACTGTTTGACAAAATAACTCAAAAAGATTTGATTTCCTGGAATGCGATGATTGCAGGATATACACAAAATGGGTTTGTTGAAGAGGCCTTGGAAACTTTTAAGCAAATGCAATTGGAATATCTGAATCCAAATTCCACAACATTTGCGAGTATCCTTCCAGCCTGTGCAAAAATGGGAGCTTTGGAACAGGGTATGGACATCCATATAAGAATAATTAAAAGCGGGTTTTTTTCAGATATCTTAGTTGCGAATGCCCTGATAGACATGTATGCAAAATGTGGAAAAATACACAAGGCACGTGAAGTGCTTGACGAAATGCCTCAAAGAGATTCAGTCTCATGGAATGCGATGATTGCAGGATATGCGCAGAGTGGTGTCCTTGACGAGGCTTTAAAGCTTTTCAAAGAAATACCTCAAAGAGATGTGGTTTCATGGACTGCAATGATTGCAGGATATGCACAAAATGAGTTTGTTGAAAAAGCTTTGGAAATTTTCAAGCAAATGCTTTTGGCAGGTGTAAAGCCAGACTCTAAAACCTTTGCTAGCATCCTCCCAGCATGTACCAAAATGGGAGCATTAGAACAGGGCATGGACATCCATCAAAGAATAATCGAAAGTGGTTTTCTGTCAGATATTGTAGTTATGAATGCCCTTATAGACATGTACGCAAAATGTGGAAGCATACACAAGGCATGTGAACTGTTTGACAAAATGCCTCAAAGAAATGTGGTATCGTGGAATACTATGATTGCTGGATATACACAATATGGGTTTGTGGAAAGAGCCTTAGGAACATTTAAGCAATTGCAATCAACCGGTGTAAAGCCAGAGTCCACAACCTTTGCCAGCATCTTACCAGCCTGTGCCAGAACGGGAGATTTAGAGCAAGGTATGGACATCCATCAATGGATAATCGAAAGTGGATTATTGTCAGATGTTGTAGTTGCAAATGCCCTGATAGACATGTATGCAAAATGTGGAAGCATAAACAAGGCATATAAACTGTTTGACAAAATGCCTCAAAGAGATGTGATCTCATGGACTACAATGATTGCGGGATACACACAAAATGGATTTGTTGAAGAGGCTTTGGAAACTTTTAAGAAAATGCAATTAGCAAGTGTAAAGCCGGCCTCAACAACCCTTGCCACCATCCTCCCAGCCTGCTCCAAAATGGGAGCTATAGAACAGGGCATGGATATCCATCAAAGCATAATTAAAAATGGATTTTTGTCGGATGTCGTAGTTGCCAATGCTCTGATAGACATGTATGCAAAATGTGGAAGCATGCACAAGGCACATGTACTGTTTGACAAAATGCCTCAAAAAGATGTCATCTCATGGAATGCCATGATTGCAGGATATGCACAAAATGGCTTTTGCAAGGATGCACTTGAACTTTTAGAATTAATGAAGCACTCTAGAACGTACCCTGACCATGTAAGCTTCGCTTGTGTTTTGTTTGCATGCAGCCATGCAGGTTTAGTGGATGAGAGCTGTAATTACTTCAATGGTATAAATGACTCTTATTGCATTAAACCTACAATTGATCATTATATGTGCATGGTTGACCTTCTTGGGCGTGCTGGCTATCTTGAGGAAACATTAAACTTTATCGTCAAGATGCCAATTAAACCTGTGGTGATTCTGTGGACATGTTTGCTTGATGCCTGTAGATCATATAAAAATATAAGGTTAGGAGTATTCACAGCAACTGTGCTTTTTGAGATGGATCCTAGAAGTACTGCAACTTATGTTCTTCTGTCAAACATCTATGCAGATGTGGGCAGATGGGGTGAGGTTCAAAAGGTAAGGAGATTGATGAAAGATAGAGGAATTACAAAGATACCTGCATGTAGTTGGATTGAAAGCCATAAAATGATACATGCATTTTCTGTATAGGAATTTGAAAATGCCCAATCACAGAGAACTATGCAAAGTTGGAGAAATTGCATTTGGAGATGAAGTTGAAGTAATTTTTGAGATTCCAAATCCAAGACTAATACTGAATGATGTGGTGGGAGAGACAAAACAATTTTACTACCACCATAGTGAGAAGTTGGCTAAAACATTCCCCATGGAACAGCTAGTATGGTCATCAAGAACCTTTGAGAATGTGTTGACTGCCACACTTCAACCAAGTGGATCTCCAAGACTGTTGCAAGGAAATTTGTTTCAAGAGATGCCAACTGATACCGTCAATTCAAACAAGGACAATCTTCTTATGTAGATCATTGGTGATGTTAAGTGAAGCAATTGTAAACATTGGCCTGCACTATTGCAAGGTAAACTTTGTAAGACCTGCAGTGAAAAAGAAGAGACCAGGTTTTGTTTCCAGTTCCTAAAAAGTATGTTTTTCTGTGTTTGGAGATCTACACATTGCTGTTGACTTAATAAAATCAGATATATAGTAGAAACCGCGCATCATTTCTTATGTATGCTGATGGTGTATTTTTTGAGTCCGTGTTCCATTATAGCGTGGAGATGTCATGGAATTGAACTTTTTCATGAAACCTGAGCACATTGGATTGAAAAATCTGTAGGAAGTGGTGAAGAACAGGAAAAAAGCAAATGGAGTAAAGCATGAAAGAATTGGAAAGATGATTGTGCACATTGGAATTAGAAAATGCAGGAGAAAGAAGAGCAGAAAAAAATGATTAAAGCTAAGGCAATGGAAAGATGTTTGGCACTCGACATTTGAGGGTGTACAATCATCCAATGCTTGGAGATGATGAGGAAAATGCCTCTTGTAGTTCTTTACTTCAACCATTGTCATTTTGTATGATCTTTTTGTCTCGATTATTTTTTTTTATTTTCTGTTCATGTCAGATTTGTTATTTTAGAAGATTTCAACTCAGCGCTATATAGGTGCCCACAACATGGACCTTGACATTAAACCAAATGTGCCTATAACATGTACTTTGCCCATGTCAGATTTATCATTTGTGATTGAATCATGCACACCATATTTTACATGCAAATTTATATATTTTATGTGTATATCATCTTATTTATGGTTAAATATTTCTAATGTTGTTTGACATTCTTTTTCTTTTTGGAGAGTTAATATATACATGAACTCTTAGTTTTGATCTCAATTTTATTTTATAGACGAAATATTAAAATTTATATAGGTAGAAGTGATTTTTTAATATTTCTTATGTTGTGATTGGCATACAAGTATGGTGCTCTAAAAATTTGAATCATAAGGTTGAAGGATTGTGATTGAAGTTATAAAAGAACATAATTCATGTATGTAAAGGTCAATTACAATTTATATGATATTATAGCTGCAAATATATTGTATTAAACAACTGGGATAATGAGGTCTATAAATTCATACAATTAAGAAGAGAATGAAAGATGACCTTACAAGAGCTTAATAGGTAACAACTATCTCTAATTAGTTTAATCAAGTTGTTGGCGAGAAAGGGACACACATGATTTGTAGTTAGGGTTGATTAAATTGTTGACAACTAAGGGACATAGATGATTTATAGTTGTTCATTGAATTACTAAAGGAAAACGCTTGTAGTCACCATGGCTTTAAAAGAGGAGAAACTAAGGAAGAACACTTAAAAATATTTTGAAGAATACGATGGAAGATGCCCATAAGAGTGAGGGGAATTATTGTAGATATATATCAGAATATGATCAAAGTGAATACTTTTTGCACTACAAATCCAATAAATGCTAGCAAAGATCAAATTATAGAATTATAAAACTTGAGTTAGAGACATTTTCATAAGTTGCCTACTAAACAAATATTAGTGGAAACTAAATTTTATGTTGACCATATAAAGATCGTTTTTAAAGTCCAATCCTAACATGTTTAGGTTGATTAAAACAAATATTAGTGGAAACTAAATTTCATGTTGACCATATAAACATTGTTTATAAAGTCCAATCCTAACTTCTTTAGGTTGATTAAATTTTTGTAGAGATTTGCAAGCAATTTTTTTATGGTAGGGAGATTTTGTTCATAATGCTAAAACAATTTTATGAATAATGTGGTTCAAATTAGTTGTCTGTTTGATTTGAAAATGTCTAAATGGTATCATATATATGTAGCTTATTTTACAAGAAAAACAAGTATCACCTAGGATGCACCACAATAAAAAATGATTTGACTACACAATTAAATTGAATCAATGTTACATGCAAGGTGTCCAAATCTAATCCTAACAATATTTGTGTCTCAGAACAATTTTTTTAATATAATGCATTTACTTCTGTATGTTACTATATGTAAATAAAATAACATCACCTATTTCATTCTTTGCTTTGTACTTTATAATAAATCGCATAACTTATAATTTTCCTTTGGTACAACCATTGCAACTCCTTACAATAGTACAAGTGCTAGTATTAGATTTGTTGGGATGTGCTTATACTAGAATTAAGAATGGCCTAGGTGGTTAATTGAGTGAATTTGAATTGTGGGTAAGTTAAGTTGAAATAAACCTAAAACTGAAAGGAAGCTAAAATATGGAAAACACTTCCTAACACTGGGGGAGATAGTGCTCTTAACTATTACAGAATCGGAAACACATTCACAAGGAGATAACGAACATGCATAATGATATACAATAATGAACAAAGAATATACAATGAAGAAAACCCTTTTGGGAGAAAAACCCCACACTCCAAAAGAAAGGTACTTTGTATTCCAGAAACTAATGGCTGCATTATAGTATCATCACTTAGCTTCTTCAATAGGAGTCTACAATCAACAATCCACAACCTGGATCAATTCTGACAACATATTGTTGGCATTGAGGTTGTCATTGATGTCAACATGTATGTGTGCATGGATTGATTTGACGAGGTTGCAGGTTGCAGACAAGATGATTAATGTTTTAATCATTCAAATAGTGCAAATGAGTTGAACATCTCCGCCCATAAGTTTCTTGATGCTTGTTGTTAGAGCCTTGATTTTTTAGAATGGTTGCATGACTTCTATGATTAATGTTTTAATCATTCAAATAGTTCAAATTTTTTATTACCATTGATTCACCCCCCCTTTTAGTGGTCCATTTGTGTTCATCAATTGGTATCAGAGCCCTAGGTTCCCGGTTAGATAAGATTTCTCCAGCTTGGGTAGATTATGGTTTGTGAACACAATGATTAAATTTGAGTCAATCCTTGCACCTATGTTTAATGGCACTAACTATGTCCCTTGGAGATTAAGAATGGAAACCTATTTGTTTACTGTAGGCTATGATGTCTGGATGTCAGTTAAGAATGGTTACAATGTCCTTGCTATTCATCCTACTAACCCTGATGCTAAAAGGGAATATTAATGCAATGTTGAAGCCAAGAAAGTTATTCTCAGTAGACTGTCTGATATAGTGTCTTCAAAGGTCAAAATAATTAAGTATGCAAAGAACGTATGGGACAAACAGAAGAAACTCTATGGAGAAGAGCCTAGCACTGCTGAATTAGATTGTGGAAGAAAGAAGAATAAAGGAATAAACAAATGTGCAAATGATAAAAGAAGAGCAGATTTTAGTTGTTGTGAAGATGAAAAGGAAGCCAAACTACTCATGACACAAGAGGTCAAAAGTGAGAAGAAAATGTCAAAGAGTGATAATGAAAATCAATTCAGAATGCAAGATGTATTTGGAGGTGATGATGAATAAGAAGGGGAGGTTGAAGTTGAGGTTGATCTTGAAGGTGAGATTGTGTGTGCACTTGATGAACTTAGAAAGGTGACGAAAGAATACAAAAAAGTTAAGTATGTTGTTGCTGAACAATAAGATAGATTGAACAAATGTCTCGAGGATTTTGAGCAAAACATTTTAGATCTAAGAACACAATTGGATGAAGCTAAAAGGATGTATGAGGTGATAAAATCAGATTTGGAAGTTAAGGAGGAGTATCAAAAGCTGGAACAAGAAGTGATGACTTTGAGAAAAGAGCTTGAGAGTTGCAATGATGAACTCAAGCTAAGGAAGAAGTATGATGGTGGCACCAAAGCATTGGATGAAATGTTGAGTAAACAAAAATATTCTAAGGATATTGTAGGATTTGGATATGGTGTTGGTCAATGTTCCACAAGCAAGGATTCCTTTAGAAAGAAATACATTTTTTGTCTTCAAGTGAGAATGGTAATGGACAGACCTTCTTAGTCAAGAATGCTCCAAGGAAGAAGGTAGATTTAAATTTTATAGCTGATAATATGAAGACAAAGGCCATTGCTACAAGAAAGATTTGTGCTGATCCAAATGGAAAAGGCAAGATTAATGAAGATAAATTCATTAGAGAGAAGAACACAGGAAGGAGGCATAGAAGACCAAAATATGATGTTGCTTGCAAAACTGGAAAACAAGAGGAATACAGGTCATGCGAATGCTGCAAATGTGCATCTCAAGTCCAACAATAGAAGAAGAAGAAATGGAGGAAATAAGTCGACAAGATATCCACACTTGTGGCAACATAAATTTGTAAGTTACAAGACCTCCTTCTATGGTTATTGTTATTAATCTAAAGGTTATGGCCACCAGGCAAGTGAATGTAGGAAAAGGCTTAGGAAAGATCAAAGTGCATTTTCTAGAAATAAAAATGTAGTTTGTCAAAGATGTAATGCATATGGACATAGCATGTCAAGGTGTAGAAATATGCATAGATCTACTCCCATTTTTTATAGGAAGAGTCGATTTGCTATCTCAAGAAATATGAATGTAATTTATTATTGCTACAATAAACTTGGACATAAGTCATGAATGTAGAAGAAAGTCATATCAGTCTAATGGCAACTCCTACACCTCCTCCTATAACAAAAATGTAATGAATAACTATAGTGGTCATCATGTAAGACAATTTTCAAGGAAAAAAGTTAGAAATTCTCCTAGAATGTCAAGAAATCAATTGGTTCCATCAGCTAGTCATACAAGTATGGTCTGGAAAAGGAGAATGAATCAATTCAGTATAAACTCCTCTACTCTATTTGGGATGAACACAAAGTGCTACTATTGCAACAAGTTTGGCCATACTGCAAAGTATTGTCAGACAAGAATGGTAAAGCAAAGAAAGATGATCAATGGTGCTTCAAATGTTGCAAATGAAAGACAGAGGGAGATCAAGCAAATCTGGAGGAGAAAGTGTAGCCAAGGAAATGAGAATGGCAAGAATGTATTCATGAATATGCACTGTGGATTCCATTCACATGTGATTGTAGCGTCGTAAATTGTACGCACTTGCTAGGGTGGTACAATTTCACACCTAGTTTAGCACCCGCCTTGGCGCATTTTGCATTTTGCATTGCATTTCCCCTTTAGCACTTAATTAATTAAATTAATTAGGTCTAAGGTTCTATTTTATCATCTCCCATATCATAAAGTTGGGCCCCTTTCATTAAAGTGTGCCCTTTTCATTTTATTCTTCCAATACATCATTTAATCAAAAACCCTAATTAGGTCCTATTTTGAACTTGGGGGCTTGATTTCGGGGGTCAAAACATCTCGAAATCACCTGTAACTTCGGGATTCGCTCTAAAATCATCATATCCGACGGCCCTAAAAATTTGGTGAAAAGTTGTCGGGACCATGGCGCCCGGCGTGCACATGGTCCCGGACATTTTTCCCGAAATTTTAGGAGCGCGATCCAATCATAAAATAAATCTTAACCCCAAGAAATTGGCGGGATATTCAATCTCTAGGTCGGCCAAAAGTTGAAATTAAGACCTAGGGTTTCATACATAAGAGCTCTCTTTCTTCATTTGAAAGGATCGGAATTTTGGGCTTTCGAGGACCTTCTACGCAGCGAAAGAGCAGATCTTTGAAGACTTCAATAAAATTCAACATCCATCCATCAAGCATATATCAATTTCATTCATCCATTTAGGGCTTGGAAGACATTGAAGAACAATAGGAGATTACCGACTGAAGATTGGCTTGTACTCCTCCCTTGAGGGTTGGGTATGATTTCATGTTGTTTTCATGTCTTTGCATAAGCTTCAATATACCCTTTATTCATGCTTTAGATCACTTTGCATCTTGATTTAGAGCATTTACATTATCATTTACAAGCAATTAGGGTTTACTTTCTAGGTTGCTCTAGTTTGCTTTCTTGCATTTAAGGACCTTGCACACACACTAGGTCTGCACACACAATGCATTTTACAATACAACTTGGCTATTCGTGGAGGTGGAAATCACCGAAGCAGGGGTTTGACTAAGGCAAAACCCTATATAGCCGCCCAAACACCTTTTCAGATATAAGTGCAGGTTTTGGGACTCGGACGACGCCGCAGGTTGCAGATCCGGGAGAAGCAGATTGAGACTGACCTTCCCACCAAATTTCAGAGAAAAAGACCAGGACAGGGGCATGGAGCGCCCTGGTCCTGCCAGGACAGGGGCGCTGGGCGCCCTGGTCCTCCTGACAGACAGCAGTTTTCAGCATTTTTGACAGCTTTCCAGGTTGCAAAACAGCAGTTTCCAGAGCAGTTTCAGGGGCAGAATCAGGACAGTGGCGCCCGCGCCCCCGTCTCGAACATTTTCAGTCAGATTTTAACTCCGGGTACGCATTTACATTCTTGTCTTGTTCTTGTGTTTACAGCTTTCCATTATTTAAGTTCAATTCTGCAAATCTTGTTATTAGTTCTTTGGGGTTTGGGATTGAACTTGCATCATTTTATCTTTCAATTACAACAAAGGAATAGAAATCCTAATAGGTAGCCCGTGGCTCTCTCTTCCACAAAAAGAAGTAGCCAATTGTGTGATACCTCTAGGCTCTTTCGTATTCCACAAATGTGTGATTGAAAGTGAGATTAGGGCATGTTTGCTTAGTGTCACTTTTCCCCCCACACATTTTGGTGAACCCGACGTGAATCTATCATTGCTTCCTCTTGCATTGCATTTGTTAGATCTAGATCTAGATTTAGTGTGTTTTCATTTCATTTTCATTAAAAAGAGAAAAAAAAAAAAAGTGTGTTTCTTTGCATTGTGTGTTTAAATTTTATGCAATTTCAAAATGTTAGATTTTTATTTGCAAGATGTTCATATTCGTGATGATTATGAGTTAGATGAAGCTTTAGATGAATTTTTGAAACCTAAATATACCAAACCTTCATTTTACCAAAAACTCATAAACATTGTTACTATGCCATTTCGTTGTGATGAGAAAGATAAGTCGAATGATTCCTCTCAAGGGTACATTCCTATCAGCTCTTCCACTAAATCTAGTAACATGGTTGTTTTCAATGATCCCCTCTATGAAGAGATATCTCCTTTTGAATCAAAAGATAAACCTTTTAATAGATATGATCATGCTTTGTTGGATGATGCCCTTGATGACTTTGTGGCTCCTAAAAAACGCTCCCTTCATGAGGATCCTTTTGTGCAAGAAGATGACATTATCCCTACATTTCCTAGTGATGGCATTTCCTTTTCCAACAAAATTCCCACTAGAGATGATGAATTAATGGTAAATGCTTACCCTTCTCCTAAAGTTGGTCTTACCCATAAGCATCCCTTAGAGAAAGAAGATGAAATAATAAGCAATTTCCTTAACTCTCTCTCCCCTAAAGATCATATTGAACATATTTTGAAGAAAGAGGATGAGTTTAACACATCTATTGATGCTCTCCCTCCTAAGGATGAGGAATTAATAAACAATGTTATCTCCTCTCCCGAAATTGACAATGCTTCAAACATTCCTTTCAACAACTTCACTATTTGGGATGAACCATTAGAAGAAGGTGTTGATTATTCTCTACCCTGTGAGAGAACCCTAGCCAAAGGGGATGAAGTCAAGATTAAAAACTCCCTTGAGAGTTTCTCTCCTTCCTTGAATCTCAATTATTCTCCCTCTAAAAATAAAGCATCTCCCTCTCCTCAACTTGGTTCTACTCATAAGGAAACCCTAGTTCAAAGCAAAATGGTTAACATCTCTTTCAAAGATCTCCCTCTCAAAAGTGAGACTTTAGAGAGTAATGTTGATCCTTCTCCTAGAGAGTTTATTCCCCATGTAGATCCTTTGATGATAAAGGATGATATGACCTTTCCTAGTATTACTCTTCCTACTAGAACATCAATGCCTACCCCTTGTCTCTCTCCTAAAATTGATTTAATCCATGATGAGATTTTAGTGCAAGAGAAGACTATCAACAATTCTTCCAACACTTTTGTTCATTCCCCTAAACCATCCTCAATCAATTTGATACATGTGAATGAGACACCTAACAAACCTCTCTTCACTGTCCAAGGTGCTTGTCCTTCTCAAAATTCTCAACCTTTAAATAAGCCTATCTTAGTGGTTCAAGGCGGTTATGCTAATGATTCTTGTTGCCCTCCTAAGAAACCTATTATTACTGTGCAAGGAGGTTATTCTACTAAGAGCCCTTATGAGTATGCTAAGCAACTAACTAGAGAGAGTTATCATGCGGTTGCCCATACTTATAACACAAGAAACAATAGGCAACCTAATCCTCCTCTAGTTATCCCAACTTCACTTCCTCCTTCCCAACCTATTCTTCCGCAAGCTCCACGTATTTCACAAGTTCTTGGTAAGGAATATGATCTCATAGAACAACTTAAAACTACCCCTGCTAAGATATCCCTTTGGGATTTGATCCAAACTTCTTCCGCTCATCATGGAATGTTACAAGATGCCTTGAAAGATTTGACTGTTCCTCCACCTAATACATCTAGTAATATAGTGTCTTTGGTTAACTCTGTGATGAATCCTAAAACTCAAATTGTGTTTACTCAAGATGAGTTGCCTACTAGTGAAATTCAACATCAATATGATCCCTTGATGATTGTGGTTATCATAAATGACACTGCTATAAGACGAACACTAGTAGATAATGGCTCTGGCCTTAATGTGTGTAGCATTAATCTATTGCATAAGATGAATGTGGATACATCCCTTATTGAGCCTGACTCTCGTCCCATTCGAGGCTTTGATAATGTGGCTAAGTCTTCATTAGGTATTATCACCTTACCCATCACAGTGGGACCTGTTACTTTGCTTACTCCTATCCATGTTATGTCAGGAAATCTAACATACAACTTGTTATTAGGGAGGCCTTGGATTCACAGTATGCAAGTTGTCCCCTCTACATTGCATAGACAAGTTAAATTCATTTACAACAATAAGACATATACCTTGATAGGTGACACTAATCTCCAAGCTTGTTTGCAAACATCTAAGCCTTCCTCTTCTAGTAATGACTCTTTGAACAAGATACCTATGGGTGAATCCTTACCCTCTGATAATCAAAATTCTTTGGATGAGTCTGAAGCTCCTGAAGAAGATCCTTCTCGACTTGAATATACGCATAAAAAGGCTTTTGATCCTGAGAAGGTTCTCGCAGAAGACGATTGGGGATCTCTTGACTTTAATCCCACCTTTGTAGGTGAGTATAGGGTTCCTCCTAGAGAGTTTAAAGTTAAAAAGAGGGAAGAAACTAAAAATCAATCAATCTTACTTGAACCTATGAGCAATAATTTTGTGGCCGCTTCTCAAACTTCTTCTCCTCACACCTCTGATTATGAAGAGTTTGATTCTTTGTCTTATGAAAAACCACCTTCTCTTCCTGAAATGGCTGATCGTTATGGTCGTGGCTTTCGCATTTTTGCTAAGCATGGGTATCATGGAAATGGTTGTGGCGCTCATGAACAAGGGATAAAAGTTCCTCTAGAGACTAATTTTCACAATTATGCCTTTGGACTCGGCTATAATCCCTGCAAACGTACCAAAGCATCTAAAAGACCATCTCTCAATGTGAATGCTATATTTAGTAGTGATGATGATCTCACTTCAACTAAATCATCTTCTACTTCTATCAACTCTCATTCCCCTCATAAGGAAATCTTGGCAATGAACAAATCTCTTTATGAATCCCCTCAAATTTCTAAATCCACTTATGAATCTTTTCATCATAAAGTCCTTTCCTCTAGGGATAAGGCTCTAATAAATTACACTCATCCCTCTTCTAAGATTTCATGTGACTTTTCTTCTTCAATTTTTGTCATTTTATACATGTTTTTGATCTCACTTATAGTTGAGCATTTAGCATGTCATATTCAAATACCTCATTTAGTCTATCATGTCTTTAAATAACATTAATGGCTATTATGTTGCTCATCATTATGTGACATTGGTAGCTCATTTACTGCGGGCTCATTGTCATTCATGATGGTACAATTTCAAGTGCAATCATATTTTTTGAAGCAACATAATAGCCTAATTTTCTTGTTCCTATGGGGACAAGAGTGATTTCATACATCTCTTCTTTTGCTTATGTCCAAATCTCTCCCTAGAAGATTGTGTAAGTCCTTCTCATTTTCCTTATCCTTGGGAAGCAATGATCTTTCCTTATTTTTTATCTAAGGATCCACTTTTTCCTATTTCGTGGATGGTGTGAACTTTATTACTTGATGTTATTCCTTGTATGCATTTGTTGTTGTTTGTTCAAGGATTCTCTCTTACAAGAGGTGTAAGTCCTTGACTACAACCTCTTTTGCACTTGGTAAAATACATCCATAATGAATTCACTCTCCCGATTGGGTTAAAAAGAGCGTCATCCTTCATTAAGAAATCACTTTCACCTCGCAAAAGAAGGAAGTATTGCATTCTTATTCTCTTCTTTGTCTTATTCTAGAAGATGTTATATTTGTCTAAGACAATCCCTCTCGGGGATAGGTGTCTTTTGTACAAAGATTTCTTCTCCTCTAAGGATCTCCTTTACACATACTACAGGATATCCCTTTTCAACTATCTTATCCTTGCTTAAGGAGTAAAAAAACTCTCTTGCTTGGATCTATGACATTGTTGCATTTTTGGGGTATCTTCTTTTGTGATGAAGGTAGGTATCCTTGTTCTACTTTGCTTATGACATAAACATTACACTTTTTGAGCAATGGGTCATTCTCGGAACCAGAGCACAGACTCTTAGAGCGAGATGTCTCCATTTTTCTTTTATGCAAGGTGATTATTCTCGGAACCAGAGCACAGACTCTTAGAGCGAGATGTCACGCTTTTGTACTATACATATACAGGTTGTAGCATACTCGGGCATAGACTCCTATGAGGTGCTTCTAACCTCCCTTACACACACATGCATGAGGTTGAGTGGAACTAGCGGCATAAGGCTAGACTTTCTCACTCTCCTCCCTTACATGGATCACCTAGACAGACTCTAGGGGCTAGTTTTCCATGTCCTTTTCCCATGGATCACCTAGACAAGATCTAGGGGTGAAAAGTCCATGTTTTCTCTCTCACTATTCTTCTCATGGATCACCAATGTGTGTATTCATGCTTTTTTCCCTTCTTTTCTTCTCTTGGCATTTTGTTTCCATTTACATCCTTCATCTTGTGTTAGAGAACTCTCAAATCCTCACACTCTTGTTGTGTTGGAATTGAGATTTAGTCCTCTTTCTTACCAAATGATTCTCCATTAGTTTTTGATCTCATATCAAATCTTCTTGTGAGCATTTGTCATCAATATTCTTTAACAATTCGAAGTGGTAAACATGATACCCTGTTTCAACTCACTAAAATTAGCAAGCCGAAACAGGGGGGGGCATATAGCTACCCTCGAATTTTCATCACCTTCCTTAGTAAGCATTAGGTGATTTTGTGATCTAACATGTGGTTTTGTAGGGTGTGGTTCCTAACTGTGTACTGTAGATACCGCTGGGGGCTTCGTTCGACAGACTTATGGATATATCCTTTTTCAAATAATGTTTACTTTTCTGTACTTTAGCTTGCATATGCACGTAGTGTTCATATGACTGCTAAAGTGGGGGCTAAATGTAGCGTCGTAAATTGTACGCACTTGCTAGGGTGGTACAATTTCACACCTAGTTTAGCACTCGCCTTGGCGCATTTTGCATTTTGCATTGCATTTCCCCTTTAGCACTTAATTAATTAAATTAATTAGGTCTAAGGTTCTCTTTTATCATCTCCCATATCATAAAGTTGGGCCCCTTTCATTAAAGTGTGCCCTTTTCATTTTATTCTTCCAATACATCATTTAATCAAAAACCCTAATTAGGTCCTATTTTGAACTTGGGGGCTTGATTTCGGGGGTCAAAACATCTCGAAATCACCTGTAACTTCGGGATTCGCTCTAAAATCATCATATCCGATGGCCCTAAAAATTTGGTGAAAAGTTGTCCGGACCATGGCGCCCGACGTGCACATGGTCCCGGACATTTTTCCCGAAATTTTAGGAGCGCGATCCAATCATAAAATAAAGCTTAACCCCAAGAAATTGGCGGGATATTCAATCTCTAGGTTGGCCAAAAGTCAAAATTAAGACCTAGGGTTTCATACATAAGAGCTCTCTTTCTTCATTTGAAAGGATCGGAATTTTGGGCTTTCGAGGACCTTCTACACAGCGAAAGAGCAGATCTTTGAAGACTTCAATAAAATTCAACATCCATCCATCAAGCATTTATCAATTTCATTCATCCATTTAGGGCTTGGAAGACATTGAAGAACAATAGGAGATTACCGACTGAAGATTGGCTTGTACTCCTCCCTTGAGGGTTGGGTATGATTTCATGTTGTTTTCATGTCTTTGCATAAGCTTCAATATACCCTTTATTCATGCTTTAGATCACTTTGCATCTTGATTTAGAGCATTTACATTATCATTTACAAGCAATTAGGGTTTACTTTCTAGGTTGCTCTAGTTTGCTTTCTTGCATTTAAGGACCTTGCACACACACTAGGTCTGCACACACAATGCATTTTACAATACAACTTGGCTATTCGTGGAGGTGGAAATCACCGAAGCGGGGGTTTGACTAAGGCAAAACCCTATATAGCTGCCCAAACACCTTTTTAGATATAAGTGCAGGTTTCGGGACTCGGACGACGCCGCAGGTTGCAGATCCGGGAGAAGCAGACTGAGACCGACCTTCCCACCAAATTTCAGAGCAAAAGACCAGGACAGGGGCGTGGAGCGCCCTGGTCCTGCCAAGACAGGGGCACTGGGCGCCCTGGTCCCTGGGACAGGGGCGCTGGGCGCCCTGGTCCTCCTGACAGACAGCAGTTTTCAGCATTTTTGACAGCTTTCCAGGTTGCAAAACAGCAGTTTCCAAAGCAGTTTCAGGGGCAGAATCAGGACAGTGGCGCCCGCGCCCCCGTCCCGAACATTTTCAGTCAGATTTTAACTTCAGGTACGCATTTACATTCTTGTCTTGTTCTTGTGTTTACAGCTTTCCATTATTTAAGTTCAATTCTGCAAATCTTGTTATTAGTTCTTTGGGGTTTGGGATTGAACTTGCATCATTTTATCTTTCAATTACAACAAAGGAATAGAAATCCTAATAGGTAGCCCGTGGCTCTCTCTTCCACAAAAAGAAGTAGCCAATTGTGTGATACCTCTAGGCTCTTTCGTATTCCACAAATGTGTGATTGAAAGTGAGATTAGGGCATGTTTGCTTAGTGTCACTTTTTCCCCCACACAGTGATATCTCCTCAAGCTTAGGAAGATCTAGGAAATTAGGGGGAGCTTCATATTGATCATATCTTTTACTCATAAATATTGAATAGGACTAGTTTAATAATAGGATGCTATAGATATGAGGAAGAACGACTCTAAGAAGAAGACATGGAGGAAGAAGATGAGATGGCAGATCTTATAGTTGATGATTGAGATAGTTTAAAGTGTTTGTAAATTTTCTCTAGTTATTTGTGTTGCAGAAGTTTATGCCTTGGCAGTATATCAAGACTCAACATTGTTGGCATGAAGGTAATTATAAAATTGCATTTGGTTGCAGCTGCATATCTGCATAGATAAGGTTATGTACAACTACAAATGTTGGAAATTATTTGTTGGCAATTCACACACTAAAGATGGTTGAGTAGTTGATGGCAATGTATATTGAAGTTGAATGGAAAATCAATGTGGAAACAACTATTGTGTATGAAACAATTGATTCTATGCTATGTTCTTCCAATGACAAAGACTGCAAGAGGATTGATTGATGCAGTAGGCATGAAGGACAAATATAACAATATAAAGTGGATAGTAGTGAGGATAAGCTAGAGCTATACAAACTTGTTCAAGGAAATGGAAGAAGAGTGGTAGAAGATGTGAAATCAAAGAATAAATTTGGTCAAATCCTTGCAACAGAGAAAAGGAAAGTGGAACATAGAGATTATTGGTCTCAGGGGGAGGCTATTGCTCAAATGGATAATAGAAAATTGACATTTGCAATCCTTAAGGGAGATAAGAAATTTTAATAAGAAGTATTTGCACTGCTTTTATATTGTAATAATAGTTCATCTAAAGATTTGTATCAAAATGTTCATGGGAGTAATTTCTAGTAGACACAAGAATGTGAATCTCTTCAGCAGAGGTATAAATGCAATGGCTCTCAACAGAGAAAATGATATGTACATGATCAAGAAAAATAAAGGATATATATGATGAGGTCTGAGAAAGAGGGGGAGAAGTGTTTCAGTTACATGATGCAAGTTTTTTGCAGGTTGAATGTTTTCCAACAGAATATACGGCTTGAGGAGGAGCTTATTGATATCCATGGTGACAATCTAGCAGCTAGTCAAAGGGGAAGAGTGATGATTGGTGTTGACATCAATGCCAAAGGGGGAGATTGTTGGCATTTAGGTTGTCATTGATGTCAACATGTATGTGTGCATGGATTGATTTGATGAAGTTGCGGGTTGTATACAAGATGATTGATGTCAATAGTTGAGGAGTCTCAGTGTATAGGCATGCAGAGATGATTGATGCCAATAGTAGAGGATTCTCAGTGTATAGGCATGTAGAGATTATTGTGTTCAAGTTAGTACTTGAAGCAGTCACCGGTGAGGAGGGACCTCAAAGAGATCAATTCGGACCGGTCAACAAGAGAAAAAACAACCGAAACACATAGATATGATGGAGGCAATGCATAATAAATAATTTTATTGCATGAAATTTGATTCATCCAACTGGTAACAACCGGGTTACAACATACTGACACATAGGCCTGGTAGAATAGGTCACAAAGATCTATCTTCTAGGCACAGTCTATCTATCTAATACTCTGATAGATTCTAATTGATTACATTATAAAGAATGATTACAAATATATATATATTGATCCAAAGGATCCAGTTGGCTCAAAAGGGATAAAAAATCAAAGAACAAGACCTAACGTGCAAAATAAACAAGGTCAACCTCCACCAAGATATTCCTTTGGAAAATCCAAAGGATGAAATGTAGATCGCGGGAAGCGGGAAAAGGTTGACCACATGCCAAGGAACATCAAAATCAATTCCCAAGGCTCCGCATGATTCAGAATGGGTTCCGGTAGATCACTAGAATAGGTCTCAAGCAACCGGTAACAAAGGAACAACCAGTAACAAGAAAATGTCATGGAAACTGGTAGCGATATCTTGTCGATAAATGATTCAAATGGGATGTGGTCTAAAAGCAAGAAAGATTATTAAGTATTCAAGTAGAATCCAACTCCACAGGATCCAGTGAGCCAAAATCGGGACACACGGAAAGGAAAACTGAAACTGCAAACAAAAAACAAAACAAAAAGGAAAAATGTTTTTGGTTGATGCAAGATTGCTGTGAACCGGGGATGCTCCTGCATCAGACATCCAAGATTAATGAAAAAGTGAGCCTCTCACTTTTTTGGGGTCAGAGGGAAACCAAGGCAGTCTACCTCTTCCAGAGAAATCCAAGATGAATCTTCAACTGGTTTGCCCTTCCACTTCACAAGATATTCTTTGTATTGACTGTTCCAGGTACTACGCCCCATCCTACTATCCAAAACCTCTTCAATCTAATTTGGTTCCTTTTGGGGAAATTGTTTCTCCAAGTTTGCAACACTGTCCTCATTGAATTATTGTTCATGGTACTCATGAAGGCCTACAATGTTGAATATAGGTGATATACTTAGACTATCTAGTAGCTCCACTTCATATGCATTTTCAGAACTGAACTTCCTTAAAATCTTACAAGGTCCAAACTTCTTCTTCTGCAACTTATTATTAGTTCCAGTTGGGGATCTCTCTTTTCTTAGATATACCATCACTTCATCACCAACTTTAAGTTTCTTATGTCTCCTCTTCTCATTTTCCTTCTCCTTATATTTGTTGTTCATGTCTTCCAAATGTTGTTTAACCTGAATATGCAATGTTGCCATGTGATCTGCAAAATCTTCTGCTTCTGAACTCTTCTAGTCTTCACTACTAACATCTCTCAATTATGATATTCCTCTAGGATGCACTCTGGTAACAATCTCAAAAGGTGTTTTTCTAGTACTTCTATTCACTGAATTGTTGTAGGAAAACTCTACTTGTGCAAGGATCAAATCCCAACTTCCGGTTTTATCTCCCAATAAACATCTCAATGAGTTTCCCAAACTCTGGTTAACAACTTATGTTTTTCCATGAGTCTATGGATGAAAAGTAGAACTGAACTTCAAATTTATCTTCTTCTTCCAAAGTGTTCTCCAAAAATAGCCAACAAACTTAGTGTCTCTGTCTGAAACTATGCTCTTAGGTAATCCATGCAATCTCACCACTTCCTTGAAAAATAGGTCTGCTACATGTAATGCATCTAATGTCTTCTTACAAGGTATGAATTGAGCCATCTTCGAAAATATATCCACTACCACAAATATAGAATCATTCCCTCTCGGTGTCTTAACAAATCCAAGTACAAAATCCATGCTTATATCCTCCTAAGGTCTTACTGGTACTATCAAAGGTTTATACAATCCCACATTCTGACTACTACCTTTTGCAACTTGACAAACTCTACAACTCTACACACATCTCTTAACATCCTTATGAATTTGGGGCGAAAAGTATTGCTCACTCACCAATGCAACTGTTTTGTCAATGTCAAAATGTCCAGCTAGTCATCCACTATGCTTCTCTTTTATTAGGTTCTCTTTCATGGAAATCTAAGGTATGCACAACTGAACTCCCCTGAATAAAATCCCATCTTGAATGAAATAATCCAACCATTTTCTCCTATCAACCATAATTGGTTCTCTACATGCTTTCCAAGGTTCTGCAAAATCGGAGTCTTCACCATACAAGGTCTTAAAATATTCAAAACCTAGTACTGTCACTCTCATCTCAATCAAAAAATTCCTTCTCCTACTCAATGCATCAATAACTTTGTTAGATTTCCCACTTCTATGCTTCAACACAAAGGTGTAACTCTGCAAGAATTCTACCCATTTCATATGTCTCTGATTCAACTTACTCTGACTACTCAAATATTGCAAAGCTTGATGATTTTTATACAACACAAACTCCTTAGGAAACAAGTAGTGTCTCCATTTCTTCAAGGCTTGAACTATGGCATAAAATTCTTGATCATACACTGAATATCTCTTCCGGGCATCATTCAATTTCTTAATGAAATAGGCTACTACTCTCCCTTCTCGACTCAAGACTGCTCTTATTGTTGTTCCACTTCCATCACAATCCACTAGAAATACTTTATTAAAATTCAGTAAAGGTAACATAGGCCGCCCAGTCACTTTCTGCTTCAACAATTCAAAACTTTTGTTTTCTCCGATGCTCCACTTGAATTCCTTTCGATCTCCTCTCATGGTCTCAGTCATAGGGTTAAAAACTGAACTGATATTTCTTATAAGCTTCTGATAAAAACTAGCCAATCCATGAAATGAACTTACCTCCCTAATGCTTTTCGGTTTAGGCCACTCAACAGTGAATTTCACTTTCTTAGGGTCCATCTTCAAACCATCCTCAAATATCACAAGTGCTAAATAGACTAACTCATCCTTCATGAAAGTAACCTCTGCAAAACTTGTCTTAACTACAACAAATGCTCCACTTTTGTTTTACTAAAAATTAGAATGTCATCCGAATACACAATATCAAACTTACCCAAGAATTTCTTCAATACCTCATTCATTAGCCTCATGAAAGTACTCAGTGCATTAGTCAATCTAAAAGGAATCACCAACCATTCATATAGTCCTTCGTTTCTCTTAAATGTTGTCTTCCACTCATCTCTTTCTCTGATCCTGATTTGATGATATCCACTCTTCAAATCTATCTTTGTAAAGTATTTTGCTCCTTCTCAAACAATCCATTATGTCATGCATCCTAGGAAAAGGAAACCAGTATTTCACTGTGATCTTGTTTATTACTCTTGAATCGATACACATTCTCCATTATCCATTCTTCTTAGGTGCTAATACTATTGGTACTACACAAGGGCTTAGACTCTCCCTGATCAAACCTTTCTTCAACAACTCCTCCACCTGTTTATTCAGTTCTTCATTCTCTGCCAATGTTAATCGGTGTGCAACTTTGTTAGGCAAACTAGTTCTGGGAACCAAGTCCATGCAATGAATAATACTTCTAACAGGTGGCAATCCATCAGGTACATTATTTGAAATGATGTCCTCATATTCTGTAGAAAATCTCTTATCTCTTACAGGTGCTCTTCTC
The DNA here is from genome assembly GCF_030272615.1 of Cryptomeria japonica. Classification (NCBI taxonomy): domain Eukaryota; kingdom Viridiplantae; phylum Streptophyta; class Pinopsida; order Cupressales; family Cupressaceae; genus Cryptomeria; species Cryptomeria japonica. Next base: position 182,725,959 of record NC_081415.1, read on the forward strand.
CCGATTCCGGTCTCTCAAACTTCCTAGGAATTAAGGAAAAACACACATTCTCATGTCTCAATCCATCCATGAATTTCCTTCCATCTACTAAACAAATTCTGGCATTTGTACAAACTTCAATCTTCAAAGGTTCCTCCAAAGGTAACAAGGTTTTCGTCATCCCATTGACCACAATAGTGTATCCATTCTTCCTCCCATCCTATATTACATGTCTATAAAACTGCCAAGGTCTACCCAACAAAATATGACAAATATCCATAGACATAATATCACACAAAACTTCATCATGATAATTCCCAATTTTCAATTTCACCAAACACTGTTCAATTACTAACAAATTATGCTCATCCTAAATCCATGCTATCTGATAAGGCTTAGGGTGTTTCAATCTCTCCAATTTCAACTTATTCACCATCTCTTCTAAAACAAGATTATTTGAACTACCACTATCAATAACAACTTTACAATACTTACTGGATACCTTACATCTAGTTTTGAACAGATTCTTCCTCTGCAAGGGTTCTTCATCTCCTTTGGTATGACACAAAGCTCTCCTCATCATCAATAATTCTCCATCTTCTGGTTTATTGCCTGATTTGGTGAGGTTTTCTTCCACCACTGCTGCTCTTCTGATAGCCTCTGTCTTCCTACATTCGAATGCACAATGTCCTTCTCCTCCACACTTAAAGCAAGTTCCTCTCTGTCTCTGCTCATGTCTTTTGTTCAATTTATCTTCAGCCTTTAGTGCATACTAGTAAGCCTCTTCAACACTCTCCAATTTGATCATATTGAGTTCATCTTGTATAGACATCCACAATTTGTTCAAATATCTTGCAATTTGTTCAACTTCATCATCAACATGTATGGATCTGATGTTCAACTTGTAAAATGCTTTGGTGTACTCGTTCACACTAGGTTCCTTTTGTCTCAGATTCTGCAACTTCTGGAATAAATCCACTTGATAATTTTCCGACACAAACTTTGATTTTAAATTAGAAATCATCCAATCCCATGTCTTAATATTTTCTTTACCTCTTCTTTGTCTATCAACTTGCAAATGCTCCCACCAAAGAGATGCATGACCTTTCAACCGGGTACAGGCATATTTCACCTTCCTCTCTTCTGCGGTATTTTCAAAATCGAAATACTTCTCCATCTTCCAGATCCAATCCATAAATTCATCTAAATCTAACTTCCCATCATATTCTGGTGGGGTAAAATGAGGTTTAGTGTTCATGATGCAGAGGGGCAAGGGATGTTCAATCATTTTCTTTCGTTTTTGTTCAATAAGGGTCTCCATAAGGTTTCACCCAATGGACCAATGTCCTTAACCTTCTAAAGGTTACTATAGCCTTCCCTAAATCCTTCCCAAGGATCTCTCCACTCAGGACAACTCACAACTGACAAGGAGTCTCCTACCCCTTAGGTTCCAACCCTTCAACCAAAGACACCTAACTACCCCACAACCCAAGCAAAAGGATATTTACTCACAAGGTGGAATTTGGCCTATGTGAAAGTTGACACATGTGTTATATGGAATTTTAATAGATCTTGACCCCTCAGATGGGTGTTTATTAGCCTTTTGTGTTGTTTCCTCTATTAGACCTAGTAAATAGGGCTACAAGCAATTAGCCCTCCATTTAGACTTTTCTTGTTTTGTCTCACAATATACCTAAACATTACCTTGAATAAATTTGATATTTGGATACCCTTTTGGACATTCTACAAGATTCCAAACTTCTGCATCTGGGTTTTGAGTGAGGATGGTCAAACCCTACTGACCCTATTTTGCCTCTTCTAGCCTGTATTGGGTTTAAGCTCTCAAAAGATTAACCTGTCATAAAGGAATGAAATAATGACACTTTTCAAGGATCTAAACCTACCCAATGGTCCTTCTCATGACTATTTTGACCATCCACCAATCTTTTGTTCAAGGTTTCTATCTTCTTTTCCTACTGCACAGGCTTGCCACATGACCGATGTCAAGCCTAGGGCCTCATCTTAGGATAAACAAATGACACCTCATGTCTTCACAACCACTAGGAACATTTAATATACATTCCAAATCAACATACTGTCAGGTTTTAGATCGATCCCATTGAGAGTTGTTGATTTATGCCACTGTTTGCATCAAAACCCTTGGTTTGAGGGTTTTACCAGGCCAGTGGGATGGAAAATTCTCTCTCTCAAACCTTGATGTTTCAAGACCTCATATCAACTCCAAATGGTTGGTGAACCTTTTCTACACCTTTCCAAATTCTTAATTCATACCCACTATTCGCAAGGAATCATGCAAGAACAAGAAACTCAAGGAAAATGCAAAAAAATCTTAGTAACCGTTTTGTTTGAAGACAAGAATTTTATTCAAAATCATCTCTAATTAGTAGGCATCATTCACCCAAGCTTATATCATTCCAAGGAACTCCTCCAACTACCTCCAACTCATACAAGCAACCAACCAAACGTTGGATTAACCATATGTTAAAATGTTGCAAGAAAAGTTGCTTAAGACAACAATTGCAACTTTGCAACTTTTGACAACTTTTTACAAATTGGTCTTGCCTTCACACGAAAGGTCAAGAATGAACATACTATACACTGGAGACCCCTAAACATAAAAAAAATACCTATAAAATTCCCATACAAGGCCTTTGACCAAGTTGACACACCTTGGAGCCTCAAAGCTTATTACATTGCCTAGACCTAATCAATAGGCCTTCAAACACACACACATTCTATTCCCAACATAACCATGAATCAAAATGATACAGACACATGCCAAAATGAATTAGACACATGTCCTGGTGCTCCTGCACCATACTCCCCTGGACAAGAAAACTCAAGTCCCTTGAGTTGCCAACCGGTTGATTGTAGTTCCATGCTTGAGGATATCACTTTCACTCATCGAAGTAGCTTCAGATTCAAGAAGCCCCTTCTATTTGACTAGATAGTCTTTGTGCACACCTTTCCTTGTTTGTTTGATCACCTTGGAGTCAAGAATGCACTCCAATTCCAATGGTTTTCTAGGCGGTAGATCCTTCACCCACTCTACATCCTCTTTCTCAAGAGATGAATTAGGTGATGCATCTTGTAAGGATCCTTTGAAGGCTATCAAATCACATACATTGAAGATGGGAGATATTACCAAGTCTGCTGGAAGTTCAACTTCATATGCATTGTTGCCAAACTTATGAACCACCCGAAGATGACCTATCTTCTTCATGAGTAGTTTAGAAGGTTGGCCTTTAGGTAACCTTTCTTTCCTTAGACAAGCCATCACTAAATCCCCTACTTTGAACTGAACATCCCTCCTCTTAACATCTGTTCTGAGTTTATATTTATCAGCACTTTGTTGAAGGGAAGCCTTACCATGTTCATGAATCTCCTTCATGGTGATAGAAAAATCTTCTCCTTGGGCACTCCTCTTGTCCATGCCTCCAAGTTCTTTGAGTTCAAGTATTCCCATGAGATGTAGGACATAGACAACCTCAAATGGACTTCGCCCTGTGCTCCTATTAATTGAATCATTGTATGCATATTCAGCTTGTCTAATCACTAAATCCCAACTTTGTCCATGCTGCTTGGTAAGGCATCTAAGGAGATTTACAAGGGACCTATTAACCACCTCAGTTTGTCCATTAATCTGAGGATGGTATGGTGATGAAAATGACAGATTGGTACCTAATTTATTCCAGAGGGTTCTCCAAAAATGGCCAACAAACTTGGAGTCTTTATCAGTGACAATATTGAGAGGCAATCCATGTATCCTTACTACTTCTTTGAAAAACAGACCTGCAATATGAGATGCATCATTTGTGCATTTACATGGCACAAAATGAGCCATCTTGCTGAACCTATCAATAATTACAAAAATATTATCAAACCCCCTATGAGTTTTGGGCAATCCAAGTACAAAATCCATACTAAGGGTTTCCCAAGGCCTAGTAGGAATTGGTAAAGGCTGATACAAACCCGCATTGGTTGAAACACCTTTTGCCCTATGACAAATAGGACAATGCTCCACAAATCTTCTTACCTCTTCCTGCATCTTGGGCCAAAAATAAAATTGGGATACCTGCTCTAAGGTTTTGTCCAAACCAAAATGACCTCCAAGACTGCCATTGTGGTTCTCTGTAATGATATTCTCCCTCATAGAACATTGAGGAATGCATAATTGATGCCCCTTGAAGAGTAATCCAGCCTGCAATATAAAATCAGAAAATTCAACATGAAAAGAATCAGAAAACTTAGTACATACATCATATGCATCCTTGAAATCATGATCCTCCTTGTACATGGCCTTAAGAGAATTAACACCAACACTTTGCAACTGAATTTATTGAACAGTAAGGGTTCTCCTGCTCAAAGTATCTACAACCTTACTAGTCACACCCTTCTTGTGCTTAATAGTAAATGTGTAAGGTTGGAGTTGTTCAACCCACTTGATGTGCCTTTGGTTCAACTTCTCTTGCCCAGTTAGAAAACTCAATGCATGGTTATCAGTATAAACAATAAACTCTTTTGGAAGAAGGTAATGGCGCCACTTCTTGAGTTCTTGCACCGAGACATAAAGCTCCAAATCATAGGTTGAATACCTATGTTTAGCCTCATTCAACTTCTCTGAAAAGAATGCCATCAGATGTCCTTCTTGACTAAGGACTGCACCTATTTCCTGCTTGCTTGCATCACATTCAAGTGCAAAAAGTTGATCAAAACTAGGGAGTCTCAAGGTGGGAAGTTCTACATCCTTCCTCTTCAAAATCTCAAAGCTTTGGGCTGCTTGTGTTGTCCATTCAAACCTGCATTTGATTCCTCCTTTTATAGTGTTAAGGATGGGAGCACAAATATGACTAAAACCCTTGATGAATTTCCTATTAAAAGTGACCAATCCATGAAAGCTCCTAACATCACCTATTTTCCTAGGTGTAGGCCAATGTACAATAGTATCAACCTTAGAAAGATCCATTTTCAAACATCCATTTGAAACTACAAAGCCAAGATACACCAACTCAACTTTCATGAATTCACACTTATCTAGATTGATTACCAATTTCTCCTCATTAACCTTCCTCAAAACCTAATCCAAATGCTTCAAATGCTCCTCCTTGGACCTGCTAAACACCAAGATGTTTGTTCTTACATATGTAGGAGATGTTAGGATACAACATGTAAATGAGTATAACAATCAACATGTATTTTAGTTTGACCACATGTTTGAAGTGGAAGTATTTCAATTTTAAACCCATGAATATATGTTGTATGTTGATAAATAGTGCAATCAAATACCTTTTTCTTTTCCTTATGATTCTAATGCATTCACCTTTATCTTGAACTTCAATGAGATTAGTCAATATGATCATAATACAAATGTGGAAGGTGATTTTTGTTTCTCACCTATATGCTCATTTTTGCTACTCATCTTGTTGAGGTCTTAAGTTTTAAAAAACCCAAGACCCAATTGAGCTCCCAGATCAAAAGATATGGCCTCTAGAAGTTGTGCTTCTTTAGGAGAAAAAAAAAAATTCTCAAAATATTCTAATGAATGCCAAAACTCATTTTGGGCACAATTTTAGTGTATTCCAATATAGGGTAATAGGATATAAAAGTGGTTGGCCTCAAAAGTGGGAATTACACTTTCCAAAACATTCTAGGGTGGTTAAACTTCTCAATATAAAGAACACAACTGGGGGTTACAAAGGATAGTTCTAGTAGTGCAAATTGCACCTCTAGCTTGTAGATTATTGTAATGAGAAAGCCCATGTGGTTGTAGCATGTTATTTTCTGAATGTAGTTGTAGACACCTAAAATTGTCCTAGCCTAATTAAATAAATATTTTATTTATTTAATTATTTCATCTTAAGTCTTCTATTAATTAAATAGATTCATATTTATTTAATTAATTCATCAATCCTTTTCTAGCCTTTCCCTATTTAAATAATTTTATTTATTTATTTAAATTATCTTTTTCCTAAATTAAATAAATATTTTATTTATTTTATTGGCCTCACTTATTCTATTAATTAAATAAATATTCATTTATTTAATTAATTTATTAGCTTTTTCCCTCCATGACACTTTTCATTCATCTCTTAATTTTCCTTTAGCCACCGAGCTCTAATATATTCATATTTTCTATACCTACCCTCTAATCCTAGCCGGCCATTTATCCTTCCACCTCTTAATCCTATCCCTTCATTTCTAAGGCACTCTCTATATAAAAGGATCATTTAATCCTTGTCAAACCCTAACAAGCGAATGAATCTTCATGTGACCTTTCATAGTGATCAAGCAATCAAGCATCTACACAACCACAATCCGTTCTTTGTTGAGCTCTTGTGCACATTACAAAATCTAAGAGAAACCATATCAAACAAGATCAATGAAGATAGGAAACAATGGAGATAAAACCCTACTAAGCATGTGAATGGTATAATCTTTCATATTTTATGTGTTTTGCATGTTTTAGGTTCTTCATTGGTGTATGGTGGATTTAAATTGTAGAACTAGGGTTTTATGTGGTTGGATATTTGTTTGGTTTTGCAATAGTTTAGCATTCCATTTTCACCATATATAGTTGTAATTTCACTTCATTGAGACAATAGAAATAAAGTGTTTCATTTCTTGCTTTTTCTGTTCATTTCTCTATTGTTGTGTGTTTGGTTTTGTAAGGGGAGTACACTTCATTAGGGGTTGATATATACAAATTGGGTGGAGACAAACGAGTTATTAGATGAGGATGTTTTATTACATATTGTGATTTTAGAAATGGAAATAAAGGATCATGAGACATAGAAAGGGGAGTGAGGGATAAGAGGAGAGATAAAAGATAAGAGAGAGAGAGAGAGAGAGGAGTAAGAGGGGATAGATAGAGAGGTAGACATGGAGGGAGTGAAATAACTAAGGAAGGAGAAGATAGAGAGGTGAGGAGAGAAAGAGAAGAGAAGGAGAGAGTTAAAAAATAGATGTGTAAAGGGGTAGGTAGAGAGAGGTGGAGAGAAATAGAGAGGGGACACGTAGATAGATGAAAAAACTAACGCGAGAAAGAGAGATGAGAGACCTATATGGTGAAAGAGGGGGTAAGATAGATAGAAAGGGATAGAGAGAGGTGGGTAACAACACATGGGTAGTGAAGAGGTAGATAGGTTGGTAGGAAGGGAGGGAGAATACTAGAGATGGGAGAGATGTGATAACCTAAACAATAGAGAGAGAGAGATAGAGAATAACATATAGTGGGGAAGGGAGATAGATATGGGGGTATGTATGGATGGGAAGATAGAGAGGGAGAGTGGAAGAAAGGGAAAGAAAGACTTAGAGAGGGGAGGGAGACTTAGAGAGGGGAGGGAGGAAGAAGAGGAGAGACAAAAGAACAAAGGGAGGAGTAGGACGAGATGGATGGAGATGTAGACATGGAGAGAGAGAGAGACCTATGGAAGGAGGAGATAAAAAGGTTAAAGGAGAGAGAGAAGAGGAGGAGGGAGTTCTCAAAGGGATATGGTTAAGGGGAGAGGGAGAGAAAGGTGGAGATGGAGGGAGAGAACTATAGAGGGGACATATAGATAGGCGAGAGGCCTAGAGGGGTAAAGAGAGGTGAGAGAACTAAATGGAGAGAGAAGAGTGAGATAGATAGAGGGGAATATAGAGAGGTGGATAATCAAACCTATAAGTAGAGGTAGATAGGTGGAGAGGACGAGAGGGAGAAATATATATATATATATATATATATATATTTTATATTTATATTTATATATATAGATAGATAGAGAGAGAGAGAGTGAGTGAGAGAGAGAGAGAGAGAGAGAGAGAGAGAGAGAGAGAGAGAGAGAGAGAGAGAGAGGTAATGACCTAGACAATGGAGCGAGAGAATAAGAGAGGAAGAGATAATAACAAAGAGTGGGGGAGGGAGATAGAGAGTGAGGAGGGAATAAAGGATGTGAGAGACATAGAGAGGGAAGGGAGAGATAAGATGAGAGAAATAAGAACAAAGAGAGGAGTAAGAGGGGATGGATGGAGAGGTAGACATGGAGGGAGTGATAGACTTAGGGAAGGAGGAGATAGATAGGTGAGGGGAGAGGAAGAAGAGAAGGAGAGAGTTCATAAGGGATAGGGGTAAGAGGGGAGGGAGAGACCTAGATATGGATAGAAAGAGGGTAGAAGGGATAGGTAGTGATCGTGAGAATGGAGAGCGAGGTGAGAGAAATAATAAGAGAGGGAGAGAGAAGAAGAGAGAGGGAGAGAGGCAGGGATAAAGAAGGGGGTGAGGAGGGAGTGAAAGGTAGAGAGGGTGGGATATACCTAGAGAGGGGGGAGAGAGGTGAGAGAGACAAGAAAGGGAGATAGATGGGTCTAGAGTTTGGCGAAGATAAAGAGAGTGAGATAGAGAACTAAACAATGTTAATAGGAGCATGTTGATTAACGAAATTTTACTAAGACTAAAAATTTATATGATCCTCTAAAATATGGAATCTACATTATAGCTCCTATTAGCTAATACCACTCTCAAACATCCTGCTAATATATACATGAAATAGAACTTAAATGTGATGTATACTTAAATGTTATATTCTTCTTCAAGGATCAAGTATAACTTGTGTCCAAACTGGAACATTTCCTCATTCACAACATCTCCTAAAATTTGCCAATGTAGAACATTTGGCAAGCGCCAAATATGGTGCTTGTGCAAATGAAAAAAGTGATCTTTGTGGATTGGGTATAACTTGTGTCCAAAGCGGAAAATTTTCCCATTCACAACATCTACTAGAATTTGACAATGTAGAACATTTGGTGAGTGTTAAATTTGGTGCTCGCCAAATGCAAAAGGTACATTTTTTACATTTGGCGAGTCCCAAATTTGGCACTTGCTAAATGTGAAAAGTGCACTTTTTGAATTTGCTGAGCACCAAATAGGGTGAGCATTGTGAGGAATTGCATGCAAAAAATATCAACTACATGCAGATAAATATTAAATAAAGGAAATGAAAAACACATAAATAATAACAATGAAGAGACAATATTTAACGTGGCTCACCCAATCTTGGGCCACATCCACCAAATAAAGAGTCCAATATTATTATCTAGCAAATCAAACTGATTACAACCAGGAATCCCTTGCAACTTAATACCGTTGCGAGAATGATGACATCATGCCTGACAAGATGGTTGCTAGAGTGGTAGAAGTGGGTAATGGGATTACATATCTTTATAACTGAGAGCTTTTCTCTTGTCTCTATGTAATGTTTATTTGGTTTTGATAGAAGGGTATTTCCCCCTAAGCAAATCTTGCTTAACAAAAAAAGAAAAAAACTCAATACCGCTGCAAAAGTGCTATAGAATTATGTATAGAAAATCCTAACCCTTAGCCTTCTATCAAGACATGTTGGTTAAAAAATAGGGTTACAATGTGTCAGCATATAGAAAAATAACACTTGACACCTTTATAAAATAATAAAAGTCGGTTGAGCTTTTGGGGGTGTTGCCCCCCAAAACCCCCACGAGAGCGCTACCCCTTGACCCTGCCTTGTACTGTGACAACAAGCATGCCAAGGGCGTTGTCCCTTCACCTCGTCTTAGGGGCGCTACCCCCAATTCCTCATTGAATAATATGGGGGGAAACTGCGGCGATAAAAGTAAGGAAAATATAATATTTGAGTCTGATTAGGCTCCATATAACAAGCACCATTTGGCACTTGACAAATTGTTTGCATTGGAATACACCAACCCTTTGGGTTGGATTGTCCTTGGCCATCCAAACCAAAGTTTTGGACAACCATTTCAGGCCTGGAACATGTTTTTATTAATTTTTAAAAAAAATTCACATATTTTTGGTTGTGCTATTCATTAGGTTTGCACGTGTTTCAATGCAAATAAAAAAACACCATAGTGGCGTTAAGCTCCCTCTTAGCAATCCAACCATATAACTTGTTTCACATTTGGATTTTGTTCAAGCTTTCATCTTTAATTTCTTTTGTTAGTGTGACCGTTTTTGGTTGAAAAACAATGTGTTATTTTTGGGTATTAGTTTTTACACGTTCGTCAAATTTTGAAACAACTTATATTTTTAGAAACTAGACTCTATTCTACACATTGAATTTTTATTTTTTTTGGACTAGTTTTCATTGATTTTAGGGGGAGCACACTCAAATTTATGTTTTTCACGATGTGTCCACATGAAAAATTAGTAAAAAATTACATACTCATTAAAAAATTTGCCAAAAAATCTAGCATAAACTACAAGGTGTTAGCTAATTTATCATTGAAGTAATTTTAATTTTTTATTTAAAATTTACATGGTAGGGGGGCCACAACATACACTATGTTATGTTTTTTGGGTTAAAAATAGGACTACTTTATGTGGCCCCCCATCTTGAAACCCTTAATCTCCAACACTTTCAAAGCAATGTAGTAGTTTAGAAAGTAAGGTTGGAGCACTTTGACTCTTGTTCTTGTTGCATCTTCAAATTTGGAATGTAACTATGTTCAATTACTGTTGAAGTTCTGAGTTTGCTAATTTCAGAAATAAAAAAAGTGGCATCTTAAGACCCCCTTTTGGTACCATATCTTGTTCACATGTACCCTAAAAACAATAACAATATTTATAAAATAAAAAAGTAATAATTTTTTCTTTTTTCTTTTTTGGAGCATCAAATGCAATGGTAGTTGACAACACTTAAAAAAGCCATAGATAAAACCATAAAGTCAATGCCTTCATTTAACAAATAAAAATACATTGTTTCATTACCAAAAAGTTATGTCCAAATTGAGCTTTGTTTAAATCCAACCAAATTTAGTAATTGTGTTAAATACATGTTCAATATAATAACATAAGTATGTAGCAAGGCTAAGAATAATGTAGCATGCAGGCCCTCAATAGTTGCCAAGCAGAAGGTAAGAAAAGTATAGCCAAAATAAACATCTTTCTAAAAATAGAAAATAAATTGAAGTCCATAGCCAAATCCTTGAGTTATCTTTATGAATATTTAAGGTCCCCAGAGAAATTAATAAGACCACAACCAAACATAAGGATGGAGTGATTTTGGGCTAGAGAAATTGGGTTACAAATGAAAGCACAATTGCTATGCTTTCAAGTTGATAGGAAATTGAATTAGTATAAAGTCTTGATACTTTGAAATGTCATTACGTATAATTTTATGGGAAAAAATGTTCATATTTGTATGTTAGAAATAGTGCATCTTCAACATGAATTATGGAAATGGTTGAGGATTCTATTGGTTTTCTTTTCTCTTCTCTATTTTTCGTATTGATGATAAAACCAAACCATGTTTGATTTCTTGAGATATGTGTTTCTTGATTGTCAATGATCTCTTATAGCCATATCTATGTAAAAAATTAAAAAATTAAGAGTTTTTTTGGAATGTCACGCCTTCAATAGCTCAATTGTGGTAATTAATTAACAAAAAAAATATTTTATTCAATTTTAATACAATTCAAAAATATTAAATTGAAAATAGATAACATTGTCCACGTATTGAAGATATTGAAGAATTTTAGGCTTTCCCTCAATTGAATAGAAAGAAAATTATAATTTCATAAACTCCATAACATTTCACAAAGGTTTCTACAAGATAGTCGGATAATTTATTTTTCAAAAAATCAAGCATAATTCTATGTTGTGCTTGGTTTTCTACTCAATACATCCTACTTCCTACCTCTTTTCATATAAACACATGCATTTTGTGTTCATTAGTTCTCTATTTAGCATTTTAATTATTGTGGAATTCTTATTTGTAAGCACTTACCATCTTATTTGAATAGAATTTGATTACAAACCTTATAAGGATGAAAGAAGATTAAACCTTATAAGGATGAAAGAAGATTAAACCTTATAAGGATGAAAGAAGATAGCCTTCTTTTATGCTCTGTCAATTAGATCCTCTTTTACTGATCCAATGGTTTGTTGTAGACTTTGATGTTCTTCTAAGCACCTTAATTCTTAATTTTAATTTTTAATTCTATGGTAGGGTTTGAAGACATTTTCTTATTGAAATGCTTTGTTGCACACTTTGATGTTCTTCTAAGGAAGCAATATGCAGAGCTGGAGTCTTTCAGTTGAAGTGCATTAATATTGTCATTGCATGATGATTGTGTCAGCACCCGAGTTCTTAATTTTAAATTTCATGGTAAGGTTTGAAGGCCTCTTTATACCATTGGGTCAATTGCAAGCAATTGTCAATGGAAATCTAGGTGAAAACTATATAAAGTTCAATCTCTAATTGGGTGCCAGAATACTCATGCTTCATATCATGAAAGAGAAGAGTATATGGGTTTGAATGTGTAAAAATAATAAAGGAAATTTGAGAAGACATTAAGAAGGGGTTGATTTGTATCGAAGAAAAAAACAACTTTTTAATCATTTAGCAAGATAATATTTAAAATATTGACAACCTTAATGGTTTCAAGTAAAAAACATTTTAGTGAGCGACAAAATTATTAAGCCTAAACTCAAAAGAATGCACGAGTAAAAGGCCAATTAATTTTTTTTGTTGATAGCTTTTTCAATATTGCTTTTCTAAGTTAGAAAAAATATTTTATACTAACATGATTGTTTCAAACTAATTTTAATTACTTGCATAAAATATTTGAACTTCAAATTACTATATTTATGATCTTTAATATTGAATGATCACATCATATCAACTCAAATTTTCCATCTACTCAAATTGTTTGTGTTGAAAGATAATAATAATTAAATCTCAAACCAACAATGCATCTTTAAATTAATACATTGATGTTCCTTTCTTATAATCACATGTTCTTTGAAATGGATAAGTAGCCATCTCTATATATTGTATATGTATTGTTAACTTTCAATTGATTTAAATTGTGGTCTCTTACATGTTAACAAGTATAAACATTTTCCTACGGGCGTGACAGTTGCACGGTGCACCGCTTCTAGGGCAAGTGCTAGTAATAAATATCAGATGTTTGAAATGAAAAAGATTTCACGTTTCACGTTTCACATTTCACATTTCACATTCAAACACTTCTCTCCCTCCTCCCCATTCAAACCCTTCTCTCCATTCAGATCACATTTCACAATGGGATCTCTGTTTCCTGGTCTTCCAGATGAAATTGGGTTGGAATGCCTGCTGAGGTTAGAGTTGAAGTCCTTTCACAATGTCAGACGTGTCTGCAAAAGCTGGAACGCCATATTGAAAAACCCAAATTTTATCAAGAAAGAAAAAGATTGAAGATTTCCGAGCAACGGATTTGTATGCTCCAGAAAGTAGACGGCATTTGCGACATAGTAGCGGTATACGATCTGAATAAAAACTCGTGCAAAAGTCTGTCTCCCATTCCCACACAATTTAACGGCGTCTGTCACTTCCATTTCGTGAAACAAAACCTCGTTTTGACAAGGATGCGTTTTGCTATTCTACAAGAAGTTGTATGTGGTTGTACGATTTTCGGAATGGAGGTTCAGAATGGCGACAGGGTGCCAAAATGCCAATGGCTTTGCAGAATGGATTTGCCTCCGCAGCGGATGAGCACGGGGGACTAATTTATGTGGCTGGAGGGTTTGATGATGATACGTTTAACAGCCCGGTCTGTGGCGCTTTTGTTTACAATGTGGAGGAGGACAAGTGGGATGTTCTCCCCGACATGAACACCTACCTGCAGTTGTTTATAGGTGCTTTTGTTGACGGCAAGTTTTATGTAATGGGTCGCCCGTCTGGGCCTAGCTTTGAGATTTTTGATTCCTACACGAGAAGCTGGAAAACTATGGAGAATAGATTCAACAATTTGCTTGATTTCGTAGCTGCATTTGGGCTTTTGCATTGCTTGACTGTTAGGGGATTGATTGAATATGACTATAGCCAAGATAATGTGAACATTGTAGGGACTTCTCCAACGGAGGATTGGGGCCTTTCTATATGCTGGAGTGGTTAGCAATAAAATCATTATGGACAAAAATGATCCAATTGAAGGTCAAGATTTTTATATGCTCGCACCTCCAAGTGAGACAGGAGGAACACTCAAGTTGATTGGCTTTGAGAGACCATCAGGCCTCGAGGGTTCTACTATATGTGCTGCAACACTGGATCTCTAACATCTTCCATCATTATTTTTATCCTTTAATAGATGGAAGAAATTGAATCAAAAGTATCCTCTCTGCCAGCACTCTGCCCTCAAAGAAAGAATTATTCAGTCTGCTCCTAGGCAAATTATATTCTTCCAGTTAGGTTTTTCAAATTCCTATTTATGTATGAATTCATGGGAAATCATGTTATCCATATTGGTTACACACTAATCTTCTAACTGCTGAGCACTTTTTATTTGTACTATTTTCATGTTATTCTCATTTGTGTTGTTAAGATATTTTGTTGTGAATTATCTTCTAATTATGTCATTGAAGAATTATCTTTAAATCGTGTTGTTTTTCAGGTTTTCTTTTCTTAGTTTGATCTACCTTGATAAGAAAAATTGTATACTGATTTGAAAGTCTGAAATCTTCTAACTTCTTTTGCACTTTCTATTTGTACTGTTTCCATGTTATTTTTATTTGTGTTGATAAGACATTCTGTTGTGAAAACTAGGTCATTGAAGATATCTTTTAAATCATGTTGTTTTGCAGGTTTCCCCTTTGGGTTTGATCCACTTCGATTTGGAAGTCTGAGAAATTGTGTTCTTCAAATTTGAGTTGTAAAGAGTCTTGTCTTCGGATTTGGATTTGGGTTGGTGAGGATTTATGTTCTTTTTCTGGATTAACTTACATCTTTGATGGATGTTATTTTTATTGAGCTAGATGAATAATATTTTTTCTTTAATAAGTTATTGTGAGTCAATTAAAAAGATTTGGAGGCATCTAGAGATCTTATGCTAGTATAATCACCTAGCCATTCCATCAAAATATTAAACAATATACCCAAAGAATGGACTAGCACATAAAAACATAGATGGTTTTGAAAGGCATCCATAAGACTTATACTAGTAGATATCACTATAGACAAGGAAACATGGACCACCTAAATAGGTTTTTTGTCTACAATAGCACTAAGAACTTTTATAATTTTAAAAATGATAAAAATATTATAAATATAGCATAATTTTTAATTTTTTAAAGTAGGGCATACAAATGGAAGTGGTCTTAATTAATATTAATAATTTATTTTATCAATTCATTTATGTTTTTATTTTCATGTGATAACAATGGTCATTTTTGTCATTTATGTTGATGGATGGTGAGCATGAACTTATAGCATTATAGTCTTACACATTGTCATCATTGTGAGATTCTTTAGTTGTAGTACAAAAGAATTGATAGTTTTGGGGAAATATATATTGATAGAAATAGAAATTATTCTATGGTCATAAAGAGAAATGTGAAAGTAAGGGAGACTTTCTCAGCACACACCTTTTGTATATTCTTAAATTACATCTAAAATTTCATGAACAATATTTCCATTTAATGGATGGAATACACTAACACTCCATCTTTGAATGGATTCATGAATATCTAAACGAAAGAAAGACTTGTGTTGCGTACATCTCACATGAAGCTTGATATAAATCAACTTCTGCAGAAATAGATTGATAAAGTATATCATGAGAAATGTTTTAGGTTACCATATAATCATTTTTAAACAAAAAAAATCATTATTTCTTCTCTATAATAATTAAAGCAATTGTTTCATGCTCATTTGATGACAATTATGTTATTTTAATATTGTGTTCATATTGCACGCTATACACTGCAACACTTCTTTCAAGATGAGTGACAATAGATAATAGCATTGACATAAAGTGACTTTTTCAAACCAATTATCTATTTCCCCATCCCCATCACAGGGAAGCTACTACAATATTCAAATTTCTAGGTTATAAGATAAACATTTTCATACTTAGGTAAGATATATAAGGTATAAAATCAAAATACTCTCCTAAAATTCACACAATTCATATAGAAAAAGTTGTTTGATGGTGGAACAAGCTAAACATAAAAAAAAGTGTCTAAAATATTAATGGTTATAAGCTGTTGGGATGTGAAGCCCAATGGTCACATGACCATTCGACTTCCCCAAATTATTCATTTCACAGCTAAATGTGATTGTATAAATGACTGACTGCAGTTATGTATGTAATTGTATTGAGAGTTGATTAATGAAGTGATTCCCTGCTTTGAGTGTGGATGTAGGCAAATTTGCTGAACCACGATAAATCGTGTGTTGTTTGCTTTTCTTGTTTTCTGTTATCATTTTCTCTGCTCGTTCTAATCCTTACAATTGGTATCAGAGTCATGTTTGGCTTGAGCAGAGAGTAATGTTGTGCAAATGGAAGCTAAAATGAAATGCCATGTACATTGGTGGGATCGCTGGAAAGATGAAGAGGATTCGGCTGAAGAAGAGGACGTCGAGTCGAGTGAAGATGAGCTTGAAGAAGAAGATACATATGATTTCGAAAAATATCAAGAAGAGAAAATTATACGGTTAAAGGAGGGAAATTTCTTAGTGACGGATTAGTTGTATTTTATAGAGGATACCTTGGCAAGAATTTTGGAGGTTGAGACTTCGACACATTTAAGAGAAAAAGAATTGATGGAAATCTTAAATGGAGCAAAAGTAAATAAAGGCAACCTTGATGATATACTGGTTGATAGACATCTTGAGCTGGAGAATCTCGTAATAGCTCTAGAAGATCATCATCGCAATACACAAGCCAAGTTATTTGCTCTTCAGGAAGATTTGCAAAATGCTTCTTTGAGAGAAGCTAAGCTTTAGGCCAAGCTAAAGGATGTTGAGGAAAATCTGTTGAATGCCCAAGTAGAGGTTGCGGCTGAAGAGGGAGAAGACCTTTGCATAGACAATTTCATAGAAGATTATGAGCCTATGGAATTGGATAATGAAGTGTAAGATGTCGTGCTTGATGCAATGGGAGGTGCTTCTGTAAGCAGAAAGATTCCTAGAACTCTATGTTCTCCAGATGCAGATGATGCTGATTGCAGGCCATGGCAAAGACGGCGTGTTGAGCCTCCAATCTCTGACCAAATTGAGGATAATGAGCCACGTGATGTGGTAGGAGAGTTTCCGCAAACCAAGTCCGATTCAGACCTTGTTTTGGATTGTCCTTAGGATGTGGCACAAATGGAAGTTGACCCCAGTGAAGAGAGCGTCACCAAGGAGACGGAGTACGAAGAAAATGATGGCAGCAACATGGTTTCCGAGATATTTGGGCACCCTAAGGAATTCGCTGAGGAGGTTGTCTCCCAAAATAAGCAGAATCTTACTCTGTTTCAAGTACCAGTCAAAATGGGCACAGAGAAGAGGCATGGTGCGAAGGAACCCATACGAGGTTGGAGAATAAGAGCTGATAAGGAAACTTTCAGAATTTAGCAGGAGCTCATGAAGCGAGAGGACCAAGATAATTTAGAAGACGAGGAGGCACATAATCGGTTTGTTTCATTAGTGGAAACTGAAGAGGCACAAACAACTTCGGAGTTTGGAGAAGTAAAAGATGAACTTTGTAGACTATATGGTGAGTCCAAGCATAGGCAATATGTATGTCCTGCATCACACGGTGGCCTTCATCTTAGTCACCACAGCAGGAAGGGTAGTCTTCACTCCACGCAGCGTAGTCTTCACGCCTTGCAGCATAGTCCTCACACGATGCTGGGCAAACCACATATTTTCCCAGAACCTCCACCTTTGCGGGCTTACAGCAGAGGCGTCCTCCTTCGCAGACCGTGGATGATGCCTTTGGGGAAGACCAATCCCGCGGTTCGTCTCCTGCCTCGCACTCACAAGGAGATTTTTTTGATGGACGTGGAGGTTGCGAGGCCTATGGCGGTAGCGTTGGATAGGTTGGAGGGCGAGTTTAAGCAGCTGCTTGTGGAGCAGCGGAAGCATGGTATGACCCCTCAACACGAAGGTGTGAAGCCTCTGCCCGTGAGCCATCGTGGGAAGCAAGGGACATACATAAGGCAATGGACTCCCCTTGATCACTACCACATAAGCACTCTGCAGTTTTCCTTCTGCGATCATCCAGTATCAAGTGCAAGCTTAGCTTTGGGAAAATTGTATTACATCCGGGTTTCAAATGATGTTCATCCCCAGAGACATGAGTATGCAGATTTGAGAAAATTGTATCCTAAAACGTTGGATACTGGGCCTTTTGATTTTGGCGTCTCTTATTCTGAATGTTCTGAGGTTGAATCTGGCAGTATGTATTCGCCTCTGTCGAGAATAGACCTCGAATACCTGTTGGAGGATCGAAGGGGTGAGTTAATGCTTGCCGTCGGGATGGGGACTCAGGCGAACGATATCTTTCCGGAATCATGGCTCTCAAACACTGCAAATGCCATTGAAAGAATCTGTATTCTATCTATTGATGACATGTGCTGCATTCTAGCGGGGAAAACTTTGGCATATTTGGAGGAGGCGTTACATAAGAAGCGTGGGAATCCAGATGCTCGGTTGGCAGACAAAGTTGAGGTGGCCATTGGAACTGATGTCGGTGGATTGATTACAGAGAAAGGCGTTATCCATTGTGGCAATAACCATCGTTTGCATGCACATGATGGCATCCTGTGCAGCAGGGATGCCCTGTTTCTTGTGATATTGTCGTATTACTCTGCAGATATGCGTTTGAAAGAGGCCATGACGGGAGGTAGAGAATCGTTGGTGACGTGGCTGGAGCAATTGAAGCTGTTACTATATGCGTGTAATAGTTCCTATGGTAGGCATGAGAATTCTGGTAGCGAATCATACTTATGGGCCCTGGCACACCAAACGGTAGGGGAAGATATAATCGATTTTGGCAGGAATACTATGATTGTTCCAAAACTACAATTTTTTAAGCTGGCCTCATCACTCATGGTATTTGAGAAAGATGACATGTCTTCCATTTTTCTATTGCGGGGGAGCAAAGAAGCAGGAGCAGGAGACTCTGCTGAAAGTGTGTATTTTGCACTTTTTGGAAATTTTAATCTTCAATATAGATTAATGGGTGCAGTAATCAAAGAAGATGTTTTTAACTCCAATTTGATTTGGAGTAGGTGTATCCGTACTGTATGTGAACAAGAATTTGCACAATTAAAATCTTGCAGATTGGGTGCAATGTGAGTTTAGATGTGGAAGCAGGGATGTCAAAGTGCATGACTGTACCGGTTGGACTTCACGGGGGAGATTGTTGGGATGTGAAGCCCAATGGTCACATGACCATTCGACTTCTCCAAACTATTCATTTCACAGTTGAATGTGATTGTATAAATGACTGACTGCAGTTATGTATGTAATTGTATTGAGAGTTGATTAATGAAGTGATTCCTTGCTTTGAGTGTGGATGTAGGCAAATTTGCCGAACCACGATAAATCGTGTGTTGTTTGCTTTTCTTGTTTTCTGTTATCATTTTCTTTGCTCGTTCTAATCCTTACATAAGCATGGTAGTTGCTGAAGAATTTAAACACATGCAAAAATAAAAAATCCATATTGAATTCTACTTCTGCCTCTGCTATTTGTAATGAGTAATTCCTCACATAGTGAATTTCCAATGGAGTGTCATTGGCCATATATTAAAAAATACTATTCGATTAAAAACTTTTAATATAAAAATGGAGTTCTTAGATTCAATGGCATATTCAGTCAAAATTTATGATACATGCATTGGTTGTACCTAGTGTGTACCACCGTATCCCACAGATGTATTAGAAATGATTCCTTGGGTAGGATGTAAATCTAAGCAAATTGCTTCTGCTCCAAGAACAGAAGACTGCGTAGGTTGTAAGAGGTGTGAATCGATTGAAACTGGTAGTACTAGTTGCTCGAAGGCTAAAAGAAGTAACACAATGGCACCGGTAAAAGCCATTAAGAGTCACCAGCGATCGAGTAATAATGAAAGGGTTTTAATTAAAATAGCGCATTGAGTAATATTGAATGGATGACTTACCTTGTTTTATCTTTGACTGCATTTTCATCTTGATTGGATGGAATACCATTCTCTGCAGATGGTGGAGTCTGCTCTTCAATGTTGTTTCCTGATTTGTTAAGGGCAAGAGCAAAGGGGTTGTTGGATTCAAAGAGAAGCATGCAGATACAGAGGATGTACCACAAGTCTTGCTAAGGTACTCTATACAAACTTAAATGCATTTTTTTCTCTAATTCATTCACAAGTGATGCTTGATTCAGCGATTATTTAAAAATAGTAGTAAAAGACTTTATATTCAAGTAATATCAAATTCCTTTGAATCTTTTGTGAATTTGATTGTAGATTAGAATTTTTGATTTGCTATATTTTAATTGAGTAATTGAAAATTTAATTACATAACTATCTAATTAGAAAAGTTAGATATCACTGAGATAATTTGTTACAAATGCTGCCTACAAAAATCTACGAGTATGAAAAGTAGTAGCAGTATGTTATAATTGCTATACTACCCTTCCATTTATAGTTAACTAACTTGAGACAACTGAGAACTTGCAGTTGTTAGCCACAATACATCCATGATCAAAGTAAACAAACAGTAAACACAAAGCTTATTTCTACCAAAGAAGAGAACTCAATCTGTGCGAAGCAAATAGACACATGTTCTACTACCTGTCGATCAAAAATTTCATGAGAAATCAACAGAAGGAAATGATTTGCAGATAAATATTTTCAAAGGAATTAACGTACGATTGTTATAGAACAATAACAAATCCTAAACCAATGCAATGCCATTCCTTTAACCAGGCTAGTAAATGCATATGTTAAATAGATGTCACCTTAGAAATAGGCATTTTTTAAAAGTAATTTTATTAAAAAAGGCTATAGATTCAGCTTCCTCAACAACATTACTAGTCATACGCAACATGTTAAAGTATAAACAAGACAATGTAACAAGAGTTACATTGCTTACCTGGGCAAAAACAAATGTGTACAACTTCTCCCAACTATTGAGCGATGCAAAGACCCAATTGATAATTCAGACATTTGTTTCAAGGTGGATGTATATTACTACTTTTGATTGTATGGTCTCTGTTCTCTAGAGTCTCTGCTAGAATAGAAACCTTTCAGCCATCAATTCCTCCAACATCTTCGTATGGGTGTGGGTTTTTAAAAAAAAATACATTATGATTTATATTCATCGCATGCCATACGATCTTGAAATTTACAATTGTTTGAAAACAGATTTTCAAAAAGATTGAGATTGATAATCTAACAAAAAGATTTCCATAAGATTAGTATTCTCTGCATCAATGATAAATTAAGACCTTTGCAAAAGCGAAGAGCTCTTAAATGGACCAGAAATTCATCCCAAACCAAAGAATCTTGCATAAATCTGATAATTAAAATGATAAATGAACTTTTGTATATTGTTAGCAATATTAGGCACATTTTTTCATTAAGGAGAGAGTTTGTTGTGGTTTCTATTTTTGGGGATGAGCTGCCTTTTGTTCGAAGTGTCCTCTCTCATCTCCTTGCTTTATGGGTTGCTTCATTTCCTTGGATGGCTATAGAGGGGATGATGTCTTGCCTTATGGCAACATCTCTGTTGTAGCTATTTCTGGTAGTAGCTCCTTATCAAGTATGGAGGATGGAGGGGCAAACTATGCTCGGCTGACTTTTTTTTGATAGTGATTAGGTTTTGAGTTGTCTCCCATGTTGTTCCTTGGCTGCATTTTTGGAATATTATGGATACCTCTGTTGATGGTTATCTCCTTGTCTTCTTTTGATATTTCGGAGATTGCCGGTTGGTCTTTCTCTATTTTACTTTCTTCAGCTTTTTGGAAAGTTGCTGGCCAATCTATACGAATGAAATCGTATGCTCCGTGTGTAATTATTTTTCTATTTTGGGACATCTTATGAACGGCTAGCAGTTTTGGTATCTTTGGGATTTCTTGATTGGCACTGTCTGGTTCCATGAAGCTACATGATGGGTTTATGGGATATCATCACGGTTGATGAGTACCTCAGTTTCCATTGGATATTTTGGGGACTGACTTGGTATTGGATCTCCCATGCAAATCATTAGTTTTCCTTGCTGGATTTGTTAAACTACATTGATTTTGATCTTCTTCTTTTTTGATCATTTTTCTTTGTGGTTGGATGTGGGCAACTTTGCAATGAGCTTTCGTTTCACATTATGTGGAATTGGTCCTTCTGTTGAATCATTATGCCTTGTGCTCGTTCTGTTGGAAGTTGCCTTAATGATTGGATCTGTTGTAAGGTATGAGGAAATTTCACCTTTTGGTTTGAGGTTTCTTGCTCGGAATTTTCTCTTATGATGATAAGATAATCATGCAGCGGTTATCCTTTCCCTTATTAAATTCAGGATGGTGAGCAAGTATGGTATTCATTCTTGTTTTGTGTTTTTTTCTAAATACATAATGCTCTGCTTTATTTGGAGAGTTCTTGGCAAAATTGATGGCTATTGGCTTCTTCAGAGGAATTGGAAAGTACAGTTAATATGGTGGTGTAGATGGCTCCTTATCCTGCTATTGATACTATGGCTTTTACTATGGACTATTTTGTGGATCGGCCTCATTTTGATTCCTGAGGGTTTTCTTCATCCTTCTCTGCTCCTTATATGGATGGGCATTTGTTTGCTAACCATTCTTATGCTAACAGGATTGTTTTTACTTGGTTCCCTTCTGGCTTTGTGTTTTGTTCTCTGCAGGGCCTTGGTTAAATGTGGGGCATAAACAGATTGGTTTTTGGGTGTTGGCACTGATTTTGTTCAGGATATGGTGGCTTCTTTTTGGGATGTTATCTTCTTCACTGGATCCTACAAGCTTCTCTCAACCTTCCTTTATATCTAATGTGATTGGTGATGTAATCTGAGGTTTTTTGTGGGTTGCCTATGGACTATTGTAATGGGTAGATAAGCTTTTGTTCTTTTGAGCTATACTGAAGGGCTTTCTTACTGGTTCTTTCCCTTTAGTGCTCATTGAACCAGACACCATGTAAAAAAAAATATAAAATTTAATATAATTTCAGTGATTCATCCACTTTTATCAAAAAGAAAAAAATATTAGGCACATTTTTCAATTGTAAAATTGTATTGCCAATCTCTTTTTTCTTGGCTTTGACAACCTTCATGCCTACAAGATTTCTTGAGACATCTGTAACATAGAAAACATTCACTTCTTTATCCTCTCGTGTTTTAACATTAGCCCTTGTGACAGATAAACCATTCCCTTAGAAAAAGCAGGTAATAGCTGAAAGTAGGCCAACCCCATCACCATTACAGAGCTCAAGGTGTAGCTCCTGCACAAAGAAAGGGATTATTGGATCTGATATAAGAAAGAGATTATAGGTAAAACAAAATGGGCATTAGAAAATAAAAAATATTGAGTTAGACTCACCTATGATACTCCTCTTTCTATTGCAGCCTCTAAACATTTGAATTGCCGTTATTTTTCACCTTCAGTGTCCAACGTACATCCATTCATGCAATGGATGTAACATTCCTGCAATGTCATCAAGAAGGAGAATTTGCATAAAGCTAGGTCCCTTGGTGTTAAATGAGTCCATCTTTGGCATCAAAACCATGAAATGACTTGAACTAAGTGAAAACTGGCAATGTATGTACTGAAAGTTGCTCCTACCAACCAGTTTTCTAGAATCCAGATCAAAATCAAACCAAAGAGATGAATATAAACCTCTTAACTTAGACTAAATGAAATTCAACCATTAAATTTATTACCCTGGTATATATCTATACAACACACAGAATGATGTAGATTGATCATATTGCTTGAAATATATCATAATGAAGGGTCCATGCTAGTCTTTCTTTAATAATTAATTTTAACATGAAACTTGATCCTTAGCCTGGAACTTTATAATAATTCAGAAAAGAGTTCATTCTACTAGTTTTGTCAGAAAGCCAAGTCAAACTCATACTTAGCCACTGGAAAAAATTTTGCAACATCAAACTTCTCACAAAAAAGGAACAAAATCGGTATTGACACTTCACCTACAATCCACATGATCCACTGGTTTGATGCTAAAATTTTACTTCTACTTTGTGATGAAAGGGAATGTTACAGTAGAATCCACATTTATCTGGAGCAAGAGATTTTCTTTCATGGAGAAAACTTGCAGAATATAGCCATTTCCACCAGTACTGTATTCAACCAACCATGGTATATTTTAGCTTTGCAATACTATTTTTCATAAAATTAAATAATAAAAACTTTATAAAGATTGGCCTAAATAATCAATCCAAATTCTCCCTATTAAAGGTTTGTGCTTCATTTTTTTTCAACTAAAGGAGTTGAAAGAACAAAATGTGCAATTTATTCAAGCTTGGAAGAAGACCTACAGGTAAAAACAATTAGAATAGATAAGACATGATGAACCAGATTTCTGCTTTCACTACTTTCTAAACTAAAAATAATATCATTATCAATGTTTCTTTTGCTAGCTGTCAGTTTTATTACATCTATAGAAGTGATTTGATATAAACCAAGTTCAATCATTTTTCTACATGGGTGTTTCTTAATGGTTTTGGGTGTTTCTTAAAGGTATTCCTTAAACAATCCATGTGGT
The DNA here is from genome assembly GCF_030272615.1 of Cryptomeria japonica. Classification (NCBI taxonomy): domain Eukaryota; kingdom Viridiplantae; phylum Streptophyta; class Pinopsida; order Cupressales; family Cupressaceae; genus Cryptomeria; species Cryptomeria japonica. Next base: position 182,750,443 of record NC_081415.1, read on the forward strand.
TAAAAATGCTGCTTTGGAATCACCTTAGAAGATGTTTTCAAAAAATTTAAAAATCAAAGTTTATCCATGAAAAGAAATTAGAGACATAATTTTAATGGGTTCAGAGGCTACTCATCATCTACAGATAGATCTACTCAGGGTACACTTAACCATTAAAGTTCTCTGTATTATAAAATCTTCATTTTAGCGATTTAAGCATAAAAAACCACCATATTTGTTGTACGAAACAGACAAGGCTTACTCAAGCTCACAAGGATGTCAGAAGCAAAGGGAATGGATATTTAATGAGAGCATGTGGCATGGCTAAGTTGTATGCACCTACTTGTGGAATAGTGGTATGAGCTGAGTTTTAGGCAAGGAAATGCCTGGACAATGGTGGAACAAATGAAGCAGAAACAAACACTTTAAATTTTTAACAAACAACCTAGAAGCAACAAAGCAAATGAATAATAGAAAATATATCTTAAAGAGGGAGAGAGTAAAATCAGTTGCAAGTAAAAGGTAAAATATAATGAGTGAATTGTTGTAAAAGGGAAAGGGACCTATCAATAAAGTTGAATAATGTAGATTGATGTGTTGGTGAGTGTTACTATGGGACAATAAGTGTTTTTGGTATGAAGTATTAAAAATTATAAGAACAATAGCAATACCAATTTAAGACTATTGGTTTTTGGAATTAGATATTTGTCAATTGTAATAGAAGACTAAAGTGGAACCATCATTGTAATTTGGAAACAAAAGTAACATGTTTAGTCTAAAATTGAATTATGTTCTATGAGATTCAATGTCTTAAAAAGTCTATAACTTAAATGAAACAAACATGAATTTAAAATGAAGAAAATGGTAGAATATGCATACGGTTTGATAGATGAAATGCATGGGAATGGAACCTTTAAGATGGCTTTCAAAGAACCTGCAAATAAGAAAGCAACTGAATAAAATTAAAATCCAAGATAAGTTCAACCCAATTTGGTAAAATGAGAGTTAAAATAAGCATTGCAATGGCAATATAATTTTAACTGTACATCATGTCTGCAAAACAACCCAATGAATATATTGCACAAGAATTACTATTTAATATTTACTTACTGCTATGTTTATACTTGAAAGTCAAACCATCATAAAATAGTAAAAAGCGTAAACACAAATGGATAATTCATTGTTTGATAGAATGCCTCATGGAATGGCCGCATTGACTGTAGTTCACACCTGGTCGATTGGTTATGATGTCTTCCCAAATGATTTCCCAGGCTAAAATCAGGAAATCAAGAGAACTACTGCATTACCAATATGCCATTTTTCTAAAAATAGCAAGACAGGTTCTTGAAGATATCTTTACATATATACAAAATTAATAAATGTAAAATATATAGATTTAAATATTTTCTTTTATTAATATAAATATTCTTTTTAAATCTAAAATTAAAAATATATATTATACATATTAAATTTTTATTTAAATATTTTGAAAATAAGAAAAAAACTCTAACATCTAAGTGTAAATACAAACTCCAAACTAGTAAATAATACAATATTAAACCATAAAAAAAATTGAATAAACAAAATATAAAATAAATAAAATAAAATAATTAAATTATAATCAAAGTTAAAAAATTTAAATCAATAATAAATATAATATTTACCAACTATGAAATTTCATTTTTCCGTGTTCACTTTCATGTTTACCACAAAATGAAAAAAAATTTAAATGTAAGTCAACACAGAGAAAGAAAGGGAAAAAAATCATTGAACAGGAATATGCCTTGCATCACTTGCTGTTATGTTTTGCTCCTTTATGATTCTCTATTTCTTCATTGAACTTCACACAAAGCAAATATTCCTTCACTACTCTACTCTATCACTTCAACATCTGCAGGTCATGAAGATGTCTCCATACACATCTCCTATACTGGGAACACAAACCAGAAATTGGGATATGTATCTCCCTTCAACATTGTTATTAGTTTCATTCCATTTCAAATCCTAACAGGCATGATTGTACATCATAAAAACTCATTCAGATATTACAACCTATTGACTGCTAGAATTTATGTTTATGGTCACTAGAAAAACAACCCAAAAGCTAAACACATATTTTGTTGGGTATGTTGCAATATAATTCATATATCAATTGCCTAGTATTCAATACAAAACAAACTTAATCACTCAGTATGGAAGGAAAAATTTCTACTTTCCTCGTGCTTGAGATTCCTACTTCACAACACATGAGATTCGCGTGGAGCTTTAGCACCAACATGTCTAGACTCAAAGCCATTTAAATTGTATGCTTTACTAAACATAGGTACCTCTTAATTAGGGTATTACCGACACAAAGAAAAAGAACTTCAATATTTCATTCGTGGAACTTCTAGCACACAATGTGAAACCATTCAACAACAATTACCACAACTAATCTTCAGAAATTACACTAAATAACAAAACCCTATCTTAAGCAACTTGTTGGAGTCCTCCACATGTGTGTGGCTATCACAAATTCATATATATATATATATATATAGATGCTATAATCTATTAACTAGGGCATCACCTTGGTACAAATTCATCCCAAAAAAATTAGAGGAAGCATAAAATGACCTTAGCAAGAAGACATAGATGACAAAGAAAAAGCCTTTTACCTGCGAGTCTATGGAGCATGATGAAGAGGAAGACAGATGATTCACCCTAAAAATCACAAACACACTGTGAAATGAAAAAGTTACATAATTAACCCTAAAAATGTACAATAACAAACAAAGAGTGCGGAAACATGATATTTACCTTCGCCTACAGCTTCGTGGAGGATTGGCAAATGACAAAAGCCCAATCTTCTATTTTTTTTCACTCAAGTAGAAAACATAGACACAATGATAAGCAAGTGAGAAAATGGATAAACAGTGAAAAGCAAGTGAACAAAGAAAACAAAAACCTAAAATTAATTACCCTGACATACTCATTGGACCATCTGGTATATTTAGTCTTATATATCAACCCGAACGACAAATAATGTGCATCCATCATAGTTGTACTTGCCATTATGAGGGCACTCAAATACTATTTACCTCCTAATAAATTCACTAAAGTTTCTGTAGCTCAAATTTTTAGGCGAAAACATCTCGGAAAAAGTCTGCATAGATAGCCGACAACAACCAACTTCCGGCAAAACGTGACCGGAAATCCCTTTTCCGGGATGGCTTACAATTTTCCGGGCATAAATGCCCCCACTGAAAGCCTATCGGCTTAAAAATAAGAGTTCAGAAGTACCATTTTGTTTTTAATCATCAATTACTATTTCTACTTAATATTATATCTAATTTTTTTGAGAAGCCCAAAAAAACTATCATTATTTTGAAAATTATGATTTTGAGCAAACAATTGAACAACATCCATGAATTTCTACAATATGTATTTTAGCATGTTAGTAATAATTATAGCCAACTTTACACCATAGTCAAGTTAAATGACTTTCATTTGATTTACAATTCTTCATATCATACTTTCCCTAGATAAAAAATATAGTGAGAGGAGAACTTAAGGCTTGGGTGCTCTGATTTGAATGAGATGGTTTAATTAATAAATAAATTTATTCAATTAGTTAGTAAAGCTATAACATAGAATTTATGATGTTGATTGACGGAAGCATGACGAAAAAAGGTTATTTAAATGTGGAAGTGAATTCATGTTCTCCAAAGATGTTTGTGTGCCTCAATGGGTAAGGCTAAGGGAAATTCTTCAATCAATTTGATGGATGTACCTAAAAGATAAAGTTAATGGTGAGCCTTGGCAATGGTTAAAAATGACCATTTATCAAATATTAGAAAACATAAAATTGTAGCTATGTGTGAGGCATCTATGCACTTTGGTTTTTGTTTTGTTAGGTTTTCCATGTCAAGGGATGAGAATACACCTCAATAGTTTTATTTGAACATTTTAGAAAACACAACTTTATTACTTTCCAAGAACTATTCACAAACTTAACATTAGACAATAGTGCAAACAACAAATTTATTTTTGTTTTAGAAATTGCTTGTAAGGCTTTTTAATTCTTCATCTTGTTTAGAAGATCATAATTGATTGAGCATAAGATATGGACAATATACAAGCTAAAGTTATAAATAATGCAGGTGCTACTTGAACTTGAGAAGGGAACCACATTTGAAACATCAACTAAGAACACTATATGTGAATTTCTTTAAATAAATGTATGTAGGTGATGAATATTTTTTCTTTGGAATTGGGAAATATGTTTTATAAGAAAACAATTTTTAAATGGAAATAGTTCAATTTGTGTTAATTATCATCAACATAGTTTTTTCTTGAAAAACATCAACGAAATTGGTAGTTTCCGCAAAAAACATTCTTGTAGTTTTGAATCTTATTTTTTGCAAAAAATTGTTGAAATCAGGTAAATGGCAAAGCACTCCCTAAATATCATTAGTGGTCTATTTAATTGGTAACAACCTTGTTTTAAAATAACCTAACCTACAAAGAAAGTGACCATGCTATAATTTATAAACTTCAGTTAGCATGTAATATTTTCTACAAAAATGTGTTTTATATACAAATGATAAATAATTTCAAGACTTTCAAATTTGTGCTTATTTGTTCGCTTGATATTTATTGTTGCTTAGTTAAGAACATTTATCCAGAAATTGTCTTTTAAGTCTAATGTTTAGCAATTGTTGGATCCATCTTTGTTTCTTGAATCTTTGAATGTTTCTTTGTATTCTTTCTCTGCATTGTTAATATGTTCTCAATGCAAAGTTCATTCAATCAATGTAATGAGATGATTTCTTAGTTGAATTATTAGTTGTACAATACAACAATTTGACTTGCTTGTGAAACACCTTAAAAATTGTCATTTATATATTGTTAAGGTCTAAAAAAATGTCCACAATGAAGAAAGCTCTAATGTTGCGAACAATGGACCTTTTTTTTAAAGAAAAAAAATAGTAATTTTGAACTTCATTAGTGTCAAATGTTTATAGTTCAAACATTATCTGACAACAAATTGGATATGAATTGAGATCAACAATGGGTCAGGATTTGAATGGTTTCCACAAATTGTATAGTAGCTTCAAGCAGAAAATATCTTTAAACATTTCCAACATAACAAAATAGATTTTGAAACAAGATTACATAGGATCATGTCCATTCTCTCATTACCTCATATCCCCATTTCCACCCCTAGCCTTACCAATAGTGCACAATAGCTAGAAGCATTTCTTGGTCATCTCATGTCTTAAAAAGTTTTGAGGCATGCCTCTAGAATGTCAATTAAGGCTAGATATCTTGCATACATCTGGCTGCCCCCAAGAATCTGGCCATTCTCGTCACATCTAATACAACCCTCAATAATTGAATATATTCAGATTAAACAAGCCTTCTGGAAAACACAATATTCCGAGTGCAATTTTCTAAAGCGGTCTATGCAATATAATTTTTATGCAAGGTCAATTTGTATTGTTTCTCGACACTTCAATATTTGGACTATATTAGCATAAAAATGAGCAATCTTTAGAACTCTGCCACTATTTGCAATGCTTATCCTTCAGCAAGAATAAAATCTCTTTTTCCTAAGAGCTCACTCAAAGTTTCCAACGTGAAGACCTCTTAAATATAACTATAAGAGCTAATGTTTGTTTCTATAGAGCTTAAATATGGTATGCATGTATTCCTTGTATGACAAATATTATATCAGTTGAAACTTGTTACTCCATAGGATTATGGACATATTTACATTATGAGATATTTGTGTTGTATTCTTGTATTCTGTAACTTTGATCTTGGAATAGAATGGCGAGGTGAAAGGTTAACTAAACACCAAAGAAACTTTTTCAATAAATATACTAACTTTCTTAACATTGTATTACTTAAAATGTCTTATAATATGTAAATCAATCTATTTTCTCTGGTAAACAATTCAATTGAATTTAGAGGATGAATTAGTTAAAATATTGTAATTATAGAATGAAAAAATAGTAATAAATGTTTATATTCTACTTTATATCATAGATATTGACATCATTAATGATAGAATATTGGATTTCTAGGGATTTAAATGAATACTATTTTATCATCTAATATTACATTGAAGATGAAAATTTGGAGGACCAGGGGGAATTGTTTTAAGGAAACATTAGCAAGAAAATTTGTCATCATGTTCTTATTCCTTTCATCCCAGTCAATTGAAAATGCATCAAAAGATTCAATTGTATCCCAAACAACATTCCTATATTGTTTTAACCTTGTATTCTTCAAGGAGTACTTAGACCTTACTTGAGATACAACTGATTTTGAATCTCCAATTGCTTGCAATATCTTAATTCTATGCCTCTCAGCAATGTTAAGTCCTTGGAGGAAAGCTTCATATTCTACAATATTATTAGTACATTCAAAACTTAATAAAAAGTAGTACTTAAAAGTTTTGTTACTAGGAGATATGAACAAAACCCCTACACTTGATCCCTCTTTGGAACATGCTCCATCAAAATACATTTTCCATAAGCTCTAAGTTGATCAGTCTACAACTCAAGGTTGATTGCATCAGTATTATTTAATAGGACTTGTGGTTGATCTATCTTAAAATTTCCAATGTCAACATCACAAAAACAAACCAATTCCTCTGAGGTACACCTTCAATGACTATTTGAGACCTTGGCTCCCTATAGATTTTTACATCCCTTCCATTCATAGGGATTGTGGCAAAAGAAAGGTCCAACTGCATATGATCCCCCACAACTACTCCTCACTATCTTGAAAGCAACATACCATATTGAGGTGGAATATCAACTACGGTTACATGAACATTTTATAAGGCATCTCAAGGTGTGTAGCAAATCTCAATTCCAAGTCTTAATTGTTCCAAAAACATGAATTTCTCTATTGACCATTGCATAAAATCTTCCATAAGTAGTGTCAACCCAAAGCCCTAATTGCTTCATTATCCCTAAAGGCATGACATTGATTGCTGCCCCTGAATCCAACCTACTATTCCTCACTATTTTTTAATTAATAAGGACTGTAATATAAAAGGGGTCCACTTAAGAAGGGGACCTATCAATTGTTGTTCCTAAATACACTTCAGGGGTCTTTATATTTGTGTCTTGGGATTCATAACTTTGATTGATCTTAGCGAATGATTTACTTCCCCCACTTCCACCATCACTCTTATTTGATGACCTAATAGTATTGGCTATCATGGATAAAGCAACATTCCTATGATCTTGTACCTTCATCAATTCAAGGAATGGGACTAAGATTTTTACCTAGTTCAGTGCTATAGGGCCATGTCAAAACTTGTTGTGCTAATCACAATGGAAGTTGAAGAAGACCTACATACCTCTAGTTTTGCTAACTTCTCCTTTTCCTTAGGGATCACTGAAGTGGCAACATCCGAGGTAGGATTGTCTGTATGCATTTTGTCCTCTTTTTTGTCATTACAGTTTGGAACATAAAATTGAACCCTCTTTTGATTTTGAGATTCAATCTTTTTTCTACCATGAGTAGAATACCTTGGTTGAGATGCTGTTTTGAAAAGCAAGCTTCCTGTTTTTCCTTGCTCATTACCTAACACCCTATTTCTCAACTTATAATTGCTCTTCACTTGTTGGATTGCAACAATCACGAGCCACCTAATTTCAACATTAGTGGGCCTCCTCAATTCCATGTTTGTATCTTCATGAAAGAGAGAAGAAAGTGGTTGTTCATACTCAAGTAAATCATCATCTGAAAAAATTTGTTGATGATATATCTCATTTCTATGTCTCTACACGTTCACATCAGTCTCATTGTCATCATTTTTAGAGGTTATATCCTTCTCCTTAATGTAACAATCAAAAGATAACATGTTTATAATATGATCACTTTGATCAGAGTCATCATTCACATCTTCTTCCATCACATCAATGCCTTGGAATGATTGAGATATAACACACATGTTCGAAGAGTAGGTTATTTGGCAAGCCAAGCAACATGGATTTTCTATTGCATAATGAACATTTGAATTTTTTAGTGGATCAAGGGTCTCCTTATTTTTTGGTTCTCTTGAATTATTTGGCAAAGGCTTGCCATCTTTCCAATTGGTGTTGTAAGGCATACTATGCAGTGTGGGCCTTTGATATCCATAATGTGCATTTCTTTCATGGAGAACTCCCTTTTCATTTTTATCAATCTTATGATCTAGGTTTCTTAATTGTTTCATTACTCTATCAAGATTATCATCCCTTAGGGTTTTGTAATATCTTAACACCTTCTCTTTTCCCAATAATACTAGATGCTTTCCTATTATTTCCAATATTTAGTGCACCTTTGAATGCCTTCCTTAAATCAGAAATTTTCTATTTCTCAATTCATACCTTATATACAAATTATGGCATATAGGATCTGAGGGCCTCAAATGGGCTTGAATTTTGTTAAAAATCTTGAGAAATATGTTAAACCATGTCACAGATTCATTGATCCCCTTTTGAATGCTTGTGAATTCATTCAAACCAAAACTAGGATCAAAATGATCACCATATTGATCTTTAAACATGTTCTTGAACTCTCTCCAAGAGTTGATATAATTATCTGAAAGACTTCTATACTAATCCCTAGCATCATCTACCAAGGATTGCATGAGAAGTTTCATTATTACATCTTCATTTTCCAACTCATAGTTATCTACAAAATTTTCAAATGCCATTAGGTGATCTTCCCCTCACAAAGCATTATTAGTAGAGAACTTAGGGACTAGTAACTTGACCTCATTACTGATTACATTTGGGAATCTTGGAATCCCTTGGAAGTCTAACTACCTATATTGGTCTACTTGCATAGGAGCCCTAGAAAATAGATTTGCCCCTTGCTGCTGATAACAACCCTAATTTTTTTGATTTTGTAGTTGTTCTTGTTGGAATTGTTGTCCCCCCTGGGTCTGAGGTATTTGTTGGTGCACTTGCTGCTGTGAAATAGGAACATGCTACCAATGGCAAATGGATTATATCCTATGTTTTGATGACCAAAAGGAGCCATACCAACACTTTGTGATACTGGACTTATGGGAAATGATGTAAGACATGAGGGTGCAGCAGTAGTTTCATTACTTTTTCTCATAGTGCATGATGTGTTTTGGGTCATACCAAAGGCTTGAGCAAATGAAGAGCCTTGGTTAGAATAAGTCAAATGATTAAACATAGTGGGCCATCCTTGAGCATTATTTCTAGCTGAGGTTGACATAATAGATGAAGTATAAACTAGTATATTTGAGGGTCTGGTTTGAATGTTGCCCATACAAGCAGTGCTTTGAATCAAAGGAGTGGTCATATTAGAATGAAAAGGTGAACTTGTACTCGCATTTCCTTTGGGCATTAAAACAAGTAATTGTTGAGAAAGAGCTTCCCTTTCCTTCTCGAGCCTAATTCTTTCTAATTGGTCCCTTAAAGCTTGGATTTGCAATTTCAACTCATCATTAGTTAATTGGGGGGAAAAAATTGAGAAAGTGCTAGCATTTGTATATTGTGGAGCAGAAGGTTGAGCCACTAGGATTTTGTTTACAAGAGGGGTTTGGGATTGAGGCAAGTGGTAGTTTGAAGAGCTTGGGTCATGGGGTTGGGATACCCACTAAGATTCTGATATTACTTTTGAGCCATGTACAAAGGATCTTTGTATTGTTGTAGCCATATTGTTAATTCAAATAATTCAACAATATTAGGAATTGAATTGTCTAATGCCACAAAATAAACATTCATACTCTCTTGAAAATTTGAGATCCCTTTAGCGCCCATACTCATCCCCATGGAAGATATCTAAGACATACCACTAGTCAATCCAATTTCCTACCTTTGTTATATACTTAGGGTTAAATCAGGCTCTTGACTTGTGATGTTAGGGGTATTAGAAGGTGTTAAATGACCTAACTACCTTGGCACCCAAATTTTCTTTGGGGTTTCTTCATTCATGTTCTTATCTATTTAGATTTGAGCCCTAGTTTTTACCATCCCCTTTTCAACAGAGCAAAGAATTCTTGAAGATCTTGAACTGGTTAGTTCAGAGATATACTGAGTTGCCACCCTTTATTTCCAAGGAGAATATAAATTGAGATTCAAAGGGGAGAGTGAGATTACATATGAAGGTTAAGGGTGAGGCATTTTTTTAATTGCAACATTAATTTCTAAGGATTTTTTCTCTTCCTTTTCAAAAACCACATTAATCCTCATATACTTAAGAAGATTTCTCCTATTATCCTAGGAAGTTGTACCTAAGTGACGAACCAAATTATTAAGTTCTTCCTGTGTTCAATTTGCAATAGGCCTTTGTTGAGCACAGAGTACCACTGAGAGGGGGGTGAATTAGTGGTTCCTAAACTTTTTGACTTTCAAAGCAACTTCAGAATATTGGTTATTGTCTTAAGCACTAAACAATCAAACCGGTAAAGCAAAAGGTAAACCAAAGAGATCAATCACACAAATGCAACCCACAACACCAGATTTATGAGGAAAACCCAATATGGGAAAAAAACCTCGGTGAGAAATACTGCTAGAGATTATTGCTCCAATCCAGCCTCACAAGTAACACACTAGATTACAAAGATTTAGGGTACCAACCCCTACTGATTTAGGGCACCAACCCAAGGAGCACCAACCTCTACACCAAGCTCCAACATGGTGATGTATTTTGAGAATATAATTTTGATACAATTATGGCTTCTTGTTGCAAACGAATTCTGCAACTCTTGATCAAATAACTTACTGTCGGTTGACAATATTTTCTTCTCCACAGGATCTCACACTATTGGTTGTGAGATCACTCTCTCTTTCTCACAGTCTCACAACCTGCTATGTCACACTTGGATGTTGTCTTTCTCTACCACACCTCACCGGTTTTCTTAACCATTGGACCTTCTACAGTTAAATCGGTACTCAAACACTATCGGTTAAACCCTCTCACCGGTTTGCTTGCTCACTTGCTCTGCAACTTTCTTAGAATAAATTCTAAGGCAAAGTGATCCTTCTCTGTGCTTAAGATCTCTCTTCTTTCTTTTTCTTCTCTATAATATCATCTTTCTCTATTCCGAGCTCATCTATTTATCACCATGCTTTCCCGCCAAGAGTGCATTCAAACACTGAGCGGTTAGGGTTTCCTTTACCCAACACAATCTTCATGAGATCCGATCCAGTCTATCTTGGATCGATCACCTATACTCCAAGAATGCATCTATACACATTTTCCATTATCCAATGCATACTTGCTAAAGATAACAATCTCGTACATGATTTTCTATCTTGAAATTTGTCAACTCATAAAGCGCTCAGTTGTTTCCTTTTCGAGGTCTTCTTGCAGTCTGATTTCCTTTGCATTGATTCAGGCACCAACTATTCCCTAATCTTCCTCTGTTTTTCTTTCTTCCTTGAGCCGCATCAATCAGTTGTAATTCCATGATTTGTGGTTGTTTCATTAATGTAGACTAGTTGTTTCAATAACCAAGTCGATGGAGGCTTCACCGACCTCTGCATGTTGTCCACCTCAGCTCCACATGGCATCACAACGATCAATCACTTATCTCACCAACACACAGTCAGTTCATACTTGAACATTTAACAAACTCATACCAGTACATGCCTTTACCGGTGAGACCTTCTCCTTTTGCTAACTACCAGTGCTCGCTACACTAATAATACATCTTCACCTCCAGTGGTTTGTGATGATTTTAGCATTCTGCCTCTTCATCATAAACATGCAACCAACCTCCAGACCGGTTTATTGCTCTACCGGTTGTCAAACATCATGCTAACATACAACCATCATCTTGATTTATGACTTACCGATAAGTCTTCCTTATGTTTGCTCACTCTCATGTAAAGTGCCATCAGATCGGTCACCCCTTCTTACTTGTCAGTGACCTTGCCAAACCAGTTGACATCAATGACAACTAAATGCCAGAATGACAACAATCTCTCCCTTTGGCATTGATGTCAACTTATCACAAGACACTTCATATCGATACATTTCTCCCCCTTTGACCCATACCGAGCTCCCCCTTTGACTGCTATGAACTCCCCCTGAGCCACACAAATCCTTGTTAGGTAGATGAAACAACTCCCAACTTGTGTCGGAGGTACTCAAAAGTGCTTACCGGTAATGGTTTGGTGAAAATTTTTGCTACTTGTTCTCCGGTAGGAACATAATCCATCCTCACCTCCTGTCCTTCAACCTTCTCTCTGAGAAAATTATACTTGATAGCAATGTGCTTGGTTCTGAAGCGCATCACCGGATTCCTGGCTATGTTGATTGCACTCGAATTGTCACACCAGATGAGAATAGGATTAGTGATGTCTACCTGTATGTCTTTAAGGGTCTGCTTCATCCAAAGCACCTGAGAGCAGCATGTAGCAACATCAATGTATTTAGCTTCAACAGTAGGTAGAGAGATTGAATCCTGCTTTTTTCTATGCCATGAGACCAACCAGTCACCTAGAAAGAATGCACCACCACTTGTTATCTTTCGGTCATCAATACAACCGACCCAATTAGCATCAGTGTATGCTTCCAAGATAAAATCTCCTTGTTTAGGATACCACAATCCATAACTGAGTGTCCCTTGTAGGTATCTAAAGATTCTACTTACAACATTCATATGTGACTGCTTAGGTGCAGCTTGGAACTTGGCCACCATGCATACTGCTTGTACTATATTCGGTCTAGAAGCAGTTAGATATAATAGACTTCCTATCATGGATCTATACAGAGTCTGATCCACCACTGGTGATTCATCATTCTTTCTTAATTTACTTCTGGTCACCATAGGGATATTTACCAGTTTACAATCCTCCAGTTGGAATTTCTTAATTTCCTTTGCATACTTAATTTGTGAGATAAAGATTCCCTTATCTCGCTGTAATATCTGCAAACCAAGGAAGTATGTTAATTCTCCAAGCATTGACATCTCAAATTTCGACTGCATTTGATTAGCAAATTCTTTGCAGAAGGTGTCCTTGTTGCCTCCAAAGACAATGTCATCTACATACACAACCACAATGATCATGTGATTCCCAAATTTCTTTATGTACAAATTGTTGTCAACACTTCCCTTTTTGAATCCTTGCTCCTTCAGGTACTGATCTAATCTTGAGTACCATGCTCTAGGAGCTTCCTTTAGACCATACAAAGCCTTCTTCAACCGGCACACAAATGTTTCATCATCATGCAACGGAAACCCTTCCGGTTGCTCCATGTATACTTCTTCTAAATTTCCATTTAGGAAGGCAGATTTTACATCCATTTGATATACTTTATAGCCCTTGTAGGCAGAGAAGGATATAAACATTCTAATTGCTTCTAATCTAGCTACCAGTACAAATTTCTCTTCAAAGTCAATCCCCTCTACCTGAGAGTATCCTTTGCACACTAGCCTAGCTTTATGCCTAACAATTTTGCCTTTTTCATTCATCTTATTTTGGTAGACCCATTTTGTGCCAATGATGTTCTTGTCTTCTGGTATAGGGACTAATTCCCAAGTCTCGTTCTTCTCAATATGTTGCAGTTCTTCTTCCATGACATCCATCCATTCTTGTCTTTTGTTTGCCTTATTGAATGTTTTAGGTTCAACTTCAGTTACGAGACAAAAGTTGACTTGTTCATCATTTTGAGCATATCTTCTTGTAGTCTACACACCATCACTCTTATTTCCCAAAATTTTCTCTTCCGGGTGATTCAGTTGTACATACCGGTTGGGATTCTTCTTGGATGCTTCTTCTAGTTCATTGTCTGATTGAGCTTCATCACCTTCATCATCGGAATCATCATACCAATTAACCTGTGGTTGACATCCTTTGTGCATATCCTCATCAAATTTTACATGCACACTCTCAATGACTCTTATTAATCTTTTATTGTAGCATTTGTAGTCCTTGCTATTAGATGAGTAACCAAGGAATATTCCTTCATCACTCCTACAGTCAAAACTTCCTAGACCATCCATATCTTTCTTGATAAAGCACTCACTTCCAAATACTTTGAATTATTTGACTGATGGCTTCCGATCATACCAAAACTCATAAGGTGCCATTATGTTGTTTGTTCTTAATTGAACCCGGTTCAGGGTATATGCAACAGTATGAACAACTTCCTTCCAATATGTGTCTGGCAAACTGACCTCATTTAACATGGTTCTGGCCATTTCCTTAACTGTCTTGTTCTTCCTTTTGTAGCGTCCTAAAATTGTGACACTTGCAATTTTGACTGCATTTGGGTCTTCACGATGGCAACGCAACACGGAACCTGAATGGAGACCCCGAAACTTGTCCACGACATCAAAAACTGCATTTTTCCAGCACCCTGCCTGATCCCTCCTTGCACCCTGCTGTCCCGAGAGGTGGGACCAGAGCGACCATGGCGCCCAGCGCCCTGGTCCCTGGCCCTATTTTGGGCTCGGTCTCTTTTGGGACCTCGGGTCTTTATGTTTGCAATTTGGAAAATAACCTTTCCTGGTCAGCCTAAGGTCGGAAAAATCAATCTTTTAACCCTAATTGACAAGTATATAAACTACATTTCCTCGCCCATTTTGGTAAGATGGAAAAAGGTGGAGACGATATTCAAGCATTCAAGCATTCCTTAAAGCAATTGATCATTCTAAGTCTCCATTCAAGGCTAAGTGTTGCATTCAAGACAAGGATTCAACCATTGAAGAGGAGATCACATACTACAACATATCACATACAACATACAACACACAACAACATCTACACCTTCGCATGTAAGAATACAAACATTCTTACAACAAGGTACTAGTACTTGTTTTACATTATAGTCATTTACATTTACAACATTTCTCATTTCTTGGTTAATTCCAAAACCGGGGTTTGACCTAAGGGCAAACCCCTATTCCCTAACCCCCCCAATCGTCTTCGCTTTTCTATGTGTAGGTTGTAGGTACGCGGCTGAAATTGAAGATCTGGAATCCTTGTGCAGAGACGAACCGATCCCCCTTCGTTTCGCGGATTTTTTGGAGGACCGTGTGCACGCCGGGCGCCATCGTCCCGTCAAATTTTGCTCAAATTTGCAGGACAGCGCCGTCTTGACATTTTACTGCTAATTCCAGGTCCGCAGCTTCATCCTATATCCCTATCTCAGTTTATAAGTGAATCTTTCTCACTTTTCTATGCATTCCTAGCTTGATCCTTCTATCTACATTCTTTACAAAAGAGGGTAGCCTTGCTGTCTTAACCCTTGAAACTCATCTAGAATCCAATCTTGCATTGTGTGGGATTGGATCTTGTGGGTTTCAACCCCTCTTTTGAATGTAAAGTCTCCCCTAAGTGAAAACCTTCAATCCTAGTAACCTCCCTTCTCTCTCCTTGGAGTTGGAAGAGGGGAGAGCAACTAGGGTTCGATTTTCCGCTTTACATTTTGGTGAACCCGACGTGAACATCCTTTCTGATTATTCATGGTTAGATCTGAAAAATTGGATGCCTTGATTACATTTCCATGTTTGATCTTTTGCAAATTTTAGAGGTTAATTGCATAAAAACCCTAAATTTTCTTTTTAGTAATTGAGCTTGCGAAATGTTTAATGGTTAATGCTTGTTTCAGATCTACCCTTCTATTGCAAATTATCAATTCATATTTGTGCTTTAATTCTGAAAATTAAGTGGTTAAGTGTCAAAACCCTAATTTTTAAAACCCTCTTGATTCAACCTTTGACTGATAATTTCACTGATCAAAACATTTCCAAATCAGCTGTAACTTTGGATTCCGCAATAAAATCATAAAATCTTTCATCCCTGAAAATTTGGAAAAAAGTTGCGAGGACCGTGTGCACCCCGAGCGCCATCGTCCCCGACATTTTTTCTGAAATTTCGGGAGTTAGATCTTACTGTATTTTTTTGCTAAAATCTAGAATTTTGGCTGATTTTATCAATTCTAACACTTTCAAAATTAAGGTCAAAGTTGGTCTTGTGATTGCTTGGTTTAAGGCTTCTAATCATTCAAAAATTGTTGAAATTGAAATTCATGTCGAAATTGTGTTTCTTATTGTTCTAAATCTGAAAAGTGTGTTGGTGTTCATTCAAAATTTCAGTGCTTTATTCAAATTCTTGCAATTTGTGACTTTTGAAATTAAGTGTTTAATTACAACAACTTTGATTTCTGCTTTCAAAATTGAATTTTGCGTGAAATTGAGTCAACTTTTAAATTTCAAAACTTGCATTGCTTTTGGTATTCCCTCTAAAATCATAAAATTCAAAATTTCAGTTTCCCTCTCTTTTTCAAAATTCAAATTTTGCATTTTTCGACAATCTTGGTAGGGTTCAATTTTGAGATTGCAACTTTAATTTGGCCTATCTACAGATCGTAAAATCACTCAATTTTTTCAGATTAGCTTTAAAATCATCAGAACTTTCATCCCTGCAAATTTCGAAAAAAGTTGCGAGGACCGTGTGCACTCTGAGCGCCACGGTCCCTGACATTTTTTCCGAAATTTCGGGAGATTGTCGTGATTGCATTTAACAGCTTAAATCTAGGAGATTGGCTGATCTTACTGAAAATTGCTACCTCAAAATTCAAAATCTTCTCTCCCTCTCTAGTGCATGAGTTTTACAACAATAAGCCCTACTTACACCATTCCCGTTAGATGAAGCCTTAGAATTAAGTCTTTCCAAGGTTTAATTACTGAGGAGATGGAACCTAATTTGAATAGCCTTTTTAACGAGGACATGGGTAATTCCTCTAATCCTCCTAATGATGAAGAAGCTCTCCATGAGGTTTCTGTAGAACAACTTTCAAAATTGGATAATCAATTTGACGATTTTCGACAATGGATGTCTCAAGAATACCCCGATAGTCAAGCTCTTCCTTTAATTGAGGGTCTAAAACATATGCTTCAAAGTGATAAGAATGGAATTGATATTTTGCGTGGTATTGCACATATTGTGGATTCGAATGTGATGCCTATAAAGAGTTGTGCCGAAACTTTAGGTTATACACAACCTCCCACTCAAGTCAATCATTCTATTCCGTTGACAACTTCTATTGCTAGCATACCTACCTTTACATCAATCATAATGACTACTTCTATACAAGACATTCCGCCTATGATTACCAGTCATGGGGGCAATCCTTCCTCTTCAATTAATCCTCTTTCTTCATTTAATCCAACTTCTTCATTCATTCCTTCAATGAGTGTTCCTATTACATCTTCACAAATGAACATAACGCAAGGGGGCAATTCATTCAACCATTCCATTCCTCCTTGTAGTGTTCCTCCTTTCCAATCCTCTCCTATGACTAACTATCATAGTGTCCCGCCACCTTACTCTTTACCTTCTTTCAATAACATAACACCTCCATCTCAATCTAACACATCTAATATGAACTCTTCGACTGAAGCGACCATTAACAATCTTGCACAAACTGTCTCTTCTTTACAGCAACAAATTGCCTCTATGAATCAATCTAAGTTTAGTGTGCCCACATTTGATGTTGCGAGCCCACTTTCTCTTGACATTGTTCGAGCTATTCCCCCTAAACATGTTGAAATCCCGCATTTGGAGCTTTATAATGGTAAAGGTGATCCTCTAACACATGTTAAGACTTTTCAAACAATATGTACCAATTTTGCTTATGACCAAAGGTTGCTTGCAAAACTGTTTACTAGAACATTAAGAGATAAAGCCCTACAATAGTATTGCTCGTTGCCTTCTTATTCTATTACTTCTTTCAAACAACTTGCAAATGCTTTCATTCAACAATTTCAAAACAATATAAGTCCTAAAGTTACTTTGATTGATTTAATGCATTGTAAACAAGGTGTTAAAGAAAAAGTGACTGATTTCATTGGTAGATATAAGCATTTGTATGCTCAAATTTCTTTTCCAGTGCCTGACAATGATATTCAAAGAATCTTTATTTCTAATTTACAAAAAGATATTCGAGATAAACTTCTATTTTCTGAGTTTACTTCTTTCCAACAGTTGTGTGCAACTCTTCACAATTATCAACTGACTGTGAGTCAAATGGAACAATCACATCCTATGGCTCCGAGTGATAAGGGTGATAGTAGTCAACAACCATTTGGAAAGTTTAAACCGAACAGAGATTCCATCAAATTCAATGAAAACATCATCAACAACAATGTGAATGCAGCATCAGGTGTGCCTCCTATTTCTAAGTTTTTCAAGAAAGAAAGAAAGTTTACTCCTTTGAATGAATCATTGCATAGTATTATGAATAAGCTATTGGAACAAAATGTGCTTACTCTTCCTCCTATAAGGCAAATTGATCCCGCAAAGATTAATTCACCCTATTTTGATAACAAATCTTTTTGTCAATTTCATCGTCAACCTGGGCATGATACTGAAAAATGTTTTGCTTTAAAGGGTAAAATTCAAGATTTGATTGATAATAATACTATCTCTGTTTCGGGAGTGAATGATAAAGGCAACACATTTGTAGCTCCTCCTAACCAAAATCTTCAGATTTTTACTGATCCATTACCTTCTCATACCTCTAATGTGATTGAGACTAATGATTCCTCTTTCTCATCTGATGGTCTTGTGTCTATGACTCCAAATGTGATTAACTTTGTAGAGCAGCAAGAAAACCCTAAAGAACCTTCCATCACATTTGATTCTAGTGAAACTATCAGGGCACCTGATGGTCCTTTATACATAGTTGCAAAATTCAAGAATACACCTTGCCGTGGAGTGCTTATTGATCCTTCATGCATGGTTAATGTTATTACTGAAGAATTTCTTTTTACTTTGCAATTGAATCAAGTGATCTATGACAAAACAGATGTGATTGTGACATTATTTGATGCATTTTCTTCTCCTGCAATTGGTTCTATTACATTACCTATTGAGGTCCATAACAAATCCCTTGATGTAAACTTTGCTATTATTCCTTCATCCGAACAATTTCGTGTGAAGCTAGGCTATCCTTGGCTATCTTCCATGAAAGATATCGCTTCTCTTATTCATAAATGTTTGAAATTTCCCCATAATGGTGAAGTTGTTACTATCAATCATAGTCTCTTTAAACTAGCTGAAAGAACTTCTAGCATTCCTATTGATTATTTTTGGCCTAAACGATTCCAATCCCTTCCTCCGCGAAGTGATCATCTTTTCAAATCTTATCAAAAGTGGAAAATAGATATGATCCTATCTCTAAGTGAACCTAGAACACCCAAACTTGACATTCCTATTGTTCTTGAGAAGGAAGTTCTTCCTTTGAAAGACAAAACTAATGTCTTTCCTCAAGAAGATTCCCAACCCATTCCTATGGATGTGACTATGCCTATATCTAATAAACTTCCTAAGAGTAGACCTATACCTCCTCATCATGATGGACTTGGTCTCCTTCCTAAACCAAAAATTCCTCCTTTATATGGAGCAGTTCCTCCTCCGTCCTTTTATAGAGAGAAGAGACCATCCTCTTCTCCTATTATCCAGCCTAAGAGACCACAACCTAAACACCCAAGTGATAAGGATGGGAACATTCCTCCTCCTCAATCTTCTCAACTTCCTACTAAGACTAGACGAAATCGTTCTACGCGTGAACGTCGACGAAAGCGTCATCTTAGAGCTCAGGCAGCTGCTTCTCAAACTTCGCAATCCCCAAAAACACCTTCAACAAGCATTATTCCATTTTCTCCTCAGCCGGAAATTGAGCCAAAATCTCCTAAACATAAGATACATGATGGTCTTGATCCTATGCGAGTTAAAGATCCTATTTTTATAAATCTTGATGATGATATAGATGAAAATGTTATTCATGATGAAAATGTTACTTCTCTTGCTTCTGATAGTGAATATGAACTTGTTGATATTGATAACCATTTATCTAACGAATTTTCTAAAGCACTTATCCTAGCTCCTAGACAAGAACAACATGGCTTGGAACATGAACATAGCCCTTGTTTGGATCTTGTGATAGCTCCATCTGCTGTGTTGGATGTTCCTCCTCTAGCGTGTTCCCTGCCTTCCCGAAACATTGATCAGCAAGATCGGGGGGTAGATGACGTGCTAGACTAGTTTCATTAGCATAGCAGACTCTCTCCTCCTCTCTTTTGTTACTTCTTCTATGTGTTATTCTCATTCTTCTATTTGTTGTCCTTAGTGTTGTCTACTTGAGGATGATGCAAAGCATTGAGATCTCTTTTGGTCTCTCTCATGTTGACTCAAAAGACACATGTGTTCCCTTCTTCTAGGTGCCCTTCCTTGATTGGGGAATGAAGAACAATTATGCATACATACATATGATATACATGAATTGTCATACAGCATACTGACCCTAAGGAAAGCGAAGTCACCTCGTGCTTCTTGTTTTGTGTCTATTATCCTTGGGTTTATCTCACACTTGGGGGCTAAATCTTTGTGATAACGTGCTCCTTTTCCTTCTCATTTCTTATGTCTATCACTACCTTAAAGCAATCACCCCCGTTGAGGCGTGTGCGATCTCTTTAACGTAGGGGGGCATACACCCCGTCTATCCCTTCAAGATACTTGAAAATTTCTTGGCGAACTTAGCTTTGCCTTGAAAATTTTTGGTATTTCTCTTGCATGACTCATAGTGAGGGAACCTTACTACTGACAGTCATGGTTCTCCCTCGTGATCTTCCCTTTTACTTTGTCAATCGAAGTCGTAAGATCCTTAGTCCACTGGGGGCTTGGTGTATCTTGCCTCCTTGACGTGGTGAAAGTCTTTCAATGTTGTTTCCTTGTACTTTACCGGAAGTATGAGCGTACGCTTATACTCCCGCTAAAGTGGGGGCTAAATGTAGCGTCCTAAAATTGTGACACTTGCAATTTCGACTGCATTTGGGTCTTCACGATGGCGACGCAACACGGAACCTGAATGGAGACCCCGAAACTTGTCCACGACATCAAAAACTGCATTTTTCCAGCACCCTGCCTGATCCCTCCTTGCACCCTACTGTCCCGGGAGGTGGGACCAGAGCGCCCAGCGCCCTGGTCCCTGGCCCTATTTTGGGCCCGGTCTCTTTTGGGACCTCGGGTCTTTATGTTTGCAATTTGGAAAATAACCTTTCCTGGTCGGCCTAAGGTCGGAAAAATCAGTCTTTTAACCCTAATTGACAAGTATATAAACTACATTTCCTCGCCCATTTTGGTAAGATGGAAAAAGGTGGAAACGATATTCAAACATTCAAGCATTCAAGCATTCCTTCAAGCAATTGATCATTCTAAGTCTCCATTCAAGGCTAAGTGTTGCATTCAAGACAAGGATTCAACCATTGAAGAGGAGATCACATACTACAACAAACCACATACAACATACAACACACAACAACATCTACACCTTCGCATGTAAGAATACAAACATTCTTACAACAAGGTACTAGTACTTGTTTTACATTACAGTCATTTACATTTACAGCATTTCTCATTTCTTGGTTAATTCCAAAACCGGGGTTTGACCTAAGGGAAAACCCCTAATCCCTAACCCCCCCAATCGTCTTCGCTTTTCTATGTGTAGGTTGCAGGTACGTGGCTGAAATTGAAGATCTGGAATCCTTGTGCAGAGACGAACCGATCCCCCTTCGTTTCGCGGACTTTTCGGAGGACCGTGTGCACGTCGGGCGCCATCGTCCCGTCAACTTTTGCTCAAATTTGCAGGACAGCGCCATCTCGACATTTTACTGCTAATTCTAGGTCCGCAGCTTCATCCTATATCCCTATCTCAGTTTATAAGCAAATCTTTCTCACTTTTCTATGCATTCCTAGCTTGATCCTTCTATCTACATTCTTTACAAAAGAGGGTAGCCTTGCTGTCTTAACCCTTGAAACTCATCTAGAATCCAATCTTGCATTGTGTGGGATTGGATCTTGTGGGTTTCAACCCCTCTTTTGAATGTAAAGTCTCCCCTAAGTGAAAACCGTCAATCCTAGTAACCTCCCTTCTCTCTCCTTGGAGTTGGAAGAGGGGAGAGCAACTAGGGTTTGATTTTCCGCTTTACATATTTCTACCACACTATTTTATTGTGATGTCCTAGGAGCTGAATATTGCCTTCTGATTCCATGTTTTTCACAATAATCTTCAAATTCAGTTGATGTAAACTCTCCACCCCGGTCTGGTCTTAGGCATTTTAACCTACACCCACTTTCTTTCTCCACCATCTTCCTAAAGATCTTGAATCTTTCAAATGCTTGTGACTTAACTTGCAAGAAGGTGACCCATGTCATTCTTGAGTAGTCATCAATAAAGAGCATAAAGTATCTTTCACCTGCAAGTGCTCTTGTCCTAGTTGGACCACACAAATCTATATGCACGATTTCAAGTGGTCTTGAGGTGTTGTTCTCTTTTGTCCTGAAGCTCACCTTAGTTTTCTTACCTTTCACACATTCATCACAAAATGTGTTTGTCGGTTTGATGATGGGTGGAATATTTCTCACACACCCCTTTCTGCTTATTGCAACTAGGTTATCAAAGTTTATGTGGCCTAATCTTTGGTGCCACAACCAACTTTCATCAACCTGCCGTAACATGCATTGAGACTCATAGCATTCCTTCAGATTATAAATATTGCCATACGTTCTCTTTCCTTCTGCCACAACTTGACCAGTACTGTCTTTCTTTATCTGGCAACCGGTTGAGTCAAAGGTGAATTTATAACCTTTATCACACATTTGAATCACACTCAATAGATTGTGCTTTAGGCCTTCCACATAATATACATCATGTGCCTTCAATTTTCCATCAATACTTAGAATGCCTTTTCCCTTTATTTTGATGGAGGAGTTGTCTCCAAATCTTACTGAACCACCATTCCAGTCTTCAAGTTTGATGAATTTCTTTTTGTAAACAATCATGTGGTTGGAGCAACCACTATCTACAACCCATAGATTTTTCCTTTCAGCATGTAAGGTAGTCTGTACTATGAGACTTGATTTTGACTTTTCCTTTTCTTTCTCAACCCATTCCGGTTTGGTTTCCTTCTTCTTGTCAGTTGCTATTGTTGGTATTTTGGATATGTTGATATGGTTTTGTCATTGATGTCAACACTTATCAACTTTGGTCAGCCTACTAGCACTTGGAAAATTGGCAATGTTCACTGGCAGGCAAGTGACTTATGCACAGTCACCGGTAGGATATATTGTTCACCGACACTTGGAACAACATGGAGAATACTTGGTTATGTCGAAGACATCGTTTGAACAATTTGTCTTCAAGATTTGTTCATTGGTTTATTCGAGTTTGCATATTTGTTGTTACCGGAAAATAGGTCTAGGATAAGCACTGACATGCTTATCTATTCCAGATCAGCATGACATGCTATGGAGATGATTTATTATTTGTTAGAGTATTCGAGTATTTATTTGATTAATTAAACATTATTTGTTTAATTATTTAAGTTCCCTTTATCTCTTTTACACTTAAGCTAACTTTAGGTGCATATAATTAATTATTATGTGCAAACCTAGGTTTTCCCGTTTAGGGTTTCTTGACCTATTAAAGGTTGAGTTCTTTCTTTTCATTATATGAAGAAGGATTATTATTGTCAATACATTTTGGAGCATATTTTTCCTATGTATTCTTTCCTTTTGTGATTTGCTTCATTGCTTCTCCTTGTAATAGGTTTTTCAGCTTGTAGAGATTATTTGGGCTCTTGTGGTGTTGTATTTTCTCAACTCCTATATGGTATCAGAGCTTCAGATCTGTAGCTACCTATTCTTGTTTTGAGATTTCTGGCTTTGGAAGAAGATTTGGGGTTTCAAGAATTTTTTTTTTGTACCTAGGGTTTGACCTTTTTTTTTGAGCACTTTGGGTCTAAATGAACCTCACCATCGTGCTCAGAAGGCCCAAAAAAACCTATGGTCATATAAAATTTGACCTATTTTGGTTCCTGAGCCTCTGGGTGAATTTTTTTGTCAGATCCAGGCCGTACGGCCCTGGCACGCAAATCAAGAAAAAAATTTGAATTTTTTTTTTTTTTGGCCTTTTTACGGCATGTAGGCCGAATTTTTGCTTTTTTATTAAAAAATTTATTGCAAAAAAAAGCAAAAAAAAAGGTTTTTTTAAAAAAAATTTGGGGGCAAAGTTTTTTGTGGGTACCGTAGGGTACTAGACTGACAGGCCTGTCAGTCCGGCCCCTATGGCCCCCACCGCTGTTTCCGGCCCCCGTTGGCATGTTTCCTCCGGCTCCCTTGTGCTTCGGTCTCCCCGCTGGCCCCCGCCGGCTTCTGCAAACCCTGGCACCGCCGCCCGCCGCCTCCCTGCGCCGCTTGGCCCTGCAGCTCCCGACCCACTCAACTGGCTTCTGCCGCTGCCGCTTATGGCCCTAGCTCCCCGCTCAGCTCCTCCTTGGCCCCCGCTGCTGGTTCTAGCCGCCCGACCGCCTCCTGTAGCCCGCTGCCCCAGCGGCCCCTGACCGGTTTTTTCTAACTGACCACCACCTAGCCACCCCGCCGCCACCCACTAGCCACCCACTGGCCACCGGACCACCAAAGTGCAACCAGGCTCCCTTTTTGGCCTTTTTCAGGGGGGGTTTGGTTTTTTGGCCCTATCTTGGGCATACGGAGTCATTTTTTCGAAAACAAATAGGCATCAGAAAGCTGGTTCCGAGGCCGACCTCATGGTGTTGATAATTTTTTCCAATTTTTTTGTTTGACTATGTTTTTTTACAGTCAAAGTGAGGTCTCTTTTTTGCACTCCAGGGGATGTAGAATGAGCATCCGAACTCCGTTTTTCGAAAAGTTTATATTTTTGGAAAGCATGTGCTATGTACTTTCCAAAAATATGAGTTTTATCTCCAGATTCTTCTCCATGCATATTTTATTCAGTTTTTTGCTTTTCAGCACTCTGATGGATATCGTGGCTGTTTCAGGTCCTAGGATCTCTTCTCTGAGTAGGATGTCTCTGTTTTGATTCTCATTTCTATTTCCAGTCTTCTTATCATTGTAGCTTGTATTTATGCAAACGCACTGAGATAAAGTGCCATCATGTATTGTTTACTTGGAATTTTGCATATCTTGTGTTTAGTTGTACATGCACTATTGATCAAGTGCCATGAGGGGGTTGATGTTTGCCTGTTGTTTGCCATCTTCCTTTTTCAAGTGAGTGTTTCTTCCACGACATTCGCCTCATGATGATGTGTCTCAACACCTTTGATGTTCTTGGTTCTTCATCATGTAGTTGTTTTTGGCTGTCCTTTTCAGTGTTCCTGTCCCTCTTCCACTTCCGCATTATGGGGAGGTTTATCCTGTTGGTTCTACTGCTTCCGTGGTTCGATTGATCAGCTCTTCAAGATTTGGTTTCTCATGCCATCTGTATCTTCGATTTTAGTTGTTTTTGCCTTGTTTGCCTCCTGATTCGAGTAGTGTCATTTGAGGGTACTCATGCAGATTACAGTCTTCTCTACCTGGTCATGTTCTAGTTCAGTGGATGTTCTTCAGATCAACAATTATTCTTCGACAGAGTTTGCAGGTTCTTCATGCTTCAGTGATATTCTTTTCCATCTCTTTTTGGAGTAGAGTTTTGTTCCCATGTAGTTTTCTCTATTTCATAGAGATTTCATTGTATTTGGGTACTTGATCAGGCCTTGTTGCTGGGACCCATCTTTATTGCTTTCAGTAGCTGTTCTAGGTTTTAGCTTCTCCCTAAGTCTAGCTTAAGGGGGGGTGTTAGAGTATTCAGGTATTTACTTGATTAATTAAACATTATTTGTTTAATTATTTAAGTTCCCTTTATCTCTTTTACACTTAAGCTAACTTTAGGTGCATATAATTAATTATTTTAATTAATTATTATGTGCAAACCTAGGTTTTCCCTTTTAGGGTTTCTTGACCTATTAAAGGTTGAGTTCTTTCTTTTCATTGTATGAAGAAGGATTATTATTGTCAATACATTTTGGAGCATATTTTTCCTGTGTATTCTTTCCTTCTATGATTTGCTTCATTGCTTCTCCTTGTAACATGTTTTTTAGCTTGCAGAGATTATTTGGACTCCTATGGTGTTGTATTTTCTCAACTCCTATATTATTGTTGTAAATGCATTAAGCTGACATGTTGAATCGGTTATTGCATCGGTCATTGATTTACTTGTAAATTGTTTTTATTGTAATATCTTTTAGATCCGACCTACTAAAATTGGTCTTAGGTTATGGTATAAATGTAAGATCAGAGTGCGAATGTGAGGAGGATTATAATTCAGTATATGCGAAAATAAGCAGAGCTATACACGCAGACATCTCTTGAAGGTTGAAGGAAGGTTTTTGTGAAGGCATATCAGAACTGAACCGGTACTGAATCTAGCATAAGATGATGTTATTTTGAGCAGTACATCATCATTGGATTTAATCATCCAATTGTATTTAGTGTGACTCCCATTTGTGATTGAGCAGTGAGCTCTAGACACTTGGCCTTTCTGCATGTGCAGACCCCATTTGTATATACTTACTATCTGTAGTAGTATCATCTGATTATGGGTAAGGTTTCCCACCGTGGTTTTTCCCCTTACAGGGTTTCCACATACAAATATTAGTGTTATGTGTTGTGGATATTATTGTCTTTCTGTTTCATGTAATAATCTTTACCGGTACTACAATTAACTAACAAACTGTCTACCGGTATTAAGTTTTGGTTTACCAGTATTTAGCATTAAGTTTGGATAAGTTGTTTTTTGTTTGAATTTATTTGACAACTAATTCACCCCCCCCCCCCTCTCAGTTGTCTCCGAGACCTAACAATTGGTATCAGAGCCTAGTCCTATTTTTGCAAAAGTTTAACAGCTTGAGGAGATCCATTGTCTTCAAACTATTTCAGGAAGGACAGTCCTAAATTTGATGGAACCAACTATGGCATATGGAAGATCATCATGGAGACACATCTGAATTGCATTGGAAAGGATGTCTGGGAAGTTACAAATAATGGATGTATTGCTCCTACTCAAAGTCAGCCTAATCCACCAAATATGACTAAAGATGAAGAAAATGATTGCAAAGCAAGAGAAGCACTTTTTGAGCGCATTATCAGATCAGCAAATCATGGGACTATTAGATAGGTCTATTGCTAAAGTTATTTGGGACCATTTTAAAACATTGAATGAATGAGATTTCACAGTCAAAATTGCAAAACTTGAAAGCTTCCGGGTAAGGTATGAAAATCTGAAAATGGAAGAAGATGAAAGGATTTTTGCTTTTATGGAAAGAGTAAATGAAATTGTTTTAGGTATTAAATGTTGTGGAGGAACCTTAAGTGAAGATGAAATCATTTCAAAAGTTTTAAGAGGATTGCACCCAACATAAAAAATGGAAGTTACTGATATAAATGAGTTAAGAACAATGCTTAATACATCAGTAACTAGAGACACATTGATTGGAAAACTTTCAGCCTTTCAAATTGAGGAATTTGGTCCTATTGCTACTATAAAGATAGAGTTAGCTTTTAAAGAATCAACATCATCTGCACCATCATTTGACAAATCTGATTGGAAATCCTTTTATGCAAGAGAACTTGAAGAAAATAGGAAAGAAAATGAAGAACTTGAAGCACTATTTGCAAAGAAAATGCCTAAAGGTCCAGTTGGAAGTAAGTATGAAGGTAAAGAACCCTTTAAATGTTTTAACTATAATAAGATTGGTCATATGGCTTCAAGATGCCCTGATAGACATGCAAGATTGAAAGAAGAATCTAGAAGAACATACAAGCCTAACCCTGAATATCAGAGATACAGATTTAAGAAGAATAAAGACAAATCTTGTTACCTTGCTGATGAAGGAGTCACAGATGATTTTGATGAGGATCCAACAGAAAATGGATGGGTTTTTGTTTCTATAACAGAAGATCAACCGACACCTAATGTTCAACCGATAGAGCAGGCCTTGGCAGCTAAAATAGAAGTTAAGGATAAATGGATCATTGATTCAGGATGTTCACATCATATGACTGGTGATAAAAGTAAATTCTTAACCTTTTAGGAATACAATGGAGGTCTAGTAAGATTTGGAGATGACAAAGCTTGTTTGATATAAGGAAAAGGTACAATATCTCTTGATGGTAAGCACAATACTGATAATGTTTACTATGTTGAAGGTTTAAAGCACAATCTTTTGAGTGTTGGTCAATTAGTTGAAAAAGGATTTCAGTTACAATTCAAAAATGGTAAATGCAAAGTCATGAATAGATCTGGTTTGGAAATTGCAACCGGTAATCAAACTAGAGGTAATATCGTTCATTTGAACAACAATGAAAAGACATGCTTGATTGCACATATTGATGAAAGTTGGTTATGGCATAAGAGACTGTCATGTAAATTTTGAATGCATTGTGAAAATCAATACAACTAAAGCAATTAGAGATCTACCTAAGATTGTTAAACCTCACAATCTGGTATGTAAGGAATGTCAATTTGGAAAACAAGTTAGAGCATCTTTTGAAAGTATTCTAGAAAAATCCAATAATGCTCTTGACTTAATTCATACCGATTTATGTGGTCCAGCTAGAACTAAAAGCCTACAAGGTGATAGATATTTCATGCTAATCATTGATGACTATTCAAGAATGTGTTGGGTTACTTTTCTCAGAGAAAAATCAGAAGCACTTGGGAAATTCAAACTATTCAAGCCAATGGTAGAGAATGAAACCGATAAGAAAATCAAATGTCCGAGATCAGATCAAGGAGGAGAATTCACATCTAAGGAATTTAATACATTATGTGAAGTGAATGGAATCAGAAGACAATTATTAGCACCCCGGACACCACATCAGAATGGAGTTGTAGAAAGGAAAAATAGAACTATCTTGGATGCAGCTAGAAGTATGTTATCAGAAGCAAACCTACCACATGTATATTGGAGAGAGGCAATAAGAACAACAGTCTACACATTCAACAAAGTTCACATCAAAGGTGAAACTGGTAAGACCCCTCATGAACTATGGTTTGGTATCACTCCCACTCTTAAATATTTCAGAATATTTGGAAGTAAATGCTATATTAGAAGAGATGAGTATATTGGCAAATTTAATCCTAGAAGTGATGAAGGAATATTTCTTGATTATTCATCTAAGAGCAAGGCATATAGATGTTTTAACAAAAGACTGCAGAAAATTGTTGAAAGTACAAATGTGAAGATTGATGAACAGTTTAGAGGAACTTCAAGGTACATAGACTCTGAACCGGCAACAGAGATACTGACAAATGAGCCTAAACTAAACACACCAGTACAAAATGAAGATCCAGTTACACCGGTATCATCTGAAAATTCCACTGTAACTGAAGAACAATAGCAAACAAAGACACCCTGGTATGCAAGATTGAACCACTCCGAAGATCAGATAATTGGGAAAAAATATCAAGGAGTTATGACAAGAGGAAGACTGGAAAATGAAGAGGTATGTCTTATTTCTCAAATTGAACCAACATCAATTAATGAGGCATATGAAGATAAACACTAGATTAAAGCTATGAAAGAAGAACTAGAACAAATTTAGAAGAATAACACATGGACATTAGTTCCCTGACCTAAAGACAAAAATGTAATTGGAACAAAATGGGTATTCAGAAACAAACTTAATGAAGATGGTAAGGTAATCAGAAATAAAGCAAGACTAGTGTGTAAGGGATATTCACAGAAAAGAAGGAATTGATTACAATGAAATCTTTGCACCGGTAGCTAGAATTGAGGCAGTCGGATTATTCTTGGCTTTTGTAGCACACAAAAACTACAAAGTATATCAAATGGATGTTAAATGTGCATTTCTGAATGGAGATCTTGAAGAAGAAGTTTACATTGAGCAACTTTATGGATTTTCTTTGATAGATAACAAAGATATGGCTTGTAGGTTAAGGAAAGCTTTGTATGGGCTGAAGCAAGCTCCAAGAGGTTGGTATGCTAGATTGGATAAATATCTTTTGAAGATTGGTTTTTCTAAGGGTAATGCTGACAACAACTTATACTATAAAGTGATTAATGATGACATCTTGGTTATAGAAGTTTTTGTTGATGATATAATCTTTAGAGGAGAAGATGGATTATGTAAAGACTTTTCTGTTGAAATGCAACAAGAATTTGAAATGTCTATGATTGGAGAAGTAAAGTTCTTTTTAGGATTGCAGATTTCAAATACTAATAAAGGTATATTCTTGAGTCAATCCAAGTACTTGAAGGAGTTACTAAAGAAATTTGGCATGGAAAACTCTAAATCGGTAAGCACACCTATGACTACAAATGACAAATTATCACTAAGGGATGAATCAACACCTGTTAATTCGACTAGGTTCAAATCTATGATAGGAGGGCTACTGTATTTGACACAAACAAGACCTGATATTATGAATGCAGTATGTATTTCAAGATTTCAGAGTAATCCTAAAGAAAATCATGAATCAATAGTAAAAAGGATTTTCTGGTACTTGCAAGGCACTACAAATCTTGGCTTATGATATCCTAGAAATCAAAACTTTGAATTATGTGCATACACAGATGCAAATTGGGCAGGAGATATAGATGACAGAAAAAGCACCACCGGTGGAGAATTTTTTCTTGGAAGCAAATTAATTTCTTGGTTAAGTAAAAAACAAAGTTGCACATCTTTATCAATAGCAGAATCAGAATATGTTGCAGCAACAACTAACTGTACACAGGTATTATGGCTTAAGCAAATGTTGAAGGACATAAAGGTAAAATGAAAGGAACCTATAACTATCTATTATGATAATACAACAGCAATTGATATATCTAAGAATCCGGTACTACATTCTAAAACTAAACACATTTCTATCAAACTGAACTTTCTGAAAGAAAATGTTGAAGCAAAAGAAGTAAAACTGGTTTATGTGAATACTAAAGAACAGATTGCAGATATTTTCACTAAGCCTTTGCCTAAGGAGACTTTTGAATATCTCAGAGATCAGCTTGGGGTCATACCCTCATCGATAGAGACTTAGACAATCGATGTTTTTCATCAACCGACAGATCTAACAGAGAAATATTTTACTTTGGCTTTGATGAGGAGAGCTACTTCTCAGGGGGAGTAGTTGGTATACTGAATAAGTTGGTATTTTGTATTTGAACCTTTTTTTTGTATTTCTTTGGCATTTGATGTCAAAGGGGGAGAGATTGATATGGAAAAACACTTGGAAAACATATATTACTTCTAGGGGGAGACACTTTATCCCTTGGGAAAGATTGTTGGTGTTATTATAGTTTTTGGTATTTGGCATTTCTGTTTTGGAACTTTGATGGTTTTTCCATCTTGTGTTGCCATCAATGCCAAAGGGGGAGATTGTTGGTATTTTGGATATGTTGACATGGTTTTGTCATTGATATCAACACTTATCAACTCTGGTCAGCCTACTGGCACTTGGAGAATTGGCAATGTTCATCGGCAAGCAAGTGACTTATTCACAGTCATTGGTATCTGGTTCACCGACAACATATATTGTTCACCGGCACTTGGAACAACATGGAGAATACTTGGTTATGTTGAAGACATCATTTGAACACTTTGTCTTGAAGATTTTTTCATTGGTTTATTCGAGTTTGCATATTTGCTATTACTGGCAAATAGGTCCAGGATAAGCATCGACAGGCTTATCTATTCTAGATCAGCATGACACGCTATGGAGATGATTTATTATTGTTGTAAATGCATTAAGCCGACATGTTGAATCGGTTATTGCATCGATCATTGGTTTACTTGTAAATTGTTTTTATTGTAATATTTTTTAGAGCCGACCTACTAAAATTGGTCTTAGGTTATGGTATAAATGCAAGATCTTATTTGTAAGATAAGAGTGCGAATGTGAGAAGGATTATAATTCGGTATATGCGAAAATAAGCAGAGATATACACGCAGACATCTCTTGAAGGTTGAAAGAAGGTTTTTGTGAAGGCATATCAGAATTGAACCGGTACTGAATCCAGCATAAGAAGATGCTATTTTGAGCAGTACATCATGATTGGATTTAATCATCCAATTGTAGTCAATGTGACTCCCATTTGTGATTGAGAAGTGAGCTCTAGGCACTTGGCCTTTCTACATGTGTAGACCCCATTTGTATACACTTACTATCTGTAGTAGTATCATCTGATTGTGGGTAAGGTTTCCCACCATGGTTTTTCCCCTTACAAGGTTTCCACGTACAAATATTGGTGTTATGTGTTGTGGATATTATTGTCTTTCTATTTCATGCAATAATCTTTACCGATATTGCAATTAACTAACAAACTATCTACCAGTATTAAGTTTTGGTTTACCAGTAAACTCTTGACAACTATAGCATCTTACATTTTCATTTAAAGGAAAATCCTTAAAATTATTGTGCGGTACCAGTTTATTCTTCCTACACTCAAAACTCTTATGACCATATCCATTGCATTGATAATAGACAACATTCATATCCTAGAGTGCATTAAATTGATTTCTACTTTCATAACTCATAGAGAGCTTATTGATTAATCTACAGTCAGCTATTCTATGCCTAAATTTGTTACACCAGTAATAGTAACCATGAATGTTTGAAACATTCCGGTTAGGTTGCCTTGGTCCTCCAAAGGATTGCCTCATTGGGGGTCTTCCCTTCATGTTGTTGATTCTGGTGAATCCTTCGTGGTCAACTCTTGCATTTCTCCTTGGAACTACATGTCGATGCAACATGTGTGGCCTCTGGTTCATTGCTTGTGTATACTGGTTTGTGTGGCGATTTCCAATAGCATCTACATCTGTCCTTTTGCCAGTATCCTTGCCTACAGTGAATGTCTTCTTTTCTTCAACTTCATTTGAAGAGGTGAAGTTTATTTCTTTGCCGGATGTATCTTTGTTGGTTGAACTTTGTCCTTCTTCAAATACTAAGCCACCAGTGTCTTTAGATTGCTTCTGTTTGCTCAACATCTTGTCTAAGGCCTCGGTGTTGCCTTCATATTTGCTCCTTACTTTTATTTCTTCCTTATTTTCTTCAAGCTCCTTTCTGAGTTTCACTATTTCTACTTCCAAATCTTGATGCTCCTTTCCTTCTTTGTCAGATCAGAGGATGTAGCTTCATATATCCTCTTAGTTTCTTCCAGTTGTAATTTCAAATTAGATATAGCTTCACTTGACTCATCCAGGGATTTCTTCAAGAGAATTTGTTCATCTTCAACGACAAGCTTGACCTTTTTGAGTTCTCTTCTTGTTTTACTCAATTCCTCAAGAGCACTGATAAGCTCACCTTCCAAATCCACTTCAGCTTCAATAGCCTCCTCTTCCTCATCTTCATCAACTGGTTCACCAAGTGCCATGAAGAGATTGACTTTTCTGTCATTCTCATGGTAACCATCTTCTAATGCATTTTCTTCATCTATTGTATCATCCTCAATAGTATATAGGTTGTTCTGACTCCGATAGCCTCTCCTTCCTTTTCGATAGACATTTATTTCTCTATCTTTTCCAGCAGATTTGTTGAACTCTCTTGACTCATCTCCACCGGTTTCTTTGTGGGGACATTTTGTCGCAAAGTGTCCAAGCTTACCATAGTTGAAATATTTAAGTGGTAGCTTTCCTTTATACTGGTTGGATCCTCTTTTGAGCTTCCTGACAAAGTTTTCTACTTCTGCATCAGAGTCTTTATTGGATTCTTTATGAGTAGATACTTATTTGCCCTTTTTGGTGGTATTTAACACTACTTCTTTCCTAAAGGAAGTATCACCAGTTGTTCTCATTTCATAGGCTATCAGGGGGCCAAATAGCTCATCCATTGTAAAAGTCTTCAGATCCTTGGCTTCTTCTATGACAGACACCTTAGTATCATACTTGTGTGTGAGAGATCTAAGTATCTTCTTGACAAGAATCTCATCTGCAATTTCTTCTCCAAGTCCTCTGATGGTGTTCACAGTTTCATCAAATCTGTGAAGGTAGTCTGCAATTTTTTCATCATCTTTCATCTTGATGCCTTCAAGTTGGCCCCTTAGTGCTTGCAACTTGGCCTCTTTGACTTTTGCATCTCCTTCAAATAATCTCTTCAATTTATCCCAAGTTTCCTTGGCTAATGCACAGTGCATGAATTTGACAAACTCATTATCAGAAAGTCCACTCAAAATAGCATGTTTGGCCTTTTCATTGTTCTCATACTCCTTCTTGGCATCTGGATTAGTGGGAGGAACACTAGGGACATCATACCCATTCTTGACATACATCCACACATCAAACCCAAGAGAGAAAATATAGGTCTCCATTCTTCTGCTCCAAAAGGCATAGTTGGATCCATCAAACATGGGGGTTTTTGAGGAAGTAGACTCATTTCTTGCCATTGTGTTCTAAGTCCAGAATCTACCCAAAGTTTAAAAATAACTGGGAACCTGGCTCTAATACCAATTGTTGAACACAGAGTACCACTGAGAGGGGGGTGAATTAGTGGTTCCTAAATTTTTTTACTTTCAAAGCAACTTCAGAATACTGGTTATTGTCTTAAGCACTAAACAATCAAACTAGTAAATCAAAATGTAAACCAAAGAGATCAATCACACAAATGCAACCCACAACACTAGATTTATGAGGAAACCCAATATGGGAAAAGAAAACCTCAGTGAGAAATGTTGTTGGAGACTATTGCTCCAATCCAGCCTCACAAGTAACACATTGGATTACAAATATTTAGGGCACCAACCCAAGGAGCACCAACACCTACTGATTTAGGGCACCAACCCCTTCACCAAGCTCCAACTTGGTGATGTATTTTGAGAATACAATTTTAATACAATCATGGCTTCTTTTTGCAAATGAATTATGCAACTCTTGATCAAATAACTTACTGTCAGTTGATAGTATTTTCTTCTCCACAGGATCTCACACTATCAATTGTGATATCACTCTCTATTTCTCACAGTCTCACAACTTGCTATGTCACACTTGGATGTTGTCTTTCTCTACCACACCTCACCGATTTTCTTAGCCGTTGGACTCGCTACAGTAAACCGGTACTGAAACACTGCTGGTTAAACCCTCTCACCGATTCGCTTGCTCACTTTCTCTGCAACTTTCTTAGAATAAATTCTAAGTCAAAGTGATCCTTCTCTGTGCTTAAGCTCTCTCTTCTCTCTTTTTCTTCTCTGTAGCATCATCTTGCTCTATTTCAAGCTCATCTATTTATCACCATGGTTTCCGGCCAAGAGTGCATTCAAACACTGAGCGGTTAGGGTTTCCTTTACCCGACACAATCTTCATGAGATTCGATCCATTCTATCTTGGATCGATCACCTGTACTCCAGGAATGCATCTGTACATGTTTTCCATTATCCAATGCATACTTGCTAAAGATAGCAATCTCGTACATGATTTTCTACCTTGAAATCTGTCAACTCATAAAGCGCTCAGTTGTTTCCTTTTCGAGGTCTTCTTGTAGTCTGATTTCCTTTGCATTGATCTAGGTGCCAACTACTCCCTGATCTTCCTCTATTGTTCTTTCTTCCTCGAGCTGCATCAATCAGTTGCAATCACATGATTTGTGGTTGTTTCATTAATATCGACTAGTTGTTTCAAAAACCAAGTCGATGGAGGCTTTACCGACCTCTGCATGTTTTCCACCTCAGCTCCACATGGCATCACAACGTTCAATCACTTAGCTCACCGACACACAATCAGTTCATACTTGAAAATTCAACAAAATCATACTGATACATGCCTTTACCAGTGAGACCTTCTCTTTATGCTAACCAGCGGTGCTCGCTACACTGGTAATACATCTTCACCTCCTATGGTTTGTGATGATTTTAGCATTCTACCTCTTCATTACAAATAGGAAGCCAACCTCCAGAACAATTTATTGCTCTACTGGTTGCCAAACATCATGCTAACATACAACCATCATCTTGATTTATGCCTTACCGGTAAGCCTTCCTTATGTCTTCTCACTCTCATGTAAAGTGCCATCAGATTGGTCAACCCTTCTTCCTTGCCGGTGACCTTGCCAAACCGGTTGACATCAATGACAACTAAATGCCAAAATGTCAACAACCTTTCAAATGTAATATCATCATTGTGAGGTAAATTCATAGTGGGAATTATTCTAAAACCAATCATTTTATTTTTCAATTCCCTAGTAGAGTTTCCATTTTGTTGGTGTTACCAACCGATTACTCCAAAATTCCTCTATGAGTAGCCAGCATCAATCTTCAAGGCCTTGGATCACTGGACCAATTGACAAAGTAATGACTAGGGATACAAAAATAGTCATTCTCTCTGCACTTCAGGTTTTGTAGGACCTAGGTTGGTACCCCTTCTAACAACATCATTTGATGGTTTTGACCTATATGATGTTGTAACATATATGTTTTCAATCTAATAAGTGATTCAGAAGACTTAAAACCTTTAGTATGTGGCTTTTATCCGTTTGTGTATCCTGATCACTATGAGAACTAACTATCCTATTTCTGTAAAGTAAAGTTATTTTGTGAATGAGATTTTCCTTTTTTCCACAGTTAACAACACAATACCATGATCAATGTCTTATATATTGGGCTAGATGAATCATTATTACAATATAAAATGTGCAAACTTTGCACCATCTGGTGCAGGGGCACTTAGCAATTTTTGTTGAGTTTGTTTTTAGGATGCTGAAATCATGTTTTTAGTTTTGTAATAAGGCCAAGAGGCCATTGAGTGTGTGCTCAAATGATTGTAAGGGCCCTAAGAGTCTTTGTTTGGCCAATTTTGGCATGTGAGCTCTCAAGGGTGCTAGGTAGAGAACTTAATAAGATATGTATTTTGGGGGTTAATGTAGGTTGGTTGATGCTATTTTGAGGTTGTTAGGGTCATATGAGTCATGTGAAAGTGACCAATATTGGGTTTGAGCAAAGTTGCTCACCTATGAAACAAATTGCAAAAGTTGCTCATAGCAACTTTGCAACATTTTTATACACCAACGACAAGTTGGTTGACACAATTGGTTATAAGCATGTGTAACTAATCCAAGGAAAGTATAAGGCTTTGAAAGACTGAAGATAATTGGTTGTTGAAGATCTAAAAAAATAAACTAATTTGGTTTCCCATTTGGTGTGTTTTCCGAGTTACCACCTATTCGTTGCAAGTTTGTATGACCTGTACGGATTGACACGTGCAAGACAGGGTCATGGATTGTTAGAATGGTGTCTTACCTTCATTTTTTTTTTGATTTGGAGTCTTTAAGTGTTGTAGTTTATGAATAAACTTCATTTTGTTGCAGGTTGGTCCAAGAGCCCTAAAAACCAGGGTTTTGAGAGAAAAATGGCTCCAACCTAACATTCCATGGTGGATTTCCTCTCTGAAACCTTGTGGAATTTTAGGTTGCATTGTATACTATGTTTTCTTTTTAGTATTGAGACAGGGGAAGCCAAATCAAAGATTTGCCACCATACCCTCGGCTTGGCACGTTGAGTTGGCAAGCATTAGGAATCATGGATAACAGGCCCTAATTGGGTGAATCCGGTGGGTGGAGGTGAAGTATGATTGGTTTGGAATTCCATATGAAATTAAAGACATTAAATCAACATCAGTTCACAAGGGCAGTCAGATCGGTGAAGGAGTTTTGACCAATCCTTACTTTTTAGGCCTAGAATGGGGAAATTAGGCCTAATTAGTCTGGTAAGGGTTAGATATGTTAATGACAAAACCCACCTCCAGTTTTGAGATATTGTATGTAAACCCCAAAACCATGTCTAGAATGTAAAATCTTTCATAGGGTTTTTCAGGAAGTTTAACCGGTAAATGCAGAATACCTCGTTGACAGGGCTACTAGAATTAGGTCTCCTATTAGGCCTAAAAATGCAATTTGTGGATAAAACACCAAATTGGTAAATGTCAAATCTCTTGAGAAAGGAGTAGATTTGGGAATCCATCCAAAATAATCATTCCTTATTCACGTAGTTTGGGAAATGAAACCTATGATAGAGGGGTTGAACTCTCCAGTTGAGTGTGAAAGGGAGTGGGAAAACAAGGTCTCCTAACCAAGAACATGGAACTCACAAAACAACAAGTGTTTAGCCTAGCCTAAGCACCTTTGGAAGGTCAGAGAGGGTAATTATTGAAGAACCACCACATTTGGATTGGTTCCAAAATGATGAAGCTATAGTTGAATTCTTGGGTGCTAGGGATGGACTTCCCTATGATGATCACAAGGTCGGTTTTGATATAGATCTGGACAAAAGTGCATGAGAAGAAAACTCCTCTTCTAATCTAGAAGATGTAGATGGAATAAAGAATACACCTATAAATAGACTAGGCACTCTCCCTATAGATAAAGAATAATCAATATTACTAGTAGAAGAAACTGTAGAGATCAACATGAGAGATGCTGAAACTATACATAAGATACACTTGGCATGGTCGCTAAATCCCACAAAGAAAGAAAAAATCATTCAATTTTTCACACAATGACCAATCAACTTTGTATGGTTGTATGTTGATATGCCAGGGTTGGATACCAAATTGGTCTTGCATCATTTTCCATTGCTACTAGGAGTGAAACCTTACAAATAGAAACTCAAGAAGATGTATCCTCACATAGCCCTATTAGTCAAAGTTGAGCTACAGAAATTGTTAGATGTGGGTTTCATCTGACCCATAGACTATGTAGAATGGATTTCAAACTTAGTATCGGTGACTAAAAATACTGGAGGCATAAGAATCTGCACTGATTTCAGGGACCTCAACAAAGATTACATCCCAAGGATGATTTTCCACTACGTAACATAGATATGATTGTGGATTTGACAACTGGAAATGAAATTCTATCACTCAATGATGGTTTTTTTGGTTATAATCAAATTAGGATTGCACCAAAAGACCAACATAAAATAGCTTCACATGTCCTTGGGGAACATACTACTGGAATGTGATGTCGTTCAACCTCAAGAACGTCGACACCACTTACCAAAGAACAATGACAACCCTATTTCATGACATGATACATAACATCATGGAAGATTATGTAGATGACGTACTGGCTAAAACAACAACTAGGGATGATCATCTTGATGTGATGGGCAAAATATTTTAAAAAATTGAGAAATACAATGTCTGACTCAACCCAAAAAAGTGTGTGTTCCGAGTAACATCTGGTAAACACTTGGGGTTCATTGTATCCAACAGAGGCATTGAAATAGATCTTGAAAAGGTGAAGGCAATCCTATAAATGCCATCACCTCCACACTTACGCAATTGAGAAGTGTACAATGGAAATTATAGTCTATAAGGCACTAAATTGCACAATTGGCAGACAAGTGCCAACCATTTCAACACCTCTTGAAGAAAGGTGTAACCTTCAAATGGATAGAACAATGCTAGGAGGAATTCCAAGCATTAAAGAATATATTTTATCAACACCAATCTTGGTTCTCCTAGTACATGGAAAACCATCACTATTGTACATATCTGCAATGAACTCTTCTTTGGGTGCTCTCCTAATACAACATGATGAGAAAGGTAAAGAGAGAGATATCTACTATATCAATAGAACACTCATAGGATATGAACTCAACTATACATTTATCGAACAAGCATGTCTAGTAGTGATCTTTGCATCCCAGAAGCTTAGACACTACATGTTGAGTCATAAAATCCAACTCATTGCACATTTTGATCCTCTCAAGTACCTGTTGAACATAGCAGCATTAACTAGAAGACTATCCAAGTGGATCATGATCCTAAGTAAATTTGACATAGAATATGTCAACAAAAAGACCATTAAAGGGTATATC
Source organism: Cryptomeria japonica (assembly GCF_030272615.1). Classification (NCBI taxonomy): domain Eukaryota; kingdom Viridiplantae; phylum Streptophyta; class Pinopsida; order Cupressales; family Cupressaceae; genus Cryptomeria; species Cryptomeria japonica. Next base: position 182,790,080 of record NC_081415.1, read on the forward strand.
ATAGCAGATCAACTGGCAGAGGCACCCCTACAAGACAGTCATCCATTGGTGGTAGAATTTCCCAGTGAGTTAGTGTATTCAATCTTAGCATCCACAAGATGGAAATTGTAATTTGACGAGTCATATACAAATCATGGAGTAGGAGCGGGAATACTTTTCATCACTCCTCTGTAAGAAAGTTAAGTAGCGAAAAAACTTCCTACACTAACCTTGAGAGGAGGGTAATGCAATTTTTTTTAATAGATCATTACAACAGTTATAGAAAACAAAAATGAAGATAATAACATTCAAGCCATAACATAGTGATTTAAATGGGAAAACCCTTACGGGAGAAAAACCCCACGCTCCAAAAGCTGCCCAATATATTATTCAACAATCAAAAACATATTACAATATACTTGCAGAGAAAGCTCTTCACAGGACTACCACTAATCAATGATTCAAAGGTAACTCAATATCCATACTCTTACACACAACCTCTATCTCACACACGTCATATAAAGGAGATACAATACAAGAAATTGCCAAACGGTATTACAAAACCATGGGCTAAAACAACTCATTAAGGTGTAGCTAACCTTATCTCCCTTCTAGATACCCTATGATGTGTTATAATCAACACATGTCTCTCCCTTTTATAACTCATTTATGTGTCAGATGAATTTTATATTTCCTATTTCAGGAGTACAAACTTCCATAGGCCATAACTTGTGAACCGTGTGTCTAATTGATGAATTGTTTGAAGCGTCTGAAAGCTCGCGAAGTGCTCTATCACCTTGTAAAACGCTATTCCATTTAAACCCAAATTTTAGGGTATTTTGAATAGTCTAAATTCCCCAAAATTAAGTTTAAACCTTTAATTGCATCCCTCCAAAATAAAAACTTTAATATCTTCAAAACTAGCTGTGATATTGTGACAAAACTTTACTGACATGCTTATGTAACCAACCAAAAGTTTATGGGAGAATTTCGCACCATTTCATGCTCAAATGAAAATTTACTATAAATAGTAACCTCATGTAAATGCAAGGTTGAGACACCATTTTCCCAACAGCCTCACAGAGACTCCATTCCAAAATCATTCATATTTAGTTTTCGATGCACCAACAACATAGCCAAATATGAAGCCATACTCATAGGAATTTGTATTGTCTTACAATAGAAGATAATGAAGTTATAAGTCTATGGAGACTCCTAGCTTATCATCAATCAAGTGAACTATGATTATAATACGAAAGATGAAAAATTGACACCTTATAAATAATTGGTGGAGGAATACAAGCAACATTTCACCAATGCAACATTTGAACAAATACCTAGAGTAAAAAATAGAGCAGCTGATGTTATGGCAACATTAGGATCTCTCTCAGATATCCTCAACAATGGAACTCAGTTTGAGTTCATAGAGAAACAACTAATGGTACCAGTGTATGAAATTCCCTCTTCTGAGTATGTGTGTATGATAGTGGGACCTGAATCTCCTTGGTACAAATAGGTATACACCTATTTACATGATCAACATATGTCTACTGATCTCTCACATAATCAACGGAAAACACTTATACGTTAGGCATCAAGACATACAATCCTTGTTGATACTATGTACAGGAAAGACTTAGATGGTACTTTGCTTCGCTGCCTGAATGTGGAAGGGGCATAAACAACTCTAAAGGAAGTTCACAACGAGATCTACAATGCTCACTCTTCTGGTCCTGCACTAGCCAATAAACTACTAAGAATTGGATACTATTGCCCAACAATGGAAAAGGATGCCTACAAGTATGTCCAAAAATGCAGACAATGACAAATACATGGAGACCTGATTCATGCACATGCCCAAGAACTTCAACCGCTTACATCACCATGATCGTTCTCACAATGTGGATTGGATCTTGTAGGAAAGATAAACCCTACCTCCTCCAATGGACACAAGTTCATACTTACAACTACTGAATACTTTAATAAATGGGTCAAGGCAATCCCTATGACTTACACAACATGAAAACAAATAGCTAAATTCATATTGAACTATATCATCTATAGATATGGAGTCTCCATGTGTATCGTTACAGACAATGGGTGACCTTTCAAGAATCAAGAAGTGAGTGAACCTTGTAATCAGTTTCATATCCTCCAACAATATTTCACAACTCCTTACTATCCCCCAAAAAATGGTCAAGATAAGGCAACAAAGAAAACGATATTAAAAATCTTAAAAAAAGTTATCAACAAAGTTGGATGAGACTGGCACCTTTAATTGAATCCAGTGCTCTGGGCCCATCTAACAAGTGTATACACAACTACTTGTGCTACACCATACTCTTTGGTTTATAGTTCAGGACCCATTTTTCCTATTGAGGTAGAATTGCCATTGCCGAGAGTCTCCCTGAAACATATCATATCAAAGGAAGACTACAAAGTCGCACATTTGCAATAACTATAACTATTAGATGAAGACAGTCAAAGTGCTATGAATAATTTACAATGTTACCAAGATAGAATGAGGCAAACTTATAGAAAAAGAGTAAGACCATGCTGCTTTGAAGTGGGGGATATGGTCCTTAAGGATAATCAACAGAACCTAGCAAAATGAGAAAAACCAAGAAAATTTGAGCCTAACTGGTTAGGTCCTTTTGTGATAACAAGAGTGGTTGAAAATGACGCCTATAACTTAACAACAATGGAGGGAAATCCATTCCCCGATCCTATGAACATCACGCACCTTAAATGATATTACATCTAAGGGATGGGTTAATTTAATCTTTACTTTCTGCATTTGCATATCATATTCTTTAAAGTATTGCATCTCATATAGTTTCTTTCCTAAATGGACCACATTCACAATCTTCATAGCATATTGTCTTTGCTTGCGCATATAGTTGTATCAATAAAACAAGGCGAATATCTAAGTCATTTACCTATCTGCACTGAAAGGAACAAAGGTTGTCTCATTTCCTAGATATCGGTACATGAAGTTCTTACGAGGTCTTACATCATTCATCTTCAATGTCACCTTGTGATTGAGTTTTATCCATGGTTGTTTAGAGGTTTCAATATTGAGCCTTGTTACCCAATTTCTATCAATTATTATATATATCACAAATTAATCATTTTCTTTAAGTCATTATAGATACCTAGTTGGTCATGTGGCTAGGGGAAAGTCCAAAATTGTACTTCACCACCACTATAATCATCATACCCAAGTACGTTTCATTACTTACAAGTCAAGTCAAGAAAATAAAAGAAAAAGAGTTATGCCAAAATCCATATGAAAATATCAAGGCAACATAGAAAAGATATATAACTGAAATATCATGCATACAAGTGCATTATAAGCTTGACTATGGGAACATGCGAGTAACTCCATCAGGGCTATGGACCCATGTTGGAAATGGAGAATTATTTGAGAGATTACATTGTATAACCTCGTCAGGGCTATAGACATTTGACTGGGAGCAAGGCTCTATCAAGGATTTTTTTATGTAAGAATAACTCACATAGCTAGTCACATAGGATTCCAAGGGTCTCTAATGGGTATAAGAGTCAGAATAAATTCAATTGCACACACATGGGCAAAAGAAAATCAAAGATTCAAGAATTGGTGGGGAATTTTTCTGCGTCTTGATTCATAAATCTTACTTACATAGTGTGTTAGGTTGGATGGTCCAAAGTCTTTTGAGAACGGATTGAACTCCTATCACTGAAATCTTTTATACCTTTAATTCAATTAATGCATTTTAGAATGAGAAGCACATGCAATCATCCTTGTTCAAATGCATCTTCATCTTGCATAACTACATTACCATAGATCATGCCAAAAATTCACTGTCTCCATATGCATTGTATCGATCATCATGTCATAACAGGTCTGCATATTAGGGGCAAAGCTGAAAAAATCATTAAAATCGTACATTATGAAAAAACCATAAAAATCAGATAAACTTCTAAAAAACAAACATAAAAATCATCAAAAAACAATCAGAAAACAATCCTAAACAAATACCAAAAACATTCGAAAAAAATCCTAAAAAAAATCAACCAAAACTATCAGAAAATAAAAAATCAAACAAAAACATTCAAATACGATCCTGAAAAAAAATCTCAAAAATGTCAAAAAAGCTTTTCAAAACAAACTAAAAAATCAAAAAACATCAAAAACTTGCAAAAAAATGTCTCGCAAGAGCCAAACACCCTAGCAGATATCCAACAAAAACTTTGCACAGAGTTCGCAAAGGATAAGACTATCTTGTCAACATCTACAATCAACTGATCAAATTGTCTTATCAATCGTATCAACTATCCTTATCAAGTGATCATTATCTTGTCTTAAACAAAAGAATATACACTCGAAATTAGATAGGTCAGTCTTAAACGGGGTCCAACATTTCTGAAACCAGACATTATCAACAATCACATCAACCAATCAAAATGAAGGTATGAATCAATATGGCTACTGGATTTTGTCCTAGTTGGTCTTTATATTTTTATCAACTGGTGATAGATCATGTTACTATGCTACTAAAGGATGCCCACAAGTGACTAGAGGAGTTGTGATGAGCATGATCTTTTTTTTGGTTTTTGTTTGTGGTGTGAACCAATGAAGTTCAGGGGCAATAGTTCCAGTGGGTGTCTGTGATTGGTACGTTCATTCGGCAAGTATCTCATGAAGGATAACTATGATTGTGACTACCCCACATACCTCGACCCTTGGTGTTATTCCTAGAATGGAGGGTTCACTCCTTGTCTGCTATGTGTTTTTTCTTTGCAATGAGATATGTTTTACATCTTGGTTCCTTGTACCCTGATGTATGCAACTTTATTGTTACATATTAAGGCTCAATGATGAGTGTATATTGCGCTATGAATAAAGGCACAAAATTTCATGTATCAAATATCAATCTCATCATGTTGATTGGATCTATCAAGATCATTCTTTCATCAAACATCTTTTTGTGGATTGACTTGATTATTCTTTCTGATCACTCCATCATTTAATTTTGTCTCTCACATCATCTGTCTCTAATCTTTTCATCTTACTAACAATTCTGCTTCGTTATGAAGTCAAGTGCAAAACCAATTTTTTTGGCACTTTCTTTAAAAAAAAACATTCATTCATTCATATAGTTGCATTCATTTATTGCATTCAATATAGTTCACATGCATTTCCATTTAGGTGATTGCATGCATATCATTTAGATTCATTAGAATTACATTCAGTAGATCAATTAACATTGCATACATTTACTGTGCATTATCATATAAAATTATTGTATTAGATCATTTCAATACATTTATTTTACATTATCATATAGATTAATTGCATTATATCATCTAATTTGCATTCATAAAAAGGTCATAACAGAATCACATCATACATCATGTATTATAAGCACATAGACCTGCATCATATAATCACATAGAATCATAGATCACATATAGATCATAAGTAAAATCATATAGAAGGCATTACTGAATCATATAAACTGCAACATAAAAGCATAATAGAACAATTCATCACAAATAGACCAAAAATCATATAAATCACCACCAAAACTACATATCATATATTTCTCAAAAATGATAACGTGTCAGAATACAATCATACAAAATGCCCAAAGGCTCAAGTAACATCATCAACAAGTGTCAACCGACATTGCCTCTATCACTAGGTGAATCCTATTTGCCAGATCCTGCCCTCAGATGTACTAAAGATGCCCGAGGTGGACCCATCTCTCCAACACTACTCGTATCCTGACTCTAAGTTTGGGAACTTCTCTACGATCGAGAGGCCCGATAGCTAGGAACTCTCTGACCCTTAGGAAGAACCGCCTCATAGTGTCGATGCTAGTATAATGTCTCATAACCAGCATGGAATAATCTATCCACCATCTGGTGTGCATCAGTTCAATAGCAAAATACCGGATGAAGAACATCAAACTCAACAAAAAAACAACATGAGGATCAATGCAAACCCCCTAGTCACCAACCTCTCGAGAGACTCAAACAAAATAATTTGTAACATCTGGGATACCTTGCACCTCCCCAAACTATTAGAGCACTCGTCCTGGGAGATGCATATCAATAATGCGATGTGTATCAAGAACACTTCCAATAAGATACCTCTTCTTGCAGAACGAAAAATGTTGAGAATTGTCTGCCAAACCAGGGCAATCAAAATAAGGTCTCCAAGTAATGTACTGTAGAATATCGAGTTGATGCCTCTAGTACAGGGTAGTCCCCAAACCCTTGTGTCTGACCCCTGAAGTGTATTTGTAAGCATAAGGCTACTCATCTTGAAGATCGACATGAGTAACTTGCCGAGAGATGGCAATACGCTCCCAAGCCCAGACCTAAAGCAAAGTGACACCACATCCAATGGATCTTTGTCTCAAATATAAAATCCCATGCATCTAGTAATACAATATAGCAAGAAGACATAAACCCCATGCAAATATACATTTGTGCACAATCATATCAGGGATCACTTGACCCTATCCAAATGGAAATCTAAGAGTCCTCCTATCAGGTATCAGAGTACCGGCTACTATACTGCACAAAACTAGAGAGAGATCACCGTAATCTATATACTCCCAGGGTATCTCGTACCGACCCCTCATTTGCAAATCCTTCTTTGTACACTCGAAGAGATCACACAATCATGTGATACCTAATCTGTGCTCATCTACAACTCTGGCACCATGAATCAGAATATGCAATATACACTGACATCCTCTAAAGTGATGGATGCCTCACTAGTCAGAAGATGGAATGAGCACGTCTTAAAGTACCAATGCTCAACCAAAGTAGTGATCATGGTCCTATTGGTCGTAACCTCAGGAAAGTGCAGAATATGATATAACCCAAGATGTTTGATCAATGCAACATCCTTTGCAAGTAACTGACCTCGACGATCAAGGCCATCAAGTCTTGTCTATCTACATACGAGTACATGGAAATTCTCCTGCAAGCGAAAAACAAGAGAAAAGTTGGATACCATATTCGTATTACAAATTGCAATTCATACATGATAAAAAACTACCAATCCCAATGAATGTGAATTAATAATGTCGATTGCACATCAATAAAGACGAATGTAAATTATTAATATCAAATGTGAAACATTTGCATCGAATGCGCATCAAATCAAACGATTGCACAATAATAACATTGATTGCGCATTACTATAAGCCAATGCATAACAGATATGTGAATGCGCATTACTATAAGCAAATGCGAACAATTTGCATCTAATGCGTAAAAAATGAAAGGTGAATGTGCATGAGAGCTAATTTTGCTTTGAGAATTTTTTTGAAAATTTGGCAAAAAACAAGAAAAACAAGAAAAATCTTTGAAATACATACCATGCTTCCAATCCTCGGTGGTCTTTGGTATGAACGAACTCAATCTGATAGGTGCAATCGTGCTCTATGATCGGCCATGATGCTTCGAAAAGACACAAGAAAGCTCGAATATCAAGAAGAACTCAATAAACTCAAAGAATACAAATGAGCAAATGAAAATAAAAAATTCCTAATTATAGCTCAAAAATTAGGGTTTTTACCACTCTGACGATCATGGTCCCCCTGAACTTCAATGCACTTGTAGGCAGGTCAAGTAGACTTGAAATCGTGCGAAACTTGAAACGATTACTCAATAAATCTGTATCGTTAAATTGGTCTTCATTCCATAATTTTTGAACAATTTTATGAGGGGGCATATTTACACCCTAAGTGTCATCGAGGCATACTGGGGCATAATTCATTTTCTTTGAAACAATGTCGTGCCGACATCACCTAAAAATGTCTGATCGATCACATACTAATTATTGGTCTTCTTAATTAAAAAATTCTTTTATTATTTAATTAAACTAATTAAATTCTTCTACATCGCACCCTAATCATTATCCTTCATCTTACTAATTATTCACTTTCTATCCCTTAATCATTTCATCATTTAACCCCTTTCTCAAATATTAATTATTTATTTAATTATGATTTAATTCCTTAATTAAATAATCTTTATTATTTAATTAATTCCATTTTTAATGATTAAATAATTTCATTTAAATTAATTAATTAATTAATTCATCCTCCAACTCCCCAAATTCAGATTTCAATTAATTTCATCTAATTTCATTTCTCCCAAATTCGCATTTCATCAAATTCTAATTTCATCCCATACCAATAAATTTCATGTGCATTTCAATTTCAGTATTCGAAAATAAAAAATTCAAATCCAAATAAATATGAAATTGAATTTCAATTCAAATTCCTACAGCACATGTTGAAAATCATGACTGATTGATCAAATCAGTTAACTCAGTTAACACTTGAATCTCCGCTCTTAACTCCCAATTACCTTTTTCTAACTAACCAATCTATTTAGTCATCTCCCATTCTATTCAATCTTCTCCCCAATCAATTCAGTTAACTAGCCAATCTATCTAGTTGACTATTCAACAAATTGAGTTATCAATCCAATCAATCCACTTAACAAATCAATCAAAATGAGTTGCCCGATCAATCAAATCAGTTCAACTATCAATCAACGCTCTAGTTCAATTTCTCACCCAAACCATCTAAAAAATCTATTAAAGTGAGATCATTTTTTCATTCTCAATAATCACGAATTTTGAATCTTTGTGCCACTTATAGGTTATCAGCGCGGTATCTAAGAGCCACCATACCAAAGAGATGAGAAAAACAATGGAAGCTAAAATTCATTTGAGGGAGTTTTCATTTGTTTAATTCTTTCAAATCTACATTCATGTCTATTGCTTTAAGTTTAGAGTTATCTTAATTAGTTAAGAGATTTCATGATTATTCCTTATTTTCTATTATTCCTAATATGATTTTAACCATTAAAATAATCCGAGTGCGGAAGATCACCAAGTAGATACATTTATTATTGACAGTTATCAAATTGAAAAGAATGTACAAAAGATCTAATCTATCTACGGATATGATTTTCCCAAGAGCTTGAGATGTGATTTTTAAATTCATTCTTGGAGGGAAAATTAGGCGGTATCTAGATTACCACAAAGTGAAGTTAGTGGAGAGTTGAGGAGATATTAAAGTGTGAGAGTGTGTGTGGGTGAGACAAGAGAAGAAGCTCTACAAAAACAGAGGATAGAGAACAGAGAGAGGTGGGAGCAGAAAAATGATTTCCATAGGTGTCAATAGCACGACATCTATGTAGTCAATAACATCATAGAAAATATTGTAGATAAAGTAATTTGAAGTTGAAGAGGTGATTAGTGGGAGCTGAAGGTCAAAGAAGAGAGTGCAGAGATATGATATAATTTAGCTATACAAAGTAAGACATAGAGCAAGAAGAGGAGAACAATAGAAGAAAGTTGCAGAGACAAAAAGATCAGAGAGTGCAGAGAAAATAAATATTGTAGTCACATAAATCTGTCCACTTAATTAAATGAATATTTAATATTTATTTGATTATTTAACCATCAATCAATAATTAATTAATTTAATATATTTAATTAATTCATCTTAACCCTCTTCTCCTATTAATTAAATAAATTATTCAATTTATTTGATTTAATTCACTTAACCAAATTCAGACCATTAATTAAATAAATAAATCATATTTATTTAATTAAATATTCTCTCACATTTAAATAAATTAATATTTATTTAAATCCCCCAAAATCCCACCTCTCACAATTATTTTAAATAAATAATTTATTTAAATCACCTTTATCCTCCACCCACTTGTATTTTCCTACAAAAGCAAGTTGCACAACTATTTTAAATAAATTATTTATTTAAAATCCTATTTATCCTCGCCCACTTGAAACCTTTAATGGTTTCCCTTAAAGTATTCAAACTTGATGGCTTCCTTCTATAGTCTTCTTAAGCCTTTAATGGTTTCCCTTAAAGTCTTCTTAAGACTTTAATGGTTTTCCTTAAAGTCTTCAAGCCTTTAATGGTTTCCCTCAAAGTCTTCAAGCATTTTAATGCTTTATCTATATTTTTCTCATTTAAATAAATTAATATTTATTTGAATATTTATCCAAATGCAAATTACACCATTTAATTGAAATAAATGATTTTATTTTAATTGAAAATACCAAAATTTCTCCCACTTACATTTTCCTACAAAATCCACTTGCATGCCTAAACCCCTTCTAGAATTTTCTAATCACTTCTAAATAACCTAACCCCTTTCTCTAAACTTTGTCACATTCCTAAGCAAAAGGGAAGTCACTTCTCAAACCCTCAAAGTCTTTGATAACCATTAAAGGCTTTCAACCTTCAACCACTAAATGGCTCAAAGTCTTTGATAACCATTGAAGGCTTTCAACCTTCAACCACTTAATCCCCAAAGTCTCCAATAACCATTAATGGTTACCTCAAACCCTCCCACATGGTTAAAACATTTGTTTTGACTCAACCTCTACCCAACCCAAAGGTCTCATCAGGCCATTAATGCTTTGACCATGATTATCTCTTAAACATTTGCACAAAGGTTTATCCTTGGATTAACTCTTAATCCAGTGGGTAATCTTAATTTGGACTTGACCCTTAGCCTCTAGATAACCATGAAGTCTTCTCAGGCCTTTAATGCCTCCAACCTCTTCTCTCAACCCAATCCTATGTTGACTCTTGTCACCATTTTATTGGTGTCAATTGTGCACATGGATCCCCAACTTTCAAACTTGGCCCTTGATTAAACCATTCAATCTTAACCCTTCATTTCTCCATTTCTTTTATAAATAGAACCCTTCTCCTCAAAGCAAAAAAAAAGAAGCATTAGAGTATTGTTGTTATACTGGCATTAGCATAGAGTTTTCTCATAGCATCACTATCTACACTTGCATAGCATTTGCTTAAAATATTCAACCATCTTGAATCTCCATATGGCATCCATGGCTAGTGCTAAAAGCTGAGAGCTACACTCATTTGGGACTTGGAGAGGAGAGGAACAAGGGAGGAGCAACTATGAGCATCTTGATTAGCTATTTTATTCTATGTTTATATGCTTTTTATTTCATGCTTCATATCTCTCTTGATATGCCTGTTTAGGATAATCTTTTGTTGCTAACACTAACGTTTGTTTCTTGTACTCTTGTGTGTGTTGCCATCAAACAGATTTTCTAATCCTTTTTGCAGAGCATCATTTGGTGAACCCGACGTGAATCCAAACACCAAAAAGATCAACTTTTTTTTTTAACCAATAACATGTTTGAATGTTGAAAATGTCACACAGGTTGCGCTTTTGACACTGTTTTGGTGCGTTTGACATTATTTTGGTGCTATTCACCCTGTTTCAGTGTTTTTTCCTTCTCTGTCTTTCCCTTTCTTTTAGTACGTTTGTGTTAAATAGTGCCTCTGTTCAAACGCAGACTAGCGCTATTGTAACAAAACGTTGTACAAATCACCTTGTAACCAAAAAAAAAAAAACCAAAAAAAAAAATTAGGCTTGTAGAAGCCCACCAAATAGGCGGATTTTACTAACTATTTTTCTCTTTTGTGCAGATTTAAATTAGATTAAAACGTAGATTTATATTTTTTACTAACTTGTTTTTTTAAGTTGGTTTTAAAAATGAATTCACTTTTTATTTTGGTTTAAAATTAACTTCACATTTCAAATTTGGGCTTTTAAAAAAGAATCACACATTTGTTTGGGGCTCTTAAAAAGAATTTCATTGTTCCAAGGTAAAAAGAACCACAAACTTATACAAAAACAACTTTATTTTTATTTTTATTTTTTTTGCAAGTTAGGAAACAAACTTCGTTTTGTTGCTAAAAATCAACAAGGCAAATTTTATTTCTTGCATCAAGATAAAACTCACAATCCACACTTCCATTTTTGGTGCAAATAAAATTCACAATCAACTTGTCTCATTTTTAAAGCAATTTTACTTCATGCAAACGTGTTTTTCATTAAGTTGACCAGGATTTTCAAATTCTAGTTTACTCAAACAATTGCTTTTGAAAATTAAAAAGAACACCATGATTGTTGGAGCAACATCTCCAAATAGTTAGATCACATTGCAATGATAGATTAAAAAGAACAAGTGTTTTTCGTGCTTGGCACACTTGTGCAAAGAGTTGGTCGAGTGGTCCTACTTCTAACACACACTATCCTCTCCCTTGGCTTTCGTGGTCCTAGGTGCAAGAGAAAAGTGTTAGTAACACTCAAAATTTTATCTTTTTAAGAGAGGCCTGCCAAGAGACACATCACTCTTGGGAACGACCTTGAGCGGTAAATCCTTCGAGCCGCTATAGAAATCAGGTGTGAGTGAAAGCTGTAGCCTTGGGTGTAGTTGTTCCTATAGTGTAACTAGCTGAAAGGACAAATGGGCCCCACCACCAGTTACAAGGCTCTTAAGTGAGTCACTGTAGAATGCACTTATGTCCAAAAACATCGAACATGACTAAACACCTTTAAGTAGTAGCCCACCCGTTCTATTGATTGAGGATATTTGAGGTATAATTTAGTGCAAGAGCATAGATGGTTTTGCTCCCAAGATACTCACCATACGTATTTCATACGTATTTCCTTGAGTAGAAACATAGCTTTTTGAAAAGTCACTTGTGGCTTGATAAAAGTGGTGACTCCCCCATCATAGGGATCATCTATTTGTTATGCTTGTGCAAGACTTAGTATATCACATCCTTACCTGCCACGGCGGGATTCATAAGGTATGTAGTACCAAAGTCGAAGAAATATCAAGATGTGGGATAAATTTATCACAACTGGCCATTTGACCTTAGGGATAAAAAGTGTTTGAAGTATGTTCGTTTTAAAGACCTAGTGCAAATTGAGCCGACTTCAGGCTTTGGAAATACACCTTAAAATACATCTAAAGGAAGGGTTATATACAAGTCCAAGGATTGGGTTGATCTAGACCCATACTCATTTGTGCCTTTGGAGGCAACATTCTTGTGTTTGTGTGTTTGCTTTGTTTTCTTGTCAAAGAAAAATCAGAAAATCAATCCCAAAAACAAAGTATTCATCCAACATTTCTCAAAAACAAACAAAATACCAAAAACAAAGTACAAACAACAAAGAGTCAAATTTTATGACCATTCTTCACATCTTGCGAAAGAAGAAGTGTCATCAGAATATCAACTTGAAAAGGAGACCATTAAGCTCAAAGGCTTTGATCAAAAGAAGAAAGTTCTTCTATCTAAATAGACAAATCTTTGTCTCACATAGAGTCTTTCTACATCGCATGCGTCTATACCTTCAAGGTAAAACAAACGAGTTTGATTCAGAATCCTTGAACCGTAGAGCTTTTATGCAATATAGAGCTCTGAGTTATCACAAAAACCAAGGAGGAAAGATTAATCCCAACTTCTTCCCAAACGTCTGCATCACCTACAACACAGCTCGAGAAGTGCCACCAACGCCTGAAAGGGAAGAAGTAGAGTTTGTTCCATTTGTAACACAAAGTTTTTATTGAAAGTTGAAAAACAAAACATCCATCATCTTACTCATTCATCATCACTTCATCATCAATTCGTCCCAAACTCTCAAAACATTAAGAGGTTCTTGTCCCAAGTTCTCTTTTAGATATTGCTTGAAATCAAACACCTCACATCACTTTTTAGATTGTTTCTACATCTAGGATAAGCTCATCCTAAGAGACACATCTACACAGGTTAAAACTAGTTCATGAGTGAATCCTCTCATTGCTAGGTAGTCAAAATCTGTAACACATCTCAGATTTCTCTACACCTTATCACATCCTAACTCCTCAAACAAACAAGCAATTCAAAGAAGGAATTTCGGTTACATCTACCTTAAAGTGCTAGAGATCCACATACAACACAAGTCACCAATCATCAATCTTTCCTTTCATCAATAAACTCATCATCATCTTTGATCAACTTCAACAAAAACTTGTAAACAAAATGGCTCAAACCCGATCACGGTCAAGGCAACGAGAAATAGAAATTGAGGAAGAAGAAGACGAAAATCTCAATGAATTTCAAGAAGCACTTGGAGGAAATATAAATGATGAAAACCCAAGTACTCCCACTCCTTCAACAATCAAAAGGGTTCAGCATAACCCTCACTTTAACAGATTGTTTGATGAAATACTCAGGAGCAATGCGGATGCTCACTTCTTAAAACTCGCTCAAGAAGGAGCCAAACTCCCCTCTGACTTCGATCTTACCCAATTAAGACAAGCATCAGAAAGACAAAGTCACCATGAGGAGGAAAGGGGTAGAGATCCCATCAGATATAACCTTCCTCGAGGTAACCCACCACCTCCTCCTCCAAATGACATGGAAATGTTGCGGCAACAAGTCGAGAATCTCGCCCAACAACTTCATAGTGGTGTTAAGACCAATCAATTCTCACTTAACGACATCTGTCCCTATCCGTTTGATAGGAATCTTTATATGCCGCCCTTTCCACGAGGATTCGAAACACCAAAATTTGAAAAATATCGAGGAAAGGGAGATCCTCGTGATCATGTCCGAGAATTTCATTCCGCTTGTCTTGAAGTGGCATATGAAGACACATACCTAATGCACCTTTTTCCCCAAAGCTTGGGAGGAACAACCACATCATGGTTTTCCCGACTACTAGGTGGCATTAGAACATTTGAGGAACTCATCCAAAAGTTCCTATCTCATTACTCTTATAACATTGAACGCGACATCACCATGGCTGATCTGTGCAATACCAAACAAAAACCAGGTGAACTATTCTCAGTATTCCTGCAACGATGGTGCCAAATGTCTAGCAGACGTTCTCTTCAGTTACCTGAACGAGAACTAGTGGAAATTTTCATTTCCAACTTAAACGAAGAAATGGAATTTCACCTGGATGTCAAAGACACAGACTCTTTTAACGATATGATCACCAAGGGTATAAAATGTGAAAAGGCACTCATCAAGAAAGGACTCATCAAAATCTTTAATGAACCAAAAGATGGTCCTCGCACGCGCTTCAATAGTGATAAACCAAACTTCTGGAACAAGAATAAGAATATCGTCAATGATGGGGTTGTGGATGCTCGAACTATCCAAAATGCGCAACCTGTGGTTCGGTTTGCAGGACAAAATCTTCCACCTCAGAATAACACAAATGTTCCTTCCAATCAAAGTCGCATCACATTTCATGATGAACCAAGACCTCGTCCACAAAAACAAAAATGCACATACACTCCCTTAGGGGAACCCATTGAAACAGTGTTGCGACAACTCATTTATCAGAATTTGATCACTCTACCTAAGCTACCAAACTATGAACCTCAGGTCAAACCGGCATGGTGGAGAGATACTGAACACTATGAGTTCCATCAAGGAAGAGGACACAAGACAAGTAATTGTCACCGATTGAAAGATCTCATTCAAGATCTTATTGATCGAGGAGAAATTGAAATTGAAGGACATGACCCAAAAACGACCAATAATGATCATCTGATGTTCAAGAATCCACTTCCATCACAAGATCAAAGGGGTCCTTCCACTTCCCGACGAGGCACTAATACCACTGATTATACGCAGGCTGCGTATAACTACACTGTAAATCACCTGTATGATGCCAATGAACAAATTGCAACTATCACCTTCAAAAATCCCACCTCAAATTGCAATGTTGTCACACGTCGTGGCAAGGTCACCATCAAGGCAGCTCCACAGGGCACCACCTCCGTCCCAAAGCAGTACAATCTTGTGGAACACTTAGATAAAACGCCTACGCTTATATCCATTTTAGAGCTATTGCGCCTATCGCCATCTCATAAAACAATCTTGGATCAAGCACTCCAAGAGGCGTCAGTCCCTGCGAACCTGAACACAGACCAATTTCAAGCCATGGTTGGAAATCTAAAGTCATCACCTTGTCTCACTTTTTCCGAAAGTGACAACTCTTCTTTCCAACAACCTCATAATGCTTCGCTACACATTGAAGGCTTTATCAACCAACACAGGATCAAGCGAGTCTTGATAGATAATGGAGCAGGCCTAAACATTTGTACACTACAGTTGGTCACAGCATTGGGATATGCAATAGAATCGGTGGATCCTCGCAAGAAGATCACCATCAAGGCCTATGATGATGCAGAGCGTTCATCCAAAGGAGCTGTGGTACTACCAATCCGAGTGGGCCCTGTGGTAAAGCACATAATTTGTCAGGTTCTGGACCTTCCTCTGCCATATAATCTATTATTAGGGAGACCTTGGATACATGTCATGCAAGCTGTTCCATCTACCTACCATCAATGTATCAAGTTCCCACATAACGGTACAGAGATCACAATCCTGGGCGATGCAAATCCCTTTGCATTTTGCCATAATATCAGCCATCAACTAGAAATTACTGTTCCTAATAATAGGGAAGCCATTTCCTCCACATCATATGTAAGTCCCACCTCTCTTGCCAGTTCGAACACCCCTATACCCAAGCAAGAAAAGCTTAAGATGAAAATAGCAGAGGAAGGTCCTGGAGAATACAACTTGAGTCAGCTCTTTTGTGTGGGACAAATGCCCACTTCTCCTAGAACACATGGTAAACCACAACAGTTACTCCAGCAACCACTAATCATGCCAGCATGTGCCTTGACGCCTTTCGTCCTTGGAAAGAGTCAAGAGGAAGAGACACAAGATGAGGACCTAGCGGACTGGATCTATAAAGATCCCATCACCACTGATAAACCGCAAGTTACACTTCCTACAAAACAGTATGGCAAAGGCCTCCTCATTATGCAAAGAATGGGATATGATGGTCAAAGTGCTTTGGGATATTGCAAACAAGGACGACATGAACCTCTACTACCAGAATTCAAGCCCAAAGGTAATACAGGCCTAGGCTTTGAAAAAGAGATCCTTCCTAAACTCAGATTCAAAGGAAAACCCAGCAAACCATTTTGCCCACCTACTGCAAAAAGGACACCTTTCATTATCAAAGCAGCTTCAAGCACCATCCCGACTGCCCCATCGAGGCTCACAACCCCAACACAACCATCTACAATACCAATCATCCCACCAATCAAACCAGTAATCCCATTCGCAGCAGCCATTACATCCATAGTACCATTAGCAGCAGCAACTGTATCAGAACCTGCAGCAGCATCTATGGTACCAGCAGTTCCCGCAGAAGCCACTGAGTCAACACTGCCGATACTTCCTGTGCCAGATTCGTTTATCCCCATCAAACTTCCTGTAGCACCAATCACTACAAAGGTACATCAACCAATCACACCTGCAGTGTTTAACTCAAAAGACATCCCAGTATGGTATAGCAATCGGATGCTGGAAAGTGATTCAGAGACCGACTCACATGAGTGGGAATTTGATTCTGTACAGCTTAACACTTCAGATGAGGAAGGCACATCACCACCTCCACCACGCAAAGACATCCCTGTTTACGGAGAAGCACAAATAAAGACCACTTGGGTACCTGAGCTGGAAACATCTTCCACAAACCCTACGTCTCATCCTACGCCTGATTCTGACAGGAAGAGTACCATCAACGACCTTCACCACACTGTCTTAACCCTCACTAATACATCTAACGAACTTAACCTAATCGATGACGTAATGCCCATTATCCACCCTGAACTCATCGAATGGACCCAATCAAATCCCCCATGTCTTGACCTCTTCCAAAATGATGAGGCTATCATTGACTTTTTGGAAATAAGGGATAACCTACCAAGCGGGGATCACAAAGCTGGATTCGCCATTGAACTTAATAGCGCAGCATACTTCGGGGCGGATGCCAAACCTTTCAGCTGCAAAAATATAATAATAAAACATGGATCTTCCAGTGAAAACCACACTGTGGCACTGTTTGATCTGACAAAAGTAAAAAGAAAGAGCGTATCCAACAGTGAAAACCTCTCTGAGGCGCCTGAGGATGAAGGGTTTGACATTCTCCCTGCTAATGCACAACAGGAACGATCAACGATTCTTATCGAGGAAACCAAAGAATACAATGTGGGGACTCCTGAAAATCCTCATATTATACATCTGGCATCTCTTCTCACTCCAGAGGAACAACATAAATTTATAGAGTTCTTCCAGCAGCGCTAGATCAACTTTGCATGGTCATATGCAGACATGCCTGGGCTTGATCTGGATTTAGTCATGCATCATCTCACAGTAGCAGAAGGAGCCAAACCTATCAAGCAGAAGCTTCGTAAGATGCATCCCCAGATTGCAGTGCTAGTAAAAACAGAACTCAAGAAACTCCTAGATGTTGGTTTCATTAGGCCAATTGATTATGCAGAATGGATTTCCAACATTGTGCCTATCGGCAAACCAAAAGGGGGCATCCGCATTTGTACTGACTTCAGAGATCTGAATAAGGCATGTCCTAAGGATGACTTCCCCCTACCAAATATCGACATCATAGTGGATTTAACAGCAAGACATGTGATGCTTTCACTCATGGATGGCTTTTCTGGCTACAATCAGATAAAAATCGCACCCGAAGATCAACATAAGACAGCCTTCACATGTCCATGGGGCACCTACTGCTGGAATGTAATGCCTTTTGGTCTAAAGAATGCAGGAGCGACCTATCAAAGAGCAATGACTACCATCTTCCATGACATGATGCATACTATGATGGAAGATTATGTGGATGACTTACTAGCAAAATCACTCACTAGAGATGGGCATCTCCACATCTTAGATAAAATCTTTGATAGACTGGAACAATACCATGTTCGACTCAACCCAAAGAAATGTGTCTTTGGAGTGACCTCCGGGAAGCTTCTAGGGTACATTGTCTCAAGCAAAGGCATTGAGGTCGATCCAGCAAAGGTTAAGGCAATAATGGACATGCCACCACCAAAGAATATCAGTCAGCTAAGGACATTACAAGGACGGCTTCAATCCATCCGAAGATTCATTGCACAATTGGCTGATAAGTGTCACCCATTCACACATTTGCTACACAAGAACATCCGCTTTCAGTGGGATGCCCGATGCCAGCAAGCATTTCAGGCGCTTAAAGACTATCTCATGAATCCACCATTGTTGATGCCACCAGATCCAAGTAGACCATTGTTACTTTATATCTCAGCAACAAGTACAGCATTGGGTGTATTATTGGCACAACATAATGCAGAAGGCAAAGAGTGTGTTGTATACTACATCTCTCGCACACTGGTGGGCTATGAACTCAATTACACACCTATTGAGCGAGCTTGCCTAGCAGTAATCTTAGCAGCCACTAAACTAAGGCACTATCTATTAACACACAAGGTACAACTCATCGCAAAAATTGATCCATTCAAGTACTTACTTAGCAAAGCAGCATTGACAGGTCGCTCAGCCAAATGGGTGATGATTCTAAGTGAATTTGACATTGAGTATGTGGACCATAAAGCTATCAAAGGGCAAGTCATTTCCGATCAGTTGGCCGATGCACCACTCATAGGCGATCATCCTCTCATTTCCAATTTTCCAGATGAAGAGATATTCATGATCACAGAAGCACAGCCATGGAAACTATATTTTGATGGTTCATACACTAGGCACGGCTCGGGGGCAGGCATTCTGTTTATCACACCTCAAGGTGATAGCATCCCGAAGTCTTACAGGCTCACATTTCCATGCACAAACAACATAGCGGAGTATGAGGCCTTGATCACAGGACTCAGATTAGCCATACAATGGAAATTACAAGAACTACAAGTATATGGTGACTCCCAACTGGTCATTCGACAAGCCACAGATGAGTATCAGACCAAGGATGATAAACTCATGCCATACAAGCAAATGGTGGACACTCTAAAGACATCATTTACTACTATCACTTTTGAGCAGATACTAAGAGATCAGAGTCGAGCTGCTGACGCTATGGCTACCATCGCATCTCTACTAGATCTTTCGTAGAATTCAACACGCTACGAGTTCTTGGTAGAACAGCTTTGGATCCCTGCTTATGATATCCCTGAATCTGAAATGATATGTCACCTTGTTGGTTCTGAATCCCTGTGGTACGGTGAGTTCTACACCTATCTCCGTGATCATACCCTTCCTCCCGACCAATCAAATAACCAACGAAAAACCTTCATTCGCCAAACTGCTCGATATACCATTATTGCCGAAACCCTATACCGACGTAGTCTTGATGGTACTCTCCTTCGATGTCTGGAACAAGATGAGATAACAAAGGTTTTGGAAGAGGTACATGAAGAAATTTGTGGGACTCATTCAAGTGGTCCATCACTAGCCAAAAAGATCATGCGAGCTGGATACTATTGGCCATCTATGGAAAAAGATTCTTACTACTTTGTCAAGAAGTGCAAGAAATGTCAAATTCATGGTGACCTGATACATGCACCAACCCAGGAACTGCAACCAATCACAACACCATGGCCTTTTTGTCAATGGGGCCTTGACCTTGTGGGTAAGATTCATCTATCTTCATCCAACGGCCATAAATTTATTATTACCGCCACTGAATATTTCACCAAGTGGATCGAAGCTGTTCCACTTACCCAAGTCACCGGCAAGCAGATCGCCTCATTCATCCTCAATTACATCATCTGCCGGTATGGTGTACCCATGTCCATCATCACAGATAACGGTCTTCCTTTCAAAAATCAGGATGTCCGTGAACTTTGTGAGAAATTTCATATCCAACACCGCTTTTCCACTCCCTATTACCCACAAGGCAATGGTCAAGCTGAAGCATCCAATAAAAACATATTGAGGATCCTAAAGAAGACAATCAATGATGCCGGCCGTGATTGGCATGTTCAACTAAATCCAGCGCTATGGGCATATTGAACTAGCATTCGAACCCCTACAGGTGCAACTCCTTATTCATTGGTCTATGGTGCAGAAGCTATCTTGCCTATTGAGGTCGAGATACCATCATTATGGGTTTCCTTGCACAATCTCATCGATGATGAAGCATACAGAGTATCCTATCTTCAGGACTTAGAGTTACTAGATGTGAAGCGACAAGCTGCATACAATCACCTCAAAGCCTATCAGCAGCGCATGAGTAGAAGCTACAATCACCGAGTTAGATCTCATACATTTGAGGTAGGTGATCTAGTTCTACAAGAAAATCCTTGCAACCAACCAAACAGAGAACATCAAGGCAAGTTTGAATCAAACTAGTTGGGCCCATATGTTGTCACTGCCATATTTGGGTCTGGGGCATATCAGTTGGCTACATCAGACGGAGAACCATTAGCAGATCCGATCAATAACATGCACCTCAAACGGTTTTATACCTAAGCTGAATAGAGCATCAGGCTCCCCTACATACCAGAAAATACCAAAAACATTCAGAAAAATGTCCTGAAGAAAATACAAAAACATTCAAAAAAGTAAAGAAAAATCATGCATCCAAACGGTGAACAACCACTCCGGTGGCACCTTGGGTAAGTGCGATGGTGAAAACCTGGCAAACAGGCGCCACTCATAAGGGCTATGGCTCCATTGTCTTTTCAAACTTGTTGCGATCACATTTACTTCATACATACATCCATCCATCCAAAGCCATGGCTTGTTATTCATCTGCTATTAAGAAAGTACTCCATGCGTCTTACATCCCGCTTTTTCATAGTCAGGTCTAAAACTGGGGGCAATACTCTTAACCTATTGATGGAAGTGGATTCTACATTACTGGTGATTCATTGGCAAAAACATTCGAAAATGTCTCACAAAAATCAAAAAACATTCGAAAATGACTCTCAAAATACCAAAAACATTCAAAAATGTCTCACAAAATCCAAAAACATTCAAAAAATTGTTCCACAAAATAAAATAAAAAACATGGCAATACATTGTACATACCCATCTGAGCAGATCTCAAACAAACATTGCGACATACTTAAATGACCATTTATCAATCAAACCAAACAACATCAACAATCTACACCACAAACTGTCTTCAACAAGGATGCATCCTTCCTTACCAAAACAAAGACAAAAGTGACATTTTCTTTGACAAGAAAATTGTGTTAAGCTATCAAATACTTGGTTGATTTATGAGTAATTCATTTTGATTGTCTGTATCAGGATCTTTCAGCATTATTTTGTATCAGTTGCGCATTATTTCCGATGAAGTTCTGGGGCATGTACTAATGGTGTCTACGTGAGAAGTTCACTAAGCTACGTGATCTTATGCAAAATTCAATCATAGATCACTACGGCTTGCTGACTACAGCGTATACCTCGACCATATGAGCATGAACCATTACCAAGGATCCATATTCTTTATTCTTTATGTATATACTATTTGTTTGCAGGTACAATGCTCTTTCTTTGGTTCCTCCTACCTCATCCAAACTGGATAAAGGTTTTATCTCTTATTACGGTATGCACTTGTCTCAGGATATGATCAGTCTAAGATCAAGGAGGACGATCCAAGTCATGCATGAAAGGAGATAATCCTTGTCTATTCCACAAGCAATACTCAGGTCAACTTGATCCATTATATCAAGTTGCTTGTATTAACTTGCTATATCAAATCCATGTAAGAAATACTCTGGTCATCTTGAATCTTTATGTCAAGTTGCTTGTATTTTCTTACAACATTTTAAAGCTCAATGATGAAAATAGAGCCCTATGGATCGTCATCTCATCTCATCTATATATATTGCATTTCGTTGCATTCCACCCATCCATACATTCATAATAGTTGCATATCATGCATACATAGTCATAATAATGCATACTCTATTTTACTCATCTTCTTCCATAGGACTCAGTCCTAGTCCTCCATTTCTTCTATCTAACATCGAATCCTCCCTCACCCTCCCTATCTTGATCATCAACATCATCCTAATCCCTTCATTGCTTCCCATCCTCACTCATCCAAAAAAATTAAGTCAGTTACTCTGTCTACACAGATACATCAACTCCCACACACCTAGACTATCAACAAATACTCTGATCAAGTATCTTCGGGTCTCAACAGGTAATCGATCATGGTAATCCTAGACTACATCAGGCATTTATCATAATGACCTAGTCTCAACGGGGCTGCCATGATTCCCCACAACCATCCATCACACACACACACACACACTATCAATTGATCAACCAATCAAACACAATCCAACGGACAATTACATCAATTGTCTAAGTCTCAACGAGTATTTTGCTTCAGATACCTTGACTTCATCGGGCAATTACATCAATTGTCTAAGTCACCAACAGGTCACTTTGATTCACTTACTCAGACTTTATCATGTCCAAGAAAACAACTGACATCAACTGTCATGCTTTGACTTGACCGGGGCAATTAAACCGATTGCACAAGATTGTCCAACCAATTTTGATCAATTGTATAGCATCAATCCAAACCCCACACTACATCTGCTATGTATCTCTTGCATGACCTCAGGGTACTTGCTGGCTTGTTGTTTCTTCATATTCACTCCATTTTCTCCCATTCTTTCATCATTAGTTCTAATTTCTTCTATTCTACCTCCCCTCCACTTTTCATTCTTTTTCGAGAGATCGCCCGATTTTTCAAAAAAATTCGGCCCATCTCTCGAGGGGGCATTTCACCCATTAAATTTACATTTTATGGGGCATTTCTTTACACTTATTTTTCTTTCTTTGAAACGGCGCGATAAACTGCACCGTCTCAAAGAGGAGCAAATGTAGTCACATAAATCTGTCCACTTAATTAAATGAATATTTAATATTTATTTGATTATTTAACCATCAATCAATAATTAATTAATTTAATATATTTAATTAATTCATCTTAACCCTCTTCTCCTATTAATTAAATAAATTATTCAATTTATTTGATTTAATTCACTTAACCAAATTCAGACCATTAATTAAATAAATAAATCATATTTATTTAATTAAATATTCTCTCACATTTAAATAAATTAATATTTATTTAAATCCCCCAAAATCCCACCTCTCACAATTATTTTAAATAAATAATTTATTTAAATCACCTTTATCCTCCACCCACTTGTATTTTCCTACAAAAGCAAGTTGCACAACTATTTTAAATAAATTATTTATTTAAAATCCTATTTATCCTCACCCACTTGAAACCTTTAATGGTTTCCCTTAAAGTATTCAAACTTGATGGCTTCCTTCTATAGTCTTCTTAAGCCTTTAATGGCTTCCCTTAAAGTCTTCTTAAGACTTTAATGGTTTTCCTTAAAGTCTTCAAGCCTTTAATGGTTTCCCTCAAAGTCTTCAAGCATTTTAATGCTTTATCTACATTTTTCTCATTTAAATAAATTAATATTTATTTGAATATTTATCCAAATGCAAATTACACCATTTAATTGAAATAAATGATTTTATTTTAATTGAAAATACCAAAATTTCTCCCACTTGCATTTTCCTACAAAATCCACTTGCATGCCTAAACCCCTTCTAGAATTTTCTAATCACTTCTAAATAACCTAACCCCTTTCTTTAAACTTTGTCACATTCCTAAGCAAAAGGGAAGTCACTTCTCAAACCCTCAAAGTCTTTGATAACCATTAAAGGCTTTCAACCTTCAACCACTAAATGGCTCAAAGTCTTTGATAACCATTGAAGGCTTTCAACCTTCAACCACTTAATCCCCAAAGTCTCCAATAACCATTAATGGTTACCTCAAACCCTCCCACATGGTTAAAACATTTGTTTTGACTCAACCTCTACCCAACCCAAAGGTCTCATCAGGCCATTAATGTTTTGACCATGATTATCTCTTAAACATTTGCACAAAGGTTTATCCTTGGATTAACTCTTAATCCAGTGGGTAATCTTAATTTGGACTTGACCCTTAGCCTCTAGATAACCATGAGGTCTTCTCAGGCCTTTAATGCCTCCAACCTCTTCTCTCAACCCAATCCTATGTTGACACTTGTCACCATTTTATTGGTGTCAATTGTGCACATGGATCCCCAACTTTCAAACTTGGCCCTTGATTAAACCATTCAATCTTAACCCTTCATTTCTCCATTTCTTCTATAAATAGAACCCTTCTCCTCAAAGCAAAAAAAAAGAAGCATTAGAGTATTGTTATTATACTGGCATTAGCATAGAGCTTTCTCATAGCATCACTATCTACACTTGCATAGCATTTGCTTATCATATTCAACCATCTTGAATCTCCATATGGCATCCATGGCTAGTGCTAAAAGCTGAGAGCTACACTCATTTGGGACTTGGAGAGGAGAGGAACAAGGGAGGAGCAACTATGAGCATCTTGATTAGCTATTTTATTCTATGTTTATATGTTTTTTATTTCATGTTTCATATCTCTCTTGATATGCCTGTTTAGGATAATCTTTTGTTGCTAACACTAACGTTTGTTTCTTGTGCTCTTGTGTGTGTTGCCATCAAACAGATTTTCTAATCCTTTTTGCAGAGCATCAAATATAACACAATGAGTTATATACATTGTGAGAAGCAAAGAAGGAGGAGATATTAGAGCAGAAACTAGAGATTTGTTTTCAGTGACAAGAAGAAGACAAAGAGAAGAGCATAGAGGTGGAGAGAAAAAATCAAAGTCCATAGAGAAGTGAGTAGTGGCAAATAAGACAACGAGTTAGTCACACAAAGTGGGGCAGAAAAAGAAGATTGATTTGTAGAGACATGAAGATAGAGATGATGCATCAGGAAGACGTCATTTCAGTGCAGCAGTAATGTGTTACAAAACTCATTTGTAACAAGGTTTTTTCTTTGTATCAAATTGTTTATTTAGTCATTGTTATTCTTTGAGTGGGTGCTCAGAGCAGGGGTAGGTGCTCCTTTGGGTTGGTGGCCATAAAGCTAAGGGTTGGTGCTCCTTTGGGTACGTGCCCATAAACTACAGGGGTTGGTGCCCATAAAATTTGTAATCAGATTTTCATTGTGAGGTTGGATTGGAGCAATAGACTCCAACAACATTTCTCACTGAGGTTTTTCCCAACCGTGAGTTTTCCTCATATCTCCGGTGTTATGTGTTTCCCTTGTGTGTGTGTGCAAATGAGTTGAACATCTCTGCCCATAATTTTCTTGATGCTTGTTGTTAGAACCTTGATTGTTTAGAATGGTTTCATGACTTGTGTGATTAATGTTTTAATCATTCAAATAGTTCATGTTTTTTATTACCACTGATTCACCCCCCCTCTCAGTGGTCCATTTGTGTTCATCACACATCACTTCACCTAGATAACACTACATTACTAATACTCTCCAAGGCTACCTTATATAGAGAAATACAACAAAAAAAGGAATCTTCTAGATGAAGCAACAAGATGGGATCCTGCAAAATATTTCACCCTATTTTTTGGCCATCAAAAAACATGCAAATGACACATGTACATGTCCAAATGAGTCCCCATTCAAACTTCCTAAGTTGGGTGCCCAAAATTTACTATTTTGAAGTATGACAAATTCTTATATGCATCTTACAATTGTCATGACTTAAACACTTACAACTATAAGAGAATCTATGATAACTTACTATTATTAGCTTATTCTTGTGCACCCGCCTTCTCCATGCAAAAGTTATCTCCTGCCACTTGTCCAATATGTCATGGAATATGTCATAGGCTATCATAACATGGCACTTGTCAAGATCCTCAAAGTGGGATATGTACCTCCACATGTGCAACATATGTGTTATACAATAATTATGAAATAGGATGCCACCAAGCTTGTATGTCCCACTACATGACTAGACATTCGTAGTTAAGTTTTTATTTAAAATAATAAATAAAAATAACAAATAAATGCAATAACCAATGTTAGGATTTTCAAAGGTTGGGACACCTTAATCCCAACAAAATACAACCTTCAACAAGGTTGAGAATGACCAATTGTAACAAGTATTTGTCAAATATTGTCCTAAATTACTCTACAATCAAACCCTAGAAATCATAATTCTAAATATAGGGTTATAAATATTTTAAAGTAATTCACATATTGATCTAAACAATTAATTTTTGGAAGCTTACATATGAGATTTTTTATGAATACTAATGGCCAAAGTCATTTCTGTAGTCATCTAAAATCTCCCAACTATTGATTTGCAAGACTCTTCTCAAGAAGGAAATACCTATCAGTGAAGCTATATTTTAAATTATTTATCTAAATTATAGTTGAATCCTTGGTCAATTCCTAAGCCTAGTTAGTCCTAGCAACAATTCTTATATTAGTTTTGACATAGTTTTTCACCAATTATGAGTGAAAAATATAAATGATTGTCAAGTAAATAAACTAATTCTTAAAATACCCTCAATCATGAGGTTTCAAAGAATAATATTTCATCTTATCCTAGAGTAAATGCAAGGTGGGTCCCTCTATATGAGGTATGACACAATCAAATTTTATGGAACAGTTAGAGGAAACATGAAGAAAATAGGGATTGGAGAAATCTTGAGAAATAGTGAAGGGAGGCTAGTTGGTTCTACGGTTAAAACATGTATAATTTTAAATATTAAAAATGTTCTATAGATGGGGATTTGCAAATTACAATTAGGATATTATGAAGATATCAAACTCCAAATTGGAGGCATAACAATTTCATAAGGTAATATACTAAACTCCTTGACACCTTTGATGGATTTAAGGTAAGCCACATGTTCAAAGAAATAAAGAGGATTGCTAACAATCTTGGAAGTGTAGTGATAAACATGACTCCAAACTATTATTTTGTAAGCTCGATTGGCATGTGACATGATATAGCCTTTGATGTCTCATCTTTCTTCATAGTAAGCACAATTAATTATCCCTATGTAATTAGAATATTTCATGTTATTTGACCTACCCGTAGTCAATTGTATTTCTACACTTTTGGCTGCCTAGTAAATTGAATAAAGACTATTTGGGGGTAGCATTTCATCTCTTATAATTCAAAATGGATGCCACTATTTTCCTCAAGCCAAGAAGTGTTAGATAGATTTCAAAGGGGGGGTATCTAATGTACAATTAAAAAAGTCTTCAAAATGAACTAAGTGGTAGTGTTGCATGCAATTAGGCTAGTGTTTGGTACAACTTTTCTCTTCTCTGCTAGGGTACAGGGTTGACAGGAACATTTCATTAATGTTCATGGTATTTTTTTTGGATGCAGGGGAGGTCAAAGATGATATTCAAGCAATAATAGAGTTGATTATCAAGCTACATTGGTGTGGTTGAAAAAAAGAAGGTTGTGGATGTTGTGTTGGTTGAGCTAGGCTTTCATCTAGACAATGAGAAATGGCCCCTTTATCAATCCATAATTATCAAGCCCCTAGGCACATTTCATAATAAGGGCAATGGGTGAGAATGAGGTCGCTTGCAAACACAAGGCAAAGTGGGACATTACTTTTGTAAAGGCAATTGTAGGTATCTTAACCCCTTAGGATGTCAAATACTCTTTTGATGTAGTATTTAACAATTCATAGTGAGAAGGAACCTCTACCATGTTATAGGGATAGATATAATAGATAAAATCTATGTTTTAGTTTATGATTGTAAGATGTATATGTAATTTATTTGTTGGAACTACTCTCTCTTAAAGAATTTCAAATAGAATTTTGCAATTTGAATATCAATGCGAAGGGCATGACTCTACTAAATCATTTTCATCAATATTTTTTTTTTAAACAATGTCAATAAAATAATATTTCTCCACAATCACATAAAAATTACTTAGAACTAGTAGTTAATTAGTTATGTTGATGAGCGCATGGGAATGGGAGCATGGGGGATTGAAAATGTTAGTACATAAAATCCACTTTTTGTCAAGGATAAGGATAAGAATAAATAAAAATAAAAAATATAATGTTATGATAATATACTAATATTTTAGCTTTGATAGTTTTTAAGCTTTTGTAAAGAGTTTAATAAAAGCAAAATAATATAAGACTAAAAATTTAGTTTTAAAATCTTTTTTACTTTTGTAAAGAGTTTGATAGAAATTTAATAATATAATAATAAGAGTACATTTAATAATATAATCATACAAACATATATAATAATAATTTACTATTAATTAGTATAACAATATAATAATTTTTAAAGTGAAAGAATGAATAAATATGTTAGATTTCAATGTCTTTTATATTTATATTTATTTTTAAATATGCTCAAGTTTAGTGATAGTGGGTTTGGAAGCACCAAATAATGAAGTAAATAACTAGTGAAGGGAAGCTAGTTAGTTCTACTGTAAAAAAAAAAAAAGACTTCCAATACGAACAAATAATGAAGTAAAATTTCATGTTAACTTGTTAGGCCTTAGAATATGCAAAACTTTAAATATTAAAAAGGTGCATACAGAGGGCGATTTTCTCATTACGATTAGTATATTATGAAGACATCAAACTTCAAATTGGAAGCTCAACATTTTCATAAGGTAATGCAGTAAACTCCTTGACACCTTTGATAACTTTAAGGTAAGCCACATGTTCAAAGAAATAAAGAGTATTGCTAATAATCTTGCAAATGTAGTGATAAACACAACTCCAAACTATTATTTTTCAAGCTCAAGTGACATGTAACATAATATAGTCTTTGATATCCCATCCTTCTTCATAGAAAGCACAATTAATTGCACATAAATAATTATAATATTTAATGGTATTCAACCTCACTATAGTCAATTACATTTATTCACTCTTATTTGTCTAGTAAATTGAATAAAGACTTTATTTGGTGGTAGCATTTGATGAATACTAAGAAGGGGGGTGAATTAGTATGCCAAAAATTACTATAAACAAATTCTTAAACAATTTAGTAGATAACCGGTACACCAGATTCACTAATAAATCAGTTAAGATAAATGCAAACTAAACATCAAACAAAGCATTCACCCACAAGAGCACAATCACCATAACACAGGATATTTGACGTGGAAACCCAAATGGGAAAAACCACGGTGAGCAGAAACTCACAAGTAACTATCTGCAGAATAGTAACCAGACCGGTTAAGGTCATACAATGTTCTTCACCAGAACAGATCCTGTTAGGAATCTAGATCTTTGTTAGGAGATAAGTCATGTTAAAGACTACCCATTTAGAGGATTTAAGATCCATAGTTGTGAACCACCTTGTTAGAGGATTTACAAAGGCTTCGCTGAGCCTACCTGGTCAAGGGCTTCAAACTTGTCGAAGATGTGAGTAATCAACAAGTGAATGGTCTAGCTAATAGCACAGTTTGCTTAATTAGATCCTTGACAACTCCTTGTTAATGCATTTCAACATTACTTTAGTCTTCAATATCTTCACACTCTATCTCTTCAAAGATCGCACATAATCTTTTCTATTCTTAGTCTCATACATGCAAAACCCTCATATCATATATAAACCCTAGACATGATGTCCTTATAAAGGAATCTGATTTCATGTCGGTCCAATAGGATTTGACTACAAGTTCCTTGGTTCAGTGCATCTAGACACATTTGGTAACACGACACAAAAACACCACCCAAGTGTCGGTGGATGATAACTCATCACACATTACAGTAATACTGGTTGGTAACTCATCATAGATTAATACCGGTTGCTATAATATATCGATTACCGGTTGTCAAAAATGAAGACTGGTAGATCGTAGTGTTCCGATCAAAAGCTAACTACCACTTGGTTCCTTCATACCGCTTGAGATCCTCGAACCGCTTGGGATCTTCATACCGCTTGGGGTCTTCAGTCAATCCGTGACCAGTAAACCTTCATCTACAAAATATCGATAGTATAAAGACTACACATTTCAATAATACACAATACCATTTGGAACACCCATTAAGCATAACTCATACATCAAGAAAGTGTGTGTCCATCAATAACAATCAAAACATCATCAAAATTCCAATAGCATTTTCATCTATTATCGTTCAAGGTGTGTACCACCATTTGTCTTCAAGCTCATAGTCATTTTTCTCTTAACTGAAGTGTGCAAGATGGGAGATAAAATTATGTTTCTCAATTCTTGGCCACTTAGTAAATTGAATAAATACTTCATTCTGTGGTAGCATTTTCATCTCTTATCATTTTAAGATAGATACCACTATTTGTCTTCATCTTTAAATCATGTTGTTTTCCAAGTTTCCTCTTTGGTTTTTATTTGCATTGAGAGGAAAAAATGCTATTTTGATTTAGAAGTCTGAGAAGTTGTGCTCTTCAAATTTGGGTTGGAAGGTGTCTGGCCTTTGGATTTATGTTCTCTCCTTTTTGTTTTTTTTCTCTTCTCTATAAGAACTATTCTTTTAATAGTATGAGTAGTTGAAGATTAATGTCTATGGATTTGGGTTATTCAGACACCTTGGTGTGCTCCCTTTTATATTTTCAATCTTCATTTCCAAATAAGATGATTGAAACATCTTATAATTACTTTGGATTGGGACATTAAGAACCACTGCTCTGTTACATTGATACTTCCCAAATAGTTAAAAAGATGTGGTTTTATAAATTGAGCTACTAGTATACTTTTCTCTTTTTTGTTTGCTTTGTGATGAATCCTCATGTTTAGTGGAAAGAGAGACTATTCAACACTTTTGATTGTTCAAGAGAAAAGATAACTAGATTGAGATATGTGGAAATAGGAAGTTCCTGGTTCCTGATGGTAAAAATTATTCTAAATCAACAGGTGTTGGCATTTTGGCACCGAGTTGTCATTGATGTCAACCAGTGGAGATGAAAAGGCAAAGTGTTAAGGTGTGCAACCGGTACTGGATGCTATACCGGTCAAAACATGAAGAACTTGATCGGTGAAGGAGCTGGACGACCGTGTCTTGATTGGAGCAATGTCATGTGAAGCTGAGGTGGCAAGTAGGGTGTAGTTGGTGGAGTTTCACTCACTGGGTTGATGAAACTGATATCCGTCATTAATGAAGGAACCAAATATCTAGGAATCATATCAGACTAATTGCGGCTCGAGGAAGAAGGAATGTAAGAGGAAGATCAGGGGAGTAGTTGGTGTCTGGATCGAAGACAGAAGATCGGATTGAAAGATCACCTCGAGAAGGAAATAGCAGGAGCATTAATGGCAATCTATAAAATGCAAATCTAAAATGAAGGATCACATTTCCCATATCTGGAAAAGCACGAAAATGATGGAGAAGAACAGATGGACATCAAGGAGATCAGATCTTTCATATTTGATTAGATTTTATTTGCCTCGAGAATGGTGTAGAAACCCTAACCGCCCGGATTTTGAATCTGCCTTTTGGCGGGAACCTACTTGACAAGAAAAGGGAACAATGGACATAGGAGATGTTGCTGCTGAGGTGTAGATTGCAAAACAGAAGTGTAGTGAGAAGAAGGAAGTGAGGAGGAGGAGACTGGAGGAGAGGTTTCATCAAGTTACAATATGAGGTAGCAGACAAATCGGTGAGTGGCTTGTACCGGTAGTTTCTCAATAGAGCGGTTGTGCTAAATTAGTGAGGTGTGAAAGTGCAGGCAACATCCTGGAGTGACACTGTGTGTGGAGACACAGTGAGTTAATTGATTCAAGAGTTGCAAAACTCATTTGCAGCAAGAAGCCTTAATCGCACTTAACCAGTAGCTCAGTATACATCGCCGAGTCTAAGATTGGTGCAGGGGTTGGTGCCCAAAAGTGCAGGGGTTGGTGCCCAAAAATCTATGTAAATCTGTGTTTTACCTGTGAGGTTGGATTGGAGCAGTAGACTTCAACATCTTTTCTCACCAAGGTTTTTCTCATGTTGAGTTTTCCTTGTAAATCTGGTGTTGTGGCTTGACTGTGTGTGCATGGGCTCTTTGGCTTTCTCTCTTATATTACTTGTCTGACAGTTTATAAGATTAAAGCATAAGATTGACATTATTAAGATTGTTCAAAGAAAGTAATAGATCTAGGAACGACTGATTCCCCCCCCCCCCCCCTCTCAGTGGTATTATGTGTTCATCAATTGGTATCAGAGCTAGATTCTCGGTTATCTCTAAACCTTGGGTAGATTCTGGACCTTGAGCACAATGGCAAGAAATGAGTCTGCTTCCTCAAAAGCTCCCATGTTTGATGGATCTAATTATGCCTTTTGGAGCAGAAGAATGGAGACATATATTTTATCTCTTGGCTTTGACATATGGATGTCAGTCAAGAATGGGAATACTGTTCCTAACACTCCTCCCACTGATCCAGATGCAAAGAAGGAGTATGAAAATAATGCAAGGGCTAAACATGCCATTTTGAGTGGATTGTCTGATAATGAGTTTGTCAAAGTTATGCACGGTGCTTCAGCTAAGGAAACATGGGACAAGTTGCAGAGGTTGTTTGAGGGAGACGCAAAGGTCACGGAGGCCAAACTACAAACTCTAAGGAGCCAACTAGAAAGCATCAAAATGAAAGATGATGAAAAAATTGCAGAATATCTTCACAGATTTGATGAAATTATGAATGCTATCAAAGGACTTGGTGAAGAGATTGCAGATGAAGTTCATGTCAAAAAGATACTTAGATCTCTCACTCACAAATATGATACTAAAGTGTCTGCTATAGAACAAGCCAAGGATCTGAAGAATTTCACTATGGATGAACTGTTTGGTTCCTTGACAGCCTATGAGATGAGAACTACAGGTGAGACTTTCTCAAGAAAAGAAGTCACTTTCAATACCACCAAAAAGGGGAAGGAAGTTGTTGCTCATAAAGAATCCAGTGAGGATTCTGGTGCTGAAGTGGCAAACTTTGTCAAGAAGCCCAAAAGAGGATCTGGCCGGTAAAAAGGAAAACTACCACTAAAATGTTTCAACTGTGGGAAGGTAGGACACTTCACTGCAAGTTGTCCTCACAAAGATACCGGTGGAAATGAGTCAAGAGAACTCAGAAGATCTATCGGCAAAGACAGAGAAAGGAATGACTATCAACAGGGAAGAAGAGACTACCGGAACCAAAACAATCTTTATACCATTGAACATGACAAAACAGATGATGAGGATGCATCAGAAGATGATGACCATGAGGACCACAAAAAAGTAAATCTTTTCATGGCATTTGACAAACTGGTTATTGAAGAAGAGGAAGATGAAGATATTGAGGCCAAAGTGGATTTGGAGAGCGAACTCATCAGTGTACTTGAAGAACTAAATAAAACAAGAAGAGAACTTAAGAGAGTGAAGCTTGTTGTTGTAGATGAACAAGATCTCTTGAAGAAATCTCTAGAAGAATCCGGTCAAATCATATCTGTCCTGAAGCTGTAGCTAGAAGAAACTAAGAGAATCGGTGAAGTTACTGCCCTTGACCTGGCAAAGAAAGAAAAGGAATATCAAGAGCTTGAGGTAGGAATATTAAAACTCGGGAAGGAGCTTGAAGAAAACAAGGAAGAGATAAAAATAAGAAGCAAATTTGAAGGAAACACTGAAGCCTTGAATAAGATATTAAGAAAACAAAAGCCACCCAAAAACACTGCCAGTTTAGGTTTTGAAGTTGGTCAAGGGTCAACTCACAAAGTCAAATCTGACAAAGACATAGTATTCACCTCCTCAAATAAAGAAGAAGAAAAGAAGACATTCACTGTAGGCAAGGAAACCAACAAAAAGACATATGCTGATCTATTAGAAATCGACACCCCAACCGGTATGCATAAATGAACCAGAGATCACATTTCTTGAATAAATTTGCAAGTCCAAGGAGGAATGCCAAGATTGACCAAGAAGGTTTCACCAGATTCAACAACATGAACGAAAGACCCCCAATGAGGCAGTTCCACTCAGGACCAAGACAGCACGACTGGTATGTATCAAATTTTCATGGTTATTGTTACCGGTGCAATAAATTTGGGCACAAAACAACTGATTGTAAGATAAACAATAAACCCTCTATGAATTTTGAAAGTAGAAATTCTTTTAATGCACTCTGCAATATGAATGTTGTTTTCTATCAGTGCAATGGATATGGACATAAGAGCTTTGAATGCAGGGAGAACCAACAGACATCCTACAATAGTATTAAATGTGGTTCCTTTATTGAAAACATAAAATGCTATAATTGTCAAGAATTTGGACACTTAGCTAAATTATGCAGAAACAAGAAGAGAAAGCAAGTAAAGGATAATCCTGATCAAAGGACGGTATCTGAATCTAAGCAAGATACAGGAGCTGAAAATAAGAAGGAAATCAAATTGGTTTGGGTTGAAAAAGAAAAGGAAAAGGTAGAATCAAGTCTCTTGGTGCAGACTGCCTTGCATGCTGAGAGGAAAAATCTATGGGTAGTAGATAGTGGTTTCTCAAACCATATGACTGGTGACAAAAGAAAATTCATCAATCTTGAAGATTGGAATGGTGGATCAATAAGGTTTGGAGACAACTCCTCCATCAAAATAAAGGGAAAAGGGACACTAAGTATTGATGGAAAACTAAAAGCACATGATGTATATTATGTGGAAGGCCTTAAACATAATCTGCTGAGTGTGAGTCAAATGTGTGACAAAGGTTACAAATTCACCTTTGACTCAGCCGATTGTCAGATAAAGAAAGACAACACCGATAAGGTGTTGGCAGAGGGAAAGAGAACTGATGGAAATGTTTATAATCTAATGGAATGCTATGAGTCCCAATGCATGCTAGGACAAGTAGATGAAAGTTGGTTGTGGCACAGAAGATTAGGCCACATAAATTTTGATAACTTGGTTACAATGAGCAAAAAGGGGTGTGTGAGAAATATTCCACCCATCATCAAACCAGTTAACACATTTTGTGATGAATGTGTAAAAGGTCAGAAAACAAGAGTAAGTTTCAGGACAAAGGAGCACAACACCTCAAAACCACTTGAAATTTTGCATACAGACCTATGTGGTCCAACTAGAACAAGAGCCCTTGTCGATGAAAGATACTTCATGCTCTTCATTGATGACTACTCAAGGATGACGTGGGTCACCTTTTTGCAAGATAAATCACAAGCATTCGAAAGATTCAAGATCTTTCGGAAGATGGTGGAAAAGGAAAGTGGGTACGAAGTAAAATGTCTAAGATCAGACAGGGGTGGAGAGCTCACATTAGACGAATTTAAAGATTATTGTGAAAAACATGGAATTAGAAGACAATACTCTGCTCCTAGAACACCACAACAAAATGGTGTGATAGAAAGGAAGAACAGAATAGTCGAGGAGATGGCCAGAACTATGCTGAATGAGGCCAGTCTACTGGATACATATTGGAAAGAAGTTGTCCATACTGCTGCATACACCTTGAACCGGGTTCAGTTAAGAACAAACAACAAAATGACATCTTATGAATTATGGTATGACCAGAAACCATCAGTCAAATACTTCAATTTTTTTGGAAGCAAATGCTTCATTAAGAGAGACGTGGATGGTTTGGGAAGTTTTAAATCTAGGAGTGATGAAGGGATCTTCCTTGGTTACTCGTCAAAAAACAAGACCTACAAATGCTACAATAAAAGACTAAGAAGAATTGTTGAAAGTGTGCATGTAAGAGTTGATGAGAACATTCACAAAGGATGTCAACCACATACCAACTGGAATGATGACTCCGATGATGAAAATATAGAAGTTCAGTCTAATACTGAGCCAGAGGCAGTGCCT
This sequence comes from Cryptomeria japonica, assembly GCF_030272615.1. Taxonomy (NCBI): domain Eukaryota; kingdom Viridiplantae; phylum Streptophyta; class Pinopsida; order Cupressales; family Cupressaceae; genus Cryptomeria; species Cryptomeria japonica. The sequence goes on from NC_081415.1 coordinate 182,826,462, forward strand.
AAGAAGGTTCCAAATTTATATGTACATATGAATCATCCAAAAGAGAAAATTCTGGGAAATAAGAGTGATGTTGTGTAGACCACAAGAAGACTTGCCCAAAATGATGAATAGGTCAACCTATACCTCATGTTTGAAGTTGAACCCAAAACCTTCATTGAGGCCAACAAGAAACAAGAATGGATAGATGCCATAGAAGAGGAAATGCACCAGATTGAGAAGAACAAGACTTGGGATTTGGTTCCCAAACCAGAAGACAAGAACATTATTGGCACAAAGTGGCTCTACCGGAATAAAATGAATGAAGAAGGTAAGGTTGTGAGACACAAAGCTAGACTAGTGTGCAAAGGATACTCTCAGGTAGAAGGGATCGACTTTGAAGAAACATTTGCACTAGTGGCTAGATTGGAAGCGATTAGGATGTTTCTGGCTTACTCTGCCTACAAGGGCTACAAAGTGTACCAAATGGATGTAAAATCGGCTTTTCTGAATGGAAATTTGGAAGAAGTATACATGGAGAAACCTAAAGGATTCCTACTACATGATGATGAGACTTTTGTATCTCGACTAAAGAAATCTCTGTATGGTCTTAAGCAAACCCCCAGAGCATTGTACTCAAGATTAGATCTATACTTAAAGGAACAGGGATTCAAAAAGGGAAGTGCTAACACTAATTTGTACATAAGGAAATATGGGAATCACATGATTATTGTGGTTGTATATGTAGATGACATCATTTTTGGTGGCAATAAGGATACTCTCTGCAAAGAGTTTGCGGATCAGATGCAGTCAGAATTTGAGATGTCAATGTTGGGTGAATTGACTTACTTCCTAGGCCTGCAAATTCTACAGAAGGATAAAGGAATCTTTATCTCACAGGTTAAGTATGCAAAGGAGATGTTGAAGAAATTCCAACTGGAATATTGCAAACCAGTAAGCACTCCCATGATGACTGGCAACAAATTAAGTAAAGATGATGACTCACCAGTAGTGGATCAGACTCTGTACAGATCCATGATAGGAAGTCTACTATACCTAACTGCTTCAAGACCATATATAGTTCAGGCAGTATGCATGGTGGCCAAATTTCAAGCTGCACCAAAGCAGTCTCACTTGAATATTGTTACCAGAATCTTTAGGTATCTACGAGGAACACTCAATTATGGTTTGTGGTATCTTAAGTAGGGAAATTTCATTTTGGAAGCATACACTGATGCCGACTGGGCAGGCTGCATAGATGATAGAAAGAGAAGAAGCGGTGGTGCATTCTTTCTGGGTGACCGGTTGGTCTCATGGCATAGCAAGAAGCAGGACTCAATCTCTCTATCCACGACTGAAGCTGAATATATTGTTGTTGCTACATGCTGCACTCAAGTGCTCTGGATGAAGCAAACTCTCAAAGATATCCAAGGGGAAATTACTGATCCCATTCTCATCCGGTGTGACAATTTGAGTGCAATCAACATAGCAAAGAATCCGGCCATGCATTCCAGAACAAAACATATTGCAATCAAATACCACTTCCTCAGAGAGAAGGTTGAAGGGCAAGAAGTAAGAATAGATGATGTTCCTACTGGTGATCAAGTAGCAGACATTTTCACCAAACCTCTACTAGTAAGAATGTTTGAATATCTCCGACACAAGTTGGGAGTTGTGTCATCTGCATAAAAGGTTTGTGTGGCTCAGGGGGAGTATGCAAGTACCCTTTTTCATTGTGTTAAAGGAGGAGAATGGAACTGGTATGTAGTGGAATGTGTGAAGTTGACATCAATGCCAAAGGGGGAGATTGTTGGCATTTTGGCACTGAGTTGTCATTGATGTCAACCGGTGGAGATGAAAAGGTAGTGTTAAGGTTTGCAACTGGTACTAGATGCTATACCGGTCAACACGTGAAGAACTTGACTGGTGAAGGAGCTAGAAGGCCGTGTCTTGATTGGAGTAATGCCATGTGAAGCTGAGGTGGCAAGTAGGGTGTAGTTGGTGAATCGGTATGTAGTGGAATGTGTGAAGTTGACATCAATGCCAAAGGGGGAGATTGTTGGCATTTTGGCACTAAGTTGTCATTGATGTCAACTCGTGGAGATGAAAAGACAGAGTGTTAAGGAGTGCAACCAGTACTGGATGCTATACCGGTCAACACGTGAAGAACTTGACTGGTGAAGGAGCAGGAAGGTCGTGTCTTGATTGGAGTAATGTCATGTGAAGCTGAGGTGGCAAGTAGGGTGTAGTTGGTGGAGTTCCACTCGCTGGGTTGATGAAATTGATATTCGTCATTAATGAAGGAACTGCATATCTAGGAATTGTATCAAACTAATTGCGGCTCAAGGAAGAAGGAATGTAAAAGGAAGATCAAGGGAGTAGTTGGCATCTGGATCAAAGACAGAAGATCGGATTGAAAGATCATCTCGAGAAGGAAACAACAGGAGCATTAATGGCAATATGTAAAATGCAAATCTAAAATGAAGGATCACGTTTCCCATATCTAGAAAAGCATGAAAATGACGGAGAAGAATAGATGGACATCAAGGAGATCAAATCTTGCATATCTGATTGGATTTTATTTGCCTCAAGGATGGTGTAGAAACCCTAATCGCCCAGATTTTGAATCTGCCTTTTGGTGGGAACCTACTTGACAAGAAAAGGGAACAATGGACATAGGAGATGCTGCTGCTGAGGTGTAGATTGCGGAACAAAAGTGTAGTGAGAAGAAGGAAGTGAGGAGGAGGAGACTGGAGGAGAGGTTTTGATCAAGTTACAGTACGAGGTAGCAGACAGACCGGTGAGTGGCTTGTACCGGTAGTTTCTCAATAGAGCGGTTGTGCTAAATCAATGAGGTGTGAAAGTGTAGGCAACATCCTGGAGTGACACTGTGTGTGGAGACACATTGAGTTAATTGATTCAAGAGTTGTAAAACTCATTTGTAGCAAGAAGCCTTAATCGCACTTAATCAGTAGTTCAATATACATTGCCAAGTCTGAGCTTGGTGCAGGGGTTGGTGCTCCTTGGGTTGGTGCCCAAAAGTGCAGGGGTTGGTGCTCCTTGGGTTGTTGCCCAAAAATCAATGTAAATCTGTATTTTACTTGTGAGGCTAGATTGGAGCAGTAGACTTCAACAACTTTTCTCACCGAGGTTTTTCTCATGTTGAGTTTTTCTCGTAAATCTGGTGTTGTGGCTTGACTGTGTGTGCATGGGCTCTTTGGCTTTCTCTCTTATATTACTTGTCTGACAGTTTATAAGATTAAAGAATAAGATTGACATTATTAAGATTGTTCAAAGAAATTAATAGATCTAGGAACCACTGATTCCCCCCCCCCCCTCTTAGTGGTATTTTGTGTTCATCAACAGGGAGTTGATCTTGTTTTGATGTATTTATGAGAAATTAGTCACATAAATACTGTCATGCCTAGGTCTCTGTACGACCTTTGCTCGACCTCCAACATGAAAGTCAGTAGGCTGTATAACTCAGAGTTTTATTTTAGGGAGCAGAAAAGTTGTCATTTCAATGTTTAGTCGATGACTAATTTATTATTATGTTAATTTTATTTATTATAGAAAATTTCAACTCAGCATCATTTAAGTGTTTATATCATGGATTTTGCCAGCCAACTATTTCACAAACATCTAAGTTATGAAAATCCAAAATTATCAAAAGAAAGAGTTCAGGATTGTCATTTTGTTTTTTTATCAACAATTATTATTTCTACTTATTATATCTAAATTCCTTGGAAAGCCCAAAAAAACTATATTATTCTAAAAATTATGTGCAATCTCTATTTCTATCTCTATTCCTAATATGTTACTAGTAATAACTATGGCCAACTTTACATCATAGTATGGTTAAATGACTTTCAGTCTATTTATAATTTTTCATATCATACTTTATTTAGGTAAAAAAATATATTGAGAGAAGAACTTAAGGCTTAGATGTTTAGATTTTTTGGATTGATTATAAAATGAGCACCATACAAAAAAATGTTTAGTTCAAGCTAGAGAAGCTCACAGCTTAGAGGAAGTACCCTATTGACTTAGAACATTCATATATCAAAGTGTCAACTCGAGTTATATTGCCCTGACATCATCAAAAATCAAAACTGAATAAACTTGAGAGTGTCTAAAATAAGAGTTCGGCCCCAGGAGTAGTGGTATCGCCCTGCGAGGGGAACCAAGTAGTCCAACCCAGCTCTCCATCCTGTCGTACCAAGGTACGTCCCAGCATAAAATGATCACGATGCGGGTGGTTGATCACAGTCTCTGCTACAGCCTATATGTCATCTTCCCTACGTTGCCTTTGCTCCCTACATGAATTTCATTAGAGCCTGTTCAAAAGCAGTCTTATCACCGCCCACTCTATCCCATGAGAAACCATGTGACAATTCTCTGATATACACAAACGTAGATCCCTCATTCAACCATCTGTCAAACTTGACTTCATCGAGCCACAGAACCACAGTAACCTGCATTGAAACATGATAAAAGATGAGTCTCCTAAGAGACTCGGTGAAGTATCGGCTCTTGCCAGCATATAAATCATCATTTCTATATTTCCATATAATCCATAAAATTTCACATGTGAAAGTACAGACCAAAACATTCTACTATATTTCTTGTTGCTGTTAACATGACCAAGAATCACATCAAGATAAGACAAGGACCAGAATTCTAGGTGGATATCAAATAATTTCCAGACTTCCTTGGTGAAATGACACTCAAAGAAAAGGTGTTGCACAATTTCAGGTACACGGAGAAGTTTACACAACAACAAATTACCATCAAAATCTTTAAGGAACAACTTATTAAGAAGGATCCTCCAGGTGAAAAATTTCTTTTTTGGTTCGGGAGGGGCAACCCAGAATTTGATAAGGGTATTATTCCATCGTTTCCAATCCCAATTAATATTCCAAACAATATTACAGTGCTCAAGGATGTCACAAGTGTCGACAATAGAAGAGTATACAATTTTGGCCTTCAAGGCGGGGAGAGGGGTACCATCTTTCCAGCAAAGAGAGGAGATGGGGGGAGGGCAGGCAACCAGTTGAGGAGAAATCAGAGAGGGGGGAGGGCTTGTGAAAGGATGTTGAAGGTTCTAGCCTGAGAGGGTGGGAGGGAGAAGTTAGCTTTCGGATCTTCGCAAGGGATGAGGGAGTCGTCTCTAATAATGTGTTCGAAGGAGATGATGCCCGCATTGTGCCATTTTAGTGCCGAGCACCCTTGCAACAATGCCAATTTCTTATCCTTATGACTGATGTTCCACCATATAGATCTACTATAGTTCAAGCTACCTTGAGCATCGAACATATCTTGTTTTAGAATATACTTTCTAACAACATCCCAAGCCTTCCAGATAGACTTGAAGACCTCAGAACCTGTTGGGGTAATGTCAAAATCTCCGGCCACAAGATCCCATAGTGGCAAATTCTTCCATTTTTTTGTTTTTCTTGGATGAGATCTCTGGATGTTATACCTGACCAAGACTTTCCATGGCTCATCTCCTTCTAAGGACCTGAATATCCATTTGGAGGCTAATGCAATACCTTGAGTTTTTAAGTCTTTGAGACCCATGCCTCCCTATAGTTTTCTCTTAGTACACCATTCCCATTTGATGGCATGTTTCTTACGAGACCCTTTTCCATCAGACCACAAGTATTGCCTAATCTTCTTTTGAATGTAGTCCATCTAATAGTTTCAAAACAACCATGCAGAAGAGAAATAAATGTTACACGAAGACATAATTTTCTGGCAAACCTGAAATCTGCCCGCAAGAGATAGATAGTTTCTATTCCACTTATTCAGCTTCTTGTCTATTTTAGCTTTGACCCATTCCCACATATCCTTCAAGTTTGGGGAGACCAAAAAAGGAATACCAAGGTATCTTACAATATTGTGGGGACCTTCCCATTTAAGTTCAAACTTAGACATCCATTCAGGGGGTGACTCAGACCACCCAAGAAGGCTGGATTTGTGTAGGGCGATTTTGCTCCCTGAGGCCTTACAAAATATATCAATATTTAAGAGCAGAGAGGCAAGATTGTCCTCTTCCAATGCCAGAAGGATAGCAGTATCATCCCTGAACTGAACATTAATGACCTCCTCCTTATTGGGTAAGGAGATGCCCTTAACCTTGGGGGTGAAATTTGTGTCTTTCAATATATAATACATAGCATCACCAGCTAATACAAATAGGGCAGGGGCAAGGGGACATCCCTATCTAATGGACCTTGATAGAGTGAAACAGTCAGATCTGAGCCCATTCACTTCAACCATTGCATTGGCCTCACTTAATAGAGTTTGAACCATTCTGCAGAATTGATAAGGGAATCCCAGACTTTCCAACATTTGCAAGATGAACCCCCACTCAATCATATCATATGCCTTTTCAAAATCAATAATTAACATTGCACCATTTCAACCTGATTCCTTCTCCCACTCAAGCGATTCCTAGCATGTTATCAAGTTCTCAAGAATGAATCTGCCTTTGACAAACCCTGTTTGAGTGGGGCTTATAATCTTAGGAAGGATCCTCACAAGTCTTGTGGCTATAATTTTGGCCAAGATCTTATATGATACGTTTAACAAGGTTATGGGTCTCCAGTTTTTCAATAGTGTTTTGTCTCCCTCTTTAGGGAGGAGTTTAATCACCCCATGGTTAATATCTTCACCCAAATATCCTCTATCTATGGCCTCTAAATACAAGCAAAGCAGATCTTCTGAGATCCATTTAACATTTTTCTTATAAAACTCTATTGGTATACCATCGGGGCCTGGAGACTTATCATTGCTAGAAGCAAGGATGGCCCTTTCCACTTCTATCTGGGAGATAGGTTTACTTACTTCTTCACTATCCTCTTCATCAAGTTTATGAGGAATAAGTTTCTTTATTAGCTTCCTAGCTTCAGTTTGGTCTTGTGTTACATTATCAGAAGTAAATAAGGACTGGTAATATCGGGTAAAACATTGTAGGATTCCATTAGGTTCTATGATCAGAGTATCATTCTCCCAAATACAACCAACTCTTTCCTTAGCTTCCTTAATTTTGAGCATTTGAAAAAAGAATTTTGACCCTCTATCTCCTGTATCCAGCCAGTTCAGCTTAGCTTGGGTCCTCAGACCTTTCACTTTCTCATTTTGCAATTTCTTCAACTATGTTTTGGTTTCTATTAGCTTATCAGTAAGGTATCCATCACAAGGGTCCTTTTGAAAATCCGATTCTGCATTACACAGGTCCTCCTAAAGAATTCTCTCTTTTCTCCTTGCATCCTTGGCCTTTTTCTTGCCAGCTGTTTGGAAGAGAGATGTCCAACTTTTAATATTCTGGTTCCATGTGTTAATGCAGGAAGAATAGGGGTACTGAACTTTGTTGAAGGTTCAAACAAAGGCCACTGCCGAGCATATGTCATCGTCATCAAGAAGCCTAGTGGTCAGAGTGAAGGATGGGGATCTGAAGGAGGAGACCCCAGATGCTGAGGTGAGGCAGACCCTAATCTGGACATGATGGTGGTCAAATAGGGTGAAAGGAGAGAAAAAATATTGAAGGCCTTTATCATCCTTGCATATTTCAATGTATGACTTATTGATGTAGAATCTATCCAACCTATAGTACACTCTCTTGCTTAATTGCTCTGAATTGCACCAGGTAAACCATACTGTGTTCACTTGGTTCTTTCTCCCAGCTATCGGGTCATAGAGGTTGAGTTTATTAATCATTCTACTCCACTGAATTCTCTCTATACCTTTCCATTCAAATTTATTTCCTCCATTTTTATCCTGAGCAGATTCCACCATATTAAAGTCTCCCCCAATCATCCAAGGAATATCCTCAAGATTAGACAACCAATCCCAAAGAACCCCCCTCTCTCTGTAATCATTTGGTGCATATACCGAGCATATACCTAAGATCTGGCCATCAACTTGAATCTGTACCCATACTGCCCTATCACATGGAGAGTGACCCCATTAGATCACCTTATTGGCCCATCTGGGGCTTAGTAAAATAGCAGTACCCCCTTTGCCTTTTGGGTGGTTAGTAACATAGGAGACAACATCCCTCCAGATGCATTTAAGGCCAATTTGTAAGGTGAAACCAACTAATTTGAGTTCTTGCAACAAAAGACAGTCAACATCCTTATGTTGATTTAAGAATCTCTTGATGATATATTTTCTATCAGGGGCCTCGAGGCCCCTAATGTTCCGAGATATTGCTTTAATCATGAGGAACATTATTGTTGGTGTCCATTGGGGACTTAAACCCCTCAAAACATTTAGGCCACTCATTCTTGTTAGTGATGTTACTGGCATCAAAAGAAATAGTAGAGCAGGGTCTACCCCTTTTTTCCTCACCTCAGAGATTTGCTCTGGTCCTAATGATTCTTTCCTTACAGACACATCTTTGATAGTTCCAAGAGACCTCTTCCTTCTAGATTTCCTAAATTTTACCTCGGTGAATCCTTCTGATTTCTCCAAACTGCCCTGTTCAAACTTCACACTTCCAGAAGTGAATTGGTCCTCATTATTTCCATTCTGTATAATTCCCCTGTCTTCCACAGTCAGGGTATTGTTAGGGTAGGGTGTATCAATGTGGGTGCACCAAGAGGGGGTGTTCTCAGGGAGCACTACATCCACTGACCCTTGAGGACCTAGATTGTCCTCCCTATTCTCAGGGGTATCAACATTTTCTTTAAAGTTAATCTCAAATGAGGGATCTCCACAACCAGTAGAGTTCTCTTTAGGCCCACAAGGGCCAGTCAATTCAGGGTCCCGAGTAGACACCATCTCAGGGGTATCCATATTGATACCCCCTATCCTACCCATACCCCCAATGTGGGATAGATATCTAGAAGAGTTATCCAGTTCCATTTTTTGTACTTGCAGTGCCTGTTCCAGTGATTTCCTAGCTTCGACAACGTTTTTCAATTTATCCAGAACAATTTGTTGTGCATTTAGAACCCTTGGTCCTTTGGGAGGGATAGAATCATCCACAGGGGGAGCATGAGGTTCTTGAGCTCCAATCATGGCTTCTTTGAGAGCTTGTTGGTACTTAGTAATGGAATCAACCATCGAGGGGGGGTGTGGTTCAAGAGATAGGAAATGAAGGTTCAGCAGGAGGAGGGGGGAAGGTTCCAAAGCAGGGGGAAGGCAAGGGGGAAGGGGGGGGCGGAGCAGGAGGCTTAGAGGAAGGATTATGAACAGGAGAAGACGGTTGGGAGGGACCGGTGGTGCTTCTGTTATTATTTTTATTCAATAGAGGGCAACGGTTCTTAAAGTGTCCACTTTGCTTGCAAAGGTGACAAGCATCAATACCACCCAGATATTCAATAGGGCACGAAAAAGTTTTATTCTTCAAATAGATGTCAAGAACCGAGGGAAGACTAATACCTGGGTTAAGAGCCACAAATAGTCTAGCATCCAAGTTGGGGAGAAGGGAAGGCGAAGAGTCAATTTTCAAAACTTTACCCAGTGGTTCAACTAATTTGCCAAGACATGACCATAGAAAAGGAGGAACATTCTTCAAAGTAATCCATCTAGGATTGGAAAGGGAGAGAATTTCATCATTATCGGCTTCAGGACCCCATTTTACAGCCCTAAATATGCTATTTCCAACATACCAGTATTAAATATTAACAACTTTCAATTGACTTTCCTTATTGTTAAAAAAAATTAAGAAAAGTCCTTTCTGAATAATTCTACAAAACGAGAAATGGAAGCCCAATTTGGTCGACCAAACATCATGGAACCATTTATTCATATATTGACAAGCAGGGACCCTATTAATATCTACAGCAGCAAGAAATACAACAGAATCCTTTAACCTACTTATTTCACAAGAAATAACAGAAGACATGGAGATATTAGGGTGCACGATGATTCTCTGCGCAAGAGGTACCTCACCTTCTTCCGGCTCAGAATGGGCGCCATCATAGTTGGTTGCAGCCGCTTCGAACCTTGCATCTTCCGGGAGAGGAGATCGTTCACCTTCCACCGCCTGTTTAAACGTTTTCTGCCTGCCTGCAACTTCTCCAAAGTTGTTATTGGAAGAGTGAGTATCAATGTGCAAATAAGGGGTGCCTTTATTGCCCTCCATTAGTGCCAGAGGGGCGAGAAATGAATGCGAAGGCCACCTAGTAGAGCTAGGGAGCCTTCGCACGCTTTGGCCGCCTGCAACCAGTCCCAAGTGTCGGTTCCATAACCGAGTTGCAGAGCCTCTGTCTCTTTCAATCGATTTCGAAATTGATGTCTGTTTCTTGGATGTTTAGATTTGAATGAGATGGTTTAATTAATAAATAACTTTATTTAATTATTAGTAAAGATATAACGTAGAATTTATGATGTCGATTGATGGAAGTGTGACGATGATAGGTTATTTAAATGTGGAAGTGAATTCATGTTCCCCAAAGATATGTTGTGTGCCTTAATGGGCAAGGCTAAGGGAAATTCTTCAATCAATTTGATGGAATATGAACCCATAAGCTAAAGTTAATAGTGAGCCCCGACAATGGTTAAAAATGACCATTTATTAAATATTAGAAAAAATAAAATTGCAGCTATGTGTGAGGCATGTATGCATTTTGGTTTTTGTTTTGTTAGGTTTTGTATGTCTAGAGATGAGAATACACCTCGATAGATTTCTTTGAACATTTTAGAAAGCATAACTTTATTACTTTCCAATGACTGTCCACAAACTTAACATTAGACAATGATGCAAACAACAAATTTATTTTCATCTTAGAAATTGCTTGTAAGACTATGTTTATTCTTCATCTTAATTAAAAGATAAAATATGACTGAGCACAAGATATGAACAATATCCAAACTAAAGTTCTAAATAATGCAGATACAGCCACAAGTGAAAAATCTACTAAGAACGCTATATGTGAATTTCATTGAATAAATGTTTGTAAGTGATGAATCATTTTTCTTTGGAATTGGGAAAAATGTTATATAAGATGACAACCATCTATCAAAATAGCACCCAGAGATTGTATAAATCAAAAGTTTGATGGATAAATCTAAAATGAGTTCTCATCACATATCATCACATAAAAAAGGAATTATCAATTTGAGAGTAGGTGCACATGTTTCTTGAGTAAGCATGGTCTGTTACGAAGGAAGAGGACCCTAGCTTCACTTTTTGAATTCTGCTTCATTAGATGAATCTCTATTATCTAGATATCAAACATTCAAAGAAGAGGGATGGCCTTTGATCTAATGGGGATGTGATGAACACTAGAGCCCACTGGGCAATGAATGAGTAGAAGTGTAAGATGTTGTCAACAAGGATAATTCTTTGTGGATTAAATCTTAGGGTAATATTCACAGAAGAATTCACAAAATATGCATTTAGCATTCAAATCTACAACGTTTTTGGTGCTAATTTTTATGTATTATATATCATAGATCTCAAGAGGAAGTCTTGCAATTCTTTTCCATATGGTGTGGGAGATTTTTGTGTCACAAACCTTTGCTATGACAATGGTCCTCTTGGTTGCTACAACTATAGTGGCAATTCGAAATGAATCTCTCACACAATGCTAATCTTGGCATATTAATATTGTGCTTTGAAGAAAGTTTTAATGAGAATGACACTCTTAACATGATCAAATATTTGCATCGACTTCCATAAGAGAATACTCCTCTCAAATCAGATTTGTCAAATCAGTGGTCCTTTCTGTATTCACTTGAAATAACTTCTATGACATGAAAAACAATAAAAACTTGTGCCCAACAAGAAAAATGGTTTGTAATGTGTAAGCTTAGGATGGGACATTGACCTCCATAATCCAATGGATTGGATGTGCATGATAATAAAGTTATAATCATAATATTGTTGAACCTTCAGATAGTTGTTGATAGAAAGTCGAGCCCCCAAGGGAAGAAGAAATATAGTTGAGGACTGGAGGAGTGGCCAAAATGGTACCATAAACACATGGAAATAAACCCATACATAAAATTTAAAAGCCTTTTGTTTGGACACAACAAAATGCCTTATCCAGAGAAAGAAAAATAGCAAAAGAATTGCACACATAATGGTGATCATGACAAACAATTGTGTATGCATGGTTAGCTTCCACAAAGAAAAAGAGGAAAAATCATTTGGTAAAGTTGTGGATACCATCTAGATTAAACCCATGTGAGACCCACCCAGAATTTGCATGGTTAAGAAGCATAATTTCAGATGATATGCAAATAATAAAATTTTCAAACCAAATTAACAATAACAAGAGCAACATCTAATCAGTTACTAAAATCCATACCTTTGGTAGATCTTGGAAAAAAAATTACAAGGTTCTTCTATAGTGGTGCATTTTCTTTCTCTAATCGCTATTGCTCTAGCATTAAAATTTGGAGAGAAATGTGTGGGTTCTATTTAAAGAAAAAGGTAGCTACCCTAAGGGCTAGAAACCCTAAGCTCTTTGATGGTAACATAGAGAGGACTTTAAATATGTGAAATTGTCAACTATTGAGGTTGCCAAAATATTATTTTTGCCTCTACGCTATGTCTAAATTAATCAGGTAAAAAATTGTGCCCAATGACTCTAAATAATCACTAAATTTGACTAACTAATGTTGATGTTGATCTAAATCTAATGAATCAATGACCCCAAATTGAAGGCTTTTGATGCCACAAGAATTTTTAAAATGAAAAGATAGGAATCAACCTTGTAAAGTCATATATTTTTGTACTTGTTGAAAAATAGTATGTTCTTACACCTTAAGAATTATTATAATGCATTCATACCAACTCTTATGCACTTTTTGCTACCCTTTCTTGACCTTGCATATCTACTTTGCTTCATACTTGATTATAGATTAGGCTAGAGTTGTCAATTGAAATTTACTTATAAAAAGTAATTTCAATGAGCAATAAGGGAAGAACATACATGTAAGTGGGTTAAACTAAAGTTCCAATTTTACAAGCATTGATCTTCATTGGCTTTTCAATATTTTCAAGCTTGCATCAACAAAAATTGCAAGATACATTAATCTCTATATAGGTGCCCCATTTTGGGTCTTATGATTCAATGGTGAAAATAAACAATAGTTGTGTACTATATTGAAAAGAGGGTTAAATTAACATGTTTTAGAAACATATTTTTAAATTTTGTATCCCAGGCATGCAATGAATGTACCCAATTCAACAGACATACATAATATCAAAGTAAACCCATAATAATGAGTCCCAAACATGGAACATTAGATTCTTCAATTCAAATGAGAGTGAAAAGCAGGAAAAACTTGTGTTTGAAGACATTTCCTTGAACAAATAAACCTTTGCTTAAATGACTTTGAAACAATAGACATTGGATGGTATAGTTGAAGAGGATTTTGTTAAATTGTATACAAATGATATATAATTTGGTATATATGCAAGAATATTTTCCATCTACTTATTGGAGGTATTATAGGTCTAGTTGCAGCCAACATTAACATTCTCTTTGATTGTCATTTCTTGAAGACCTTAGGGAATACTTCATTTTGGCTAATTGACCCTTAAGAAGAAGAGATTTTTCTCCCTTACGCACTAGCCTAAGGATGCCTTGGTTTAACGGTAAGTCCACACTATAAACCTTTGTTGATTATCACCATCCTTTGATTATATTATTTTCCTCTAGGGTTTGTGAAGAAACAAGTTTGAGTGCTTACAAATGATTCTATTTTCAAGAAAACATTGATAGTGCAAACTCTTATGGATCATTTGAGTTGTTTCTAATTGTTTGAAAACTAATCCCAAATATTTTTGTCCTTAGAGATCATGTTTTTATTCAAGTTGTTTGTCTTTGAAGTATTTGTGACTTTATAGACCCAAATCAAGATGTGAGTTGTTTTCAATCAAGCTTTCTAAAGTAGTCAAGGGATCTTTCACTTGTGTGTGCAATATTTGATGTTAAGGTACATAAGGTTTTCTTACTTCTTCTCTTGAAACAAGGCTACTTTCATACAAGATTATATATTTGTATGACATTTTGAGATTCAACCCAAAACGATATAAAGTTGTAAAATATGGACCCTTGGCATAAAAATAACTCTAGGGTTGCTTCTTCACATGTCTACTCTTATACTTCTAGATTTATATATCATTATGAGGATAGAGACACAAATTATCATAGGAATACATCATCTATCTTTTCAAGTAGTTGCATACATTCCCCAAAACCATGTTAAGGCCCTTATGCATATATGAAAAACTATCAAACCTTGAAATTCATATATAATTATTAGAATTCCTTGCATCACTACCTAATTCCTAGCCAATTACATCCAAAAACTAAGTATCAAACCTATTGTGTCTTCCTCAAACTCTTATCAAAATATAGATGCTTCCATGCAAGAGCTTATAGATTTTTGAAACCAAATATAGTAGCTTGAGTGTAATTTCTTATTGAAATCCCAATTTGTTCACAAATAATCAGAAATTTAAACCTCCTCACATGTTATCTTCACTTGATCATAAAGGTGAGTCTACAATCTTAAACAATGAGTTAGTGGAGGTGCAGTGTGTTACTAATGTTTATAATCCAAATTATTCAAATGCTTGTTATGATTGTGGAAGTAATATAAGTGACTCTTCATTCCATGCTAGTCATGTGAATGAAGAGGGTGATGTGTGATCTAATGTTTTTTTTTGATGACTTGATCTCTAATGGTGATGATGCTTATGTTGTGGGCATATGTGTCAAATGGGAAGAAAATGCATTATTTCTTGTTTGATGAACTTCCTTGTTTTGTCTTCATTTATTATAATGATGGAACTAATGAAGACCTTGTAGAACTATTTTGTCTACCTAAGGATGATATGGATAGTTCTAAACTTAATAATGAATATGATGACAAGAATGTGAGTACTTATGAAAATATTTCCTTTAAGGATTGTAAAAATGTGATCATGTGGATACATATGCCACGCTATTTCTTTTGTGTAAGGCATGTAGCTTTCCCCATTGCTTCTTTAGCGTAAGGAAGAAGAAGAATAATAATGTTGCAAGGCTAATTATAGTGCTTTAGTTGTAGTATATTACAACGAAAAATACAAAATAGAGATTCATTTATGAAAGAATTTAATTATGCACTTGAGGTGTCTCATGGCATTGAATTGCGTGATGATGATAAATAACTTATGTTTTGAATCATTCACATGATTCAAATATGGGAAAATGTATCAAAATTGATGATATGAGTATGTACAAACTATCACTTGTTAGTGAATTGGAAATAGTGCACAAGTGAATTCAAGAGTTTATCCTTTGGTGAAATTCCTATATCTTTCCTTGAGGATGTATGGTCTACTCATATTCTTGAGTCATTCTCTTGGTACATGTTCTTACATATGTAGGAGATGTTAGGATACAACATTTAAATGAGTATAACAATCAATATGTATTTTAGTTTCACCACATGTTTGAAGTAGAAGTATTTCAATTTTAAACCCATGAATATATGTTGTATGTTGATAAATAGTGCAATCAAATACCTTTTTCTTTTCCTTATGATTCTAATGCATTCACCTTTAGCTTGAACTTCAATGGGATTAGTCAATATGATCGTAATACAAATGTGGAAGGTGATTTTTGTTTCTCACCTATATGCTCATTTTTGCTACTCATCTTGTTGAGGTCAGAAATTTTAAAAAACCCGAGACCCAATTGAGCTCCCAGATCAAAAGATATGGCCTCTAGAAGTCGTGCTTCTTTAGGAGAAAAAAAAAAAATTCTCAAAATATTCTAATAAATGCCAAAACTCATTTTGGGCACATTTTTAGTGTATTCCAATATAGGGTAATGGGATATAAAAGTGGTTGGCCTCAAAAGTGGGAATTGCACTTTCCAAAACATTATAGGGTGGTTAAACTTCTCAATATAAAGAACACAACTGGGGGTTACAAAGGATAGTTCTAGTAGTGCAAATTGCACCTCTATCTTGTAGATTATTGTTATGAGAAAGCCCATGTGGTTGTAGCATGTTATTTTCTGAATGTAGTTGTAGACACCTAAAATTGTCCTAGCTTGATTAAATAAATATTTCATTTTTTTAATTATTTCATCTTAAGTCTTCTATTAATTAAATAGATTCATATTTATTTAATTAATTCATCAATCCTTTTCTAGCCTTTCTCTATTTAAATAATTTCATTTATTTATTTAAATCATCTTTTTCCTAAATTAAATAAATATTTTATTTATTTTATTGTCCTCACTTCTTCTATTAATTAAATAAATATTTATTTATTTAATTAATTTATTAGCTTTTTCCCTCCATGACACTTGTCATTCGTCTCTTAATTTTCCTTTAGCCACTAAGCTCTAATATATTCCTATTTTCTATACCTACCCTCTAATCATTGTCGACCATTTATCCTTCCACCTCTTAATCCTATCCCTTCATTTCTAAGGCACTCTCTATATAAAAGGATCATTTAATCCTTGCCAAACCCTAACAAGCGAATGAATCTTCATGTGACCTTTCATTGTGATCAAGCAATCAAGCATCTACACAACCACAATCCATTCTTTGTTGAGCTCTTGTGCACATTACAAAATCTAAGAGAAACCATATCAAACAAGATCAATGCAGATAGGAAATATTGGAGATAAAACCCTACTAAGCATGTGAATGGTATAATCTTTCATATTTTATGTGTTTTTCATATTTTAGGTTCTTCATTGGTGTATGGTGGATTTAAATTGTAGAACTAGGGTTTTATGTGGTTGGATCTTTGTTTGGTTTTACAATAGTTTAGCATTCCATTTTCACCATATACAGTTTTAATTTCATTTCATTGAGACAATAGAAATAAAGTGTTTCCTTTCTTGCATTTTCTATTCATTTATCTATCATTGTGTGTTTGGTTTTGTAAGGGGAGTACGCTTCATTAGGGGTTGATATCTACAAATTGGGTGGAGACAAAAGAGTTATTAGATGAGGGTGTTTTATTACATATTATGATTTTAGAAATGGAAATAAAGGAGTATGAGATGTAGAAAGGGGAGTGAGGGATAAGAGGAGAGATAAAAGATAAAAGAGAGAGAGAGGAGTAAGAGGGGATGGATAGAGAGGCAGACATGGAGGGAGTGAAATAACTAAGGAAGGAGAAGATAGAGAGGTGATGGGAGAAAGAGAAGAGAAGGAGATATTTAAAAAATAGATATGCGTAAAGGGGTAGGTAGAGAGAGGTGGAGAGAACTAGAGAGGGGACACATAGATAGATGAAAAAAATAATACGAGAAAGAGAGATGAGAGACCCATATGGTGAGAGAGGGGGTAAGATATATAGAAGGGGATAGAGAGAGGTGAGTAACAACACATGGGTAGTGAAGAGGTAGATAGGTTGATAGGAAGGGAGGGAGAATACTAGAGATGGGAGAGATGTGACAACCTAAACAATAGAGAGAGAGAGAGAGAGAGAGAGAGAGAGAGAGAGAGAGAGAGAGAGAGAGAGAATAACATATAGTGGGGAAGGGAGATGTACATGAGGGTATGTAAGGATGGGAAGATAGAGAGGGAGAGTGGAAGAAAGGGAAAGAATGACTTAGAGAGGGGAGGGAGGAAGAAGAGGAGAGACAAAAGAACAAAGGGAGGAGTAGGATGAGATATATGGAGAGGTAGACATGGAGAGAGCGAGAGGCCTATGGAAGGAGGAGATAAAGAGGTTAAAGGAGAGAGAGAAGAGGAGGAGGGAGTTCTCAAAGGGATATGGTTAAGGGGAGAGGGAGAGAAAGGCGGAGAGGGAGGGAGAGAACTATAGAGGGGACATATAGATAGGCGAGAGACCTAGAGGGGTAAAGAGAGGTGAGAGACCTAAATGGAGAGAGAAGAGTGAGATAGATAGAGGGGAATATAAAGGTAGATAATGAGACCTATATGTAGAGCTAGATAGGTGGAGAGGATGGGAGGGAGAAATCTAGAGAGAGAGAGAGAGAGAGAGAAGTGGGATGGAGAGGTAATGACCTAGACAATGGAGCGAGAGAGGAAGAGACAATAATAGAGAGTGGGGGAGGGAGGAAAGGAGGGAATAGGGAAGAAAGGATGTGAGAGACATAGAGAGGTAAGGGAGGGATAAGATGAGAGAAATAAGAACAAAGAGAGGAGTAAGAGGGGATGGATGGAGAGGTAGACATGGAGGGAGTGAGAGACTTAGGGAAGGAGGAGATAGACAGGTGAGGGGAGAGAAAGAAGATGAGGAGATATTTCATAAGGGATAGGGGTAGGAGGGGAGGTAGAGACCTAGATATGGATAGAAAGAGGGTGGAAGGGATAGGTAGTGATCGTGAGAATGGAGAGCGAGGGGAGAGAAAAAATAAGAGAGGGAGAGAGAAGAAGAGAGAGGGAGAGAGACAGGGATAAAGAAGGGGGTAAGGAGGGAGTGAAAGGTAGAGAGGGTGGGATATACCTAGAGAGGGGAGAGAGAGGTGAGAGAGACAAGAAAGGGAGATAGATGGGTCTAGAGTTTGGCGAAGATAAAGAGAGTGAGATAGAGAACTAAACAATGTTAATAGGAGCTTGTTGATTACTGAAATTTGACTAAGACTAAAAATTATTATGATCCTCTAAAATATGGAATCTACATTATAACTCCTATTAGCAAATACCACTCTCAAACATCCTGCTAATATATACATGAAATAGAACTTAAATGTGACATATATTTAAATATTATATTCTTCTTCAAGGATCGGGTATAACTTGTGTCCAAACTGGAACATTTGCTCATTCACAACATCTCCTAAAATTTGCCAATGTAGAACATTTGGCAAGCACCAAATGTGGTGCTCGTGCAAATTAAAAAAGTGATCTTTGTGGATTGGGTATAACTTGTGTCCAAACCAGAAAATTTTCCCATTCACAACATCTCCTAGAATTTGACAATGTAGAACATTTGGTGAGTGTCAAATTTGGTGCTCGCCAAATGCAAAAGGTACATTTTTCACATTTGGCAAGTGCCAAATTTGGCACTTGCTAAATGTGAAAAGTGCACTTTTTAAATTTGCTAAGCACCAAATAGGATGAGCATTGTTAGGAATTGCATGCAAAAAATATCAATTACATGCAGATAAATATTAAACAAAGCAAATGAAAAACATAAATAATAATAGTGAAGAGACAATATATAATGTGGCTCACCCAATCTTGCGCCACATCCACCAAATAAAGAGTCCAATACTATTATCTAGCAAATCAAACTGATTACAACCATCAATCCCTTGCAACTTAATACCATTGTGAGAATGATGACATCATACCTAACGAGATGGTTGCTAGAGTGGTAGAAGTGGGTAATGGGATTAGATATTTGTATAACTGAGATCTTTTCTCCTGTCTCTATGTAATATTTATTTGGTTTTGATAGAAGGGTACTGCCCCCTAGGCAAATCTTGCTTAAAAAAAAAGAAAAAAACTCAATACCGTTGCAAAAGTGCTATAGAATTATCTATAGAAAACCCTAACCCTTAGCCTTTTATGAAGACAAGTCGGTTAAAAAATAGGGTTACAATGTGTCAGCCAATAGAAAAATAACACCCTATGCCTTTATAAAATAATAAAATTCGGTTGACCTTTTGGGGGTGTTGCCCCCCAAATCCCTCGCGAGAGCGCTACCCCTCGACCCTACCTTATACTACAACAACAAGCGTTCCAAGGGTGTTGTCCCTTCACCCTGTCTTAGGGGCACTACCCCCAATTCCTCATTGAATAATATGGGGTGAAACTGCACCAATAAAAGTAAGGAAAATATAATCTTCGAGTCCGATTAGGCTCCATATAACAAGCACCATGTTTGGTACTTGACAAATTGTTTGCATTGGAATACACCAACCCTTTGGGTTGGATTTTCCTTGGGCATCCAAACCAAAGTTTTGGATAACCATTTTAGGCCTGGAACATGTTTTTATTAAAAATTTTGACAAAAACACATATTTTTGGTCGTGCTATTCATTAGGTTTGCAAGTGTTTCAATGCAAATAAAAAAACACCATAGTGGCGTTAAGCTCCCTCTGAGAAATCCAACCATATAACTTGTTTCACATTTGGATTGTGTTAAAGCTTTCATCTTTAATTTCTTTTGTTAGTGTGACCATTTTTGGTTGAAAAACAATGTGTTATTTTTGGGTATAAGTTTTTACATGTTTGTCGAATTTGGAAACAACTTATATTATTAGAAAATAGACTCTATTCTACACATTGAATTTTTTGTTTTTTTTAACTAGTTTTCATTGATTTTAGGGGGAGCACACTCAAATTTATGTTTTTCACGATGTGTCCACATGAAAAATTTGTAAAAAATGATATACTCATTAAAAAATTTGCCAAAAAATCTAGCATAAACTACAAGGTGTTAGCTAATTTCTCATTGAAGTAATTTTAATTTTTTAATTAAAATTTACATGGTAGGGGGGCCACAACATACACTATGTTATGTTTTTTGGTTAAAAATAGGACTACTTTATGTGGCCCCCCATCTTGAAACCCTTAGTCTCCACCACTTTCAAAACAATGTAGTAGATTAGAAAGTGACATCTTAAGACCCCCTTTTGGTACCATATCTTGTTCACATGTACCCTAAAAACAATAACAATCTTTATAAAATAAAAAAGTAATATTTTTGTTTTTGTTTTTTGGAGCATCAAATGCCATGGTAGTTGACAACACTTAAAATAGCCATAGATAAAACCATAAAGTCAATGCCTTCATTTAACAAATAAAAATACATTGTTTAAAATATAATAAAGATACCAAAAAATTGATCCACTCATGTATTGTTTCCCCAAAAACACACTAAAACCATGGAAAATGACTTACCTCATGATTTTGCACAAATTTTGTCATGTTGTGAATGATTTCAATAAGAAAAAATGGGCAGAGTTTCCAAGAAAAATGTTATGGCATTGGTCAAAAGAAAAGTTGTCTTTAAAATGAGATGAACCAAAATCAATCTCCCTACAACTACTATTATAACAAGCAAAAAGTAAATTTAGATATATCGGGATTTTAGAGTTGCTCGCTTAGAGTTGGAGACATAATTTTTTCAGCTTTTTAAATAAAAATATTGGTTATCGATTTAGGATCGCTCACTCTAACAAACTATATACATACACATCTATGTGTGTGCACATATATTATATATATGTTCAAACACCAAAATTATAAAATATAAACCGTATCAGTGTATAACTATAAGAAGAGTGATACTCAAGAATCCATAATTGCCAATAAATATCAATAAATAGAATAGTTTGATACCTCATTTAGATTTTACAAAAATAAAAATACTCAAGTCTCAAGATTTCATTACACAATGAAAATCCAAATTATAATTGATTTTAATATTCATGTTTTTCTTCATGAGAAACGTCAAGGTCAATATCAACATTTGGTTCAATTTTATTTGAACCACAACCAATTGGATTGCCACTACCACTAGCTATGTCAAGTATAAAGCTGGTTTAATTTTATTTTTCAAACATTTGACAAAATGCCAAATCATTAGCAACACAAGGAAAGTGATTTCACAAAACATAAGCAAAAAGTTGCTACATACGCATAATGTAAATCAACTAAAATCAATCTTAGTAAAATTGATATAATGTTTACTAACCCTGTGTTCATAGGTATAACTCACAAATGTAGTTGAAATGATATTTAATTGTGCTCTTGCTCGCATATTCTAATAAAAAATGTTGGCACAAAGTTATGAGAGAGAAACTGAGGTTTTTCATTTATGAAATTATGCTTGGGTATGACCCTTGGTACTTCTTGAGTGCTTGGGTTATTTGTGGGTATCCAAATACCCAAGAAGAACCCAAACTATACCCAAGGCCATACCTATACTAGGACCCAACCTAAAATAGAAGAACCTGATAACATTTTGTAAAGAAAGATGGTTATGCATAGAAGTATTGTTTGAAGTTGAATGTAATGCTAAAAGCTCTTGGTAAACTTGAGAATATATATCAAAACCTTATTATATTTTTTTTTTGTCATTTTGTTTACATAAATGCAATTTGGATGGTTTTTGAACCTTAGATAAAAAAATTTAATCAAAACGATTTCTTCAAGAATCTAAAGATTTAGTCATTGTCTAAATTTTTGTGACTTGCGTTGATCCTGTAAGGGTAGGTGAAAGTCTAGTTTGTTATCAATATTGTAACCTTAATAACAATTGCTAGTGGCACTCATACACTATGATCAATTAATGTTTTATAGCTATCACATAATGTCACACATGCTATTTTATATATTATCTTGTTTATGTTATCAAGTGTTTTTGTCTGAAATACATAGCTCACCTTTAAACACTCACATTATTATTAATATGATCTTTAGTTTATATTATCAGAGTTTGATTTATTTTTATAATTAAACTTGTCATATGATTTGAAAATTCATAGAGATTTACATTTGTGATGTGAGGTTGTCAATTGGATGAATATTGTATTGTTTGAATATATATGCAATTTATTTTCTCATGACATGTTTTCATCAATATTAATATATGGATCCTTTTGCATGTTGCCAAGAGTGATTTGAGAAATCTACTTTTATAATGTTGTGGATTGGTGATCTTCATCAAAGTGCCCCTACAGGGCCTTCACTACATGGTGACCTTGCAAAAGAAAGTAACCTTATCAACTCGGTATATAGAATTTGTGATGTTGTGCATCATGGTTTATTGAAGGTTCAATGTAAAGAGAGACCTACTTCTATATTTTTTTCTATTGTGCTTGCTTCTTCATTTATTGAATAGTCCCATGAAATGCACTTGTGGCCAAATTTGACCAATTTCCTAAATTTGGTTGCCAAGAAATAGATTATTGTTTAGAACATTTCATTCTTTAAATACCATGAAGACCATTCCTTCTTTTTTGCATCTTGATTGTTCTTGGTTCTTTGTCTATTTCTATGAACATAGGGATGTTAATAGATGTATGATATTAATTAATTTTTTTGGTAATAAAATGTTTGCAGTATGGAATGCTCAACAATTGGCAAAGGCGAGAAAAATAGATCTTGGCTGCTCCAAAATCATCAAGTTTTTGAGAATGTTTGTCAATGACACAAGATATTTCATGTAACAATATGTAGAAGAAAAATGTGATTTAAAAGAGAAATATCAATGTTTTTTTCAAATAATTATCAAAAGGTGAAAAATAATAAAAATATCATTTTCAATGGTTCACACATTGGACATTATGTGGCATTCTTAAACAATAATACCTTCAAAATGATACACACATTGGCTATATTCTTATATGTTGATGTCAAAACTTTGGAGGCTTTTGACAAAACCTTAACTACAAGGTTTGGTTGGTTGTGAAATCCATGAACAATGGCAATAATAATAGTTGTCTTGCATCTCCTTGTCACCCCACTTAGCAGTCTAGGCTGGGTTTGACGGGGATCCTCCTTAGAAGTCCTTTGCATAGTCAATTTTCAGTAGCTTCTCTAATTCTTAGGCTTCTTTTCAGATGCCTCTTTTAAGTATCACTCATTACAATTATGAAGAGAATGGAGAGGGATGTAATAAAAGATTAAATATTTATTTATGATATATTTTGACATAAGAAATAATTGATTTTTAAACAATATTATTATTCATTGTAATGTTTAATGTAATTATAGTCATTAGTGTTGGTTCTTTTATGTCTTTGCCTCCTTATTTTAATTAGATTTTTAGCCAAAAAATGAATTCATTGCCAAAAAGTTATGTCCAAATTGAGCTTTGTTTAAATCCAACCAAAATTAGTAATTGTGTTAAATATATGTTCAATATAATAACATAAGCATGTAGCAAGTCTAAGAATAATGTAGCATGGAGGCCCTCAATAGTTGCCAAGCAGAAGGTAAGAAAAGTATAGCCAAAATAAACATCTTTCTAAAAATAGAAAATAAGTTGAAGTCCATAGCCAAATCCTTGAGTTATCTTTATGAATATTTAAGGTCCTCAAAGACCACAACCAAACATAAGGATGGAGTGATTTTGGGCTAGAGAAATTGGGTTACAAATGAAAGCACAATTGTTATGATGAATACTAGGAGAGGGGGGGGGTGAATTAGTATGCCTAACAATCTAAGCAGACTCTTAAACAATTTTACTGCAGACCGGTGTAGCAGTTTAAACAATAAACCGGTTAAAGCACAAACAAGCCAAATAACAAATAAAGCATTCACCCACAGAAGCACAATCACCATAACACAATAAGTTTTGACGTGGAAACCCAAATGGGAAAAAACACGGTGAGTAAAATTCACAAGTCAACTATCTGCAGAATAGTAACCAAACTGGTTAAGGTCTTACAACGTTCTTCACCAGAACAGATCCTGTTAGGAATCCAGATCTTTGTTAGGAGATAAGTCCTGTTAAAGACTACAGTGTTAAAGGATTTCAAATCCATGACTGTGAACCACCTTGTTAGAGGATTTACAATAGGATTGGTTGGGCCTACACGACTAAGGGTTTCAGACTTGTTGAATATATTAGTAATCAACAACTGAATGATCTATAAGATAACACAGAATGCTTGATTAGATCCTTGACAATTCTTGGTTAATGCATTACAACATTACTTCAGTCTTCTATTCTTTGCACTCACAAGCTCTGTAGTGAGATGCGCTTTTCGCACAGACCTAATCTTTTTTCTCCAACACTTGCACACATCAACAACACTAAAAACCCTAGACATAATGTCCTCATATAGGAACCTGATTTAATGTCGGTCCAATAAGATTAGACTACAATTTCCTAGGTACAATGCATCTAGACACATTTGGTAACATGACACACAAACACTGCCAAAGTGTCAGTGGATGATAACTCATCACACTTTAGAATTATACCAGTTTAACACAATATACTGATTACTGGTTAACAAATGAAGACTGGAAAACTTGAACATAGTGTTCTGATCAAAAAGATTAACTGTCGCTCATGGTCTTCATTCTGCTTGAGTTCTTCATACCACTTGGGGTCTTCAATCATGCTATGACTGGTAAGCATCTTCTACAAAACACCAATAGCCTTTGACAAACAAAGACTATATAATGACATACAATACCAATTGGAAAAACTACTGGTTGAGAATAACTCATACATCAAATAAGTGTGTTTCCATCAATGACAGTCATAACTAAACAACATCAAAATACCAACAATCCCCCCCTTTGGCATTGATGGAAACACTTAAGAAAATTTTGACATCTAAGTGCTTACAAAACAAAAAAAGATGCCATAATCAAAATTACTCCCCCTAAGCATATACTCTACTCCCCTTGCAAAAATTACAAGTATGTGCATGAAATTTTCAATACTACTCCCCCTGTGCCAACAATGACAAAGTAATGCGAAATATTCCCTTTTTGGATAATATAAAAACAAAATATATGTTCATGGCAGTAGAGAGTAAAACTTCTCAAAAAGAGATTTATAGTTTTGCATAAAATTCTTCATGTCTGAAGACCATGAATGAAGAAGCGAGGTAGAAATTTCACTCTTGGTCTTCATCTAGAAGGCTAATTCTTCCATTGCATCGATAGTGCTCATCTCCTGTGTGACAATAATAGCCTCCAAGTTCAGGAAGCACTTCTGAAGAACCTACAATTTTGGTAATAGAAGCAACTGGAGCTCCTGCAAATCTCTGAGTCAAGATTTGCAATCTGATGTTGGTGAGTACGAATAGTTTGTCCATATACTGTGAACAGGTCGTAGGGCAATTTGAAGTTGCCAATATACTTTTTCAACTCCGATTGGAGTTGACTCTTATATTTTAGAGCATCTTCACAAAATAGGTGAGGTTGGCAGATTTTTCTCAAGAGTAGGTTACCTTCACCCATAGCTAAAGTTATATCATCTGTTTGCTTAGGCAATTTTGCTTTGTCTTCATCCATTTGCTTGACTAATGAAACTTTAGAGCCTTTTCATGCTTCTTCTCTGCAGAAATCTGGGCAACATCTTCTAAAGATTGCACTTGATCATCTACTACTATGCAAAGAAGTTTTAGCTTCGCCAGCAAGGAATTAATATTGGGAAGGTTAGTACTGGGGATTATATTGGAAAGAGTGTCAACAACAAACTGAATGACATCCTATTCTTTCTTTTTCCTTAGTTCTTCCAATCTGACCTGCGCTAGTTGAATGCTCCTCAGTAGCTTGCTTTCATCAATCAATTGACTCAAACAGGCAAGAGTCAAATCGGTGGGACCGATGGGATCAACCTTCTTGGCTTGATCTTTGGTTGCCTTAGGTGTTTGTCCTCCTTCCTTTGCCTTGATCTCCTCTTGTCTTTTCTTCTCCTCTTCTTCTCTTTCCTGGGCCACCTTGACGACCTTCTCTTTCTCCTCTTCCACTCTCCTCTTCTCTTCTTCTTTCTTCCACTCTTCTTCCCTCTTTTTCTCCTCTTCCTTTTTCTTCTCTGCTTCCTCCTTCTTCTTCTCTTCTTCCTTCCTCTTCTTCTCTTCTTCCTCCTTCTTCTTCTTCTCATCTTCTTTCTTTTTCTTCTCATCTTCTTTCTTCTTCTCATCATCTTCTTTCTTATTCTCCTCTTCCATTCTCTTCTTCTCTGCTTCTTTCTCTGCTCTCTCTTTCTCTTTTCTCGCTTTCTCCGCTTGCTCTTTCTCTTGTTTTTCTTTCTCCGCTTCCTCTTTTTCCTGTTTCTCTTTTTTTGCTTTCTCATCCTTTTCTTTCTCTACTCTCTCCTTTTCAAATTTCTCCTTATCTGGAGTGGTATCCTCAATATCTAGTGCATCAACATCAATGGGGTTATTTTGTTCTGCTATTCTTTCACCCAGACTGTCAAAGATTTCATCTTGTTTGGCTGTGGATAGGTCAGGTTCTTGCTCAGCCTATCGATTAGCTTCAGATACTTTTTGCATTTTGACAACAACTTTAACTTGTAGATGGGTGTCTTTTTCCACTTCAGAAGTTTTGCCTCCGAGTAGCTGAAGTCTTCTTCTTCACGTGAAGAAGATGCCTTTGTACTTATCAATAATCTCAAACAATTTTGAATTTGAGGCATCTGGAAAATATTGAGCAAAAAATTTCTCCCTGATGTCTTGCTCCTTTTCAATGGCAATGTGCCATTTATTGTCCAATGAATCATACAAAGATTTAGAAGTAACTGATTTAATATCAGTAGGTGACCAATCATTAATACATAAATATTTAATAAGTTCTTGTTCAACATCCTCTTTTTCACTATCATTGAAATCATCAAAATATTCTTTTAAATCATCAAGAACTTTCCTTCTAATATTCTTTATGGTCCTTGGACAATGTGTCATAGGCTTGTAAGAAGAAATATCTATATTTACCGGTGCAGAGGTTGCTGGTACATTACCGGTTGAATTCGTCTTCTTGCTTGATTGCCTTGTCTTCTTCATTTCTACCTCTTGTTCAGTGCCTTCTAAATCTAGTGAATTATTCCTGGTTATCCTCTTCCTTTCGAATACCTTTGGCAGAATAGCCTCCAATTTCTTTTTAGTTGGTGACCTCTTGGTCACTTTAGGACTGGCAGCAGATGTAACCGGTTTCAATGCCAATGGCACTTCTTTACTCTTTTTTTGCTTTGGTACCTCAATAGGTTTGATCCTCTTGGAGTAAGTATCGGTCCTCTTCTTCTTGGGATCCAGTGGTGAAGCAAGTAGGGTAGAGGCATACCCTGCCAATATATCATTTACCACTTCATAGCCCATAGGTTCAACTTCATCTTCTCTAGGCTCAACCGCTTGCATTATGCAATGATCTATTTTGATTGTAAAATAAATGTCATCTTCATATTTTTTAACTAGATCACCAGATATTCTCATTCTCTAGTTCATCTTTAGTCTGAACTCATCAAAAAATTTGTTCAGAGTCTCCGGATATGTAGATCTCACTACTTGCAGACTCTCCTTTATTTGTCTAGAAACCGGTAGGTCACTTAACCATTGAACATCACCAACTCCAAGAAAATATCCTTGAAAATAGAAATATAAACTGACAAGCAGTTGTCCGAACTTAAACCTCAGAGATTTGTCCACTTTGATGGACTTTAGATTTTCCATTAGTTGTTTCTGCATGCAAGTGCATAAGTCACATTTTGCATTCTCCTTGATCATCCTATAAGTGGCATGCACTGCAGCTGTAGGAAGAGAATTCATTCTGCTAGCATAGAATACTCTATACCCAATTACCATGCACGTATACTTCACCAAGTCATCTTTAAAGGTGTTAACAGTCATTGCCCGTTGGTCGCTTACAAAACCAGTGAGCTCTGTCACTTTGGTTTTGGTGATCTTTCGAAGAATAGGGACTTCCCCAACATTGCTGAAACCGGTCACAACATGAATTGCCTCCCGTGAAATATCATGGATTCACTCAAGGTACATCTTATCACCATGAACCCTACTAAGGATAATCCTAATGTGTTCTTCTCTAAATTCCTTGAGAAAATATACTACATTGTGTAATTTCTTCTTCTCGATTATGTTGCATTCTGGTTTAATCTTCTTATCATCTCCACAGAACATAATCAACTGGGAGTGAATCACTAAAGACCCTAGGTCTTCTAGTTTGCAATCAATATATCCTAAAACATCCCCTTCGACAATGACTCTGACGGGAATTTGAGATAAGGCATTATATTTCATCTTCTTTTTAAGAAACTCGAGTGATTCCTCGGGTTCAGTAGAACTAGAAGGGATTTTAGATGTAGAATCCATATCTAGAAGATTCCAAATGATAAGGATGTTTCAACGAGAAATACCTTCACACTCTGAACTAGGGTTTGTCGATGTCGAGCACAACACACTTCTTTCAAAAGCTTGTTTACCACTTTGATTTCCACACTGAAAGCTTGAAGTGGCTACAAATCTTGTGCAAGATTCCTTTTTGAATTCTTTTGAATGCAAGATGAATCGCTCTAGTTGCGCTGCTCAAACTAGAAAAATTCTTCTCTGAAAATAGGTAAGTAAAAATGATGACAAAAGTCACTTTTAAACATGCTCCCACCTACCATAATAAATGTTGGTATTCCAATTACAATAAGAGATTGTTGGCATTTCAATAAGGATATTGAGAAGGTTGATGATTATGGATATAACTGATTAAGGATGTTTACTGTCTTAACAATATTATTTTGTCATTGATGTCCAGAAATTGATTTTCTGACTCAGTATGATGTTGCCATATCTTAAGAAGTATGATTTGATGAGTGTAAAGATGTTGGTAAAAGACACAAAAAGAATGTGATGAATAAGGGGAGGAATAAGTTATTCAATGGGCAACTATTACCAAGTTAGACAATGATGAGATCATGATGTTTAGATTGTTTTGATATCCTACATATGTTATTGTTTGTAAGGTTAATACTATACTATGTCACTGAGCAAAGAACCTAGTCGGTAAACCCTAAGGTTATCGCTATCGGTTAATGAAGGCGGAATGTCTATCGAGTGAAGTTTAGTATTTACCGAGTTGCAACCGAGTAATAACAGAATGCATTGGATGAATAAAAGTGGTATTTAATGAAGGAAGCTAATGAGCTGGATATGATTAAATGATTGATACGACATGCATAAGTTTGTTAAAGATCTACGGCTTTGAAGTTTCAGGAGCTAGATCTACAACACAGATTGAACCGCAATACCCTAGCACAAATTCATAGGCGTAGTAAAACATTTTCAGATCGAAGGATACATTGAACCTGGTCAAGATTGAAGATCTGATGGCTATGATTGATCATGGGAAATGTGATCAAGTTGATTAAGTGGATAGCAAATTGTTTATAAATAAGGAACTGTTGATAAACAATGCATGCTGGCAAGTGTAAGCACAAAGATGCTACACAAAGATGCTACATAGTGATTACTGAGCATAGAAGCTTGAAGACCTGTTTGAATAACATAGTAAGGAGCCCAACAGAGGGACAAGATAAGTCCTATGACTTGACAGTATTGAGCAAATAAGAATCTGCTTTAACATTTTAGATGTAAAGTTGCAAATATATTTTATTATTGTTGTTTATTTTGTAAGTGATAGAAAATCTCTTAACCGAGTGGACTTAACAGTCTTATTTGTAAATCCTCTAGCAAGGTGACATTCTGATTGAGTGTTTGAAATCCTTTAACAAGGTCACTTCTAACAAAGTGAAGATCCTAACAGATCTAAGGGAAATCCCTTAACCGGGTCACATCTAGCATTATGTTTGTAATCTTTAACATGATTTGCTTTTAACCGAGCATACTCTAGAAGGGTATATTTCTTAGTGGGTCTGAAATCCCATAGTGGTTTTTCCCTATTTGGGTTTCCATGTTAAATCTGGTGTTATATGTTTTGTGATGTTATTTGTTTATGAGTTTGCATGTTTTACAGTTTTTCTGATAAGGTTACCGAGGTTGAATATATTGAAGATTAAGTTTGTATGATTCACCCCCCCCTCTCATCTTATTAACAATTGGTATCAGAGCTTTGAACTCTGGAAGTAAAGTTTAAAGGCACTTGAGGAAAAGATCCAAAGATGTATAAGAGGGATGCACCGAAGTTGAACAAGTCAAGTTTCTCTACATGGCAGAAAAGGATGAAGCTGCACCTATCAGGAATTGGAGAATATCTTGTACATTATATGGAGAATGATTACATTGCACCAAGCACCTTCCCAATGACAATGGAAGAGATAAAGGCAAAGCAAGAACATATTTAAGCAATGATTGAAATAACATCTGCATTGACCGACTCAGAGTTTAATGATCTAGAAGGATGTATTGATGCTAAGGCGATGTGGTCTAAGATCATGTCTGTGTATGGTGGTGATGAACATGTTCAAAGAGAAAAAGTGGATAGTCTAAGAGGACAACTTGAATCTATGAGAATGAATGAAGGTGAGAACATAACCCAATACAGTACAAGGTTAAAGGAGACTGTGAATCAAATCAAAGGAGCAGGAGGGACTATTGAAGAAAAGGATGAAACAAGTAAGTTACTGAGAACTCTTCTACCTACTTATGCAATCCGAGTCTCTACAATCAATGAATTGAGGTCTGTACCCAATATGCCAGTTTCTTTGGATGCTACTATTGGTAAGCTACATGCATTTGAGTTAAGTAACTTTGATAACAGTGGGTCTTCAGTAAATAAAGTTGAGTTTGCATTCAGTTCTTTTCATCTTGATGAATCTAATGATTACAATGATAGAACGAGTAAGTATTTTGAAGGGAATCATAGTGGAGCAAGTGAA
This sequence comes from Cryptomeria japonica, assembly GCF_030272615.1. Classification (NCBI taxonomy): domain Eukaryota; kingdom Viridiplantae; phylum Streptophyta; class Pinopsida; order Cupressales; family Cupressaceae; genus Cryptomeria; species Cryptomeria japonica. The sequence continues at coordinate 182,857,645 of NC_081415.1, forward strand.
AGATTTCGCAAAAACATGAAAGAGGTATACAAACTATATGAAGAAATCAAAAAGCAAGAAGAGTTTGAAGCACTATTAGCCAGAAGGCTACCGAGAGGAAAAGGTAAGTACAAAGGAAAGTTTCCTTTGAAATGTTTTAACTGTGATAGAATAGGACATATGGCTTCTAACTATCCTGACAAAGAATCAAGTGAAAAGAGAGATTATCGAGATGACAGACAGAAAGATAATCATTATAGAGGACACCGAGACTTCAGAAGAAGAGATAGAAAGACATGCCTAATAGCTGATGAGGAATCAAATGATGATAAATCTAATGAAATGGACATAGAGGAAGTTGTTTATGTGGCTATCAAAGATGGATCAGATGAAGAAAGGTATGAAGAAAAAGCTTTAATATCTCACATAAATACTAATGATTCTTGGATCATAGATAGTGGATGCTCACATCACATGATAGGTGATAAACACAAGTTTGTTAAATTAGAAGGTTATGATGGAGGTTATGTAAGATTTGGTAATGATGCACCATGTCCAATAAGAGGTAAAGGATCCATAACACTTCTTGACAATGCTAAATGTAATGATGTTTATTGGGTTGAAGGTTTGAAATACAATTTGTTGAGTGCAACACAGCTAAACAATACAGGATACCGAATAGAATTTCATAAAGGAATTGTCAAAGTTCACGACAAGCATGAAAAGTTAGTAGCTACCGAGACACAAACAAAGGGTAACACATTTCACCTTGACTCAACTCGGAACAAGTGTCTATATGCAAAGATAGATGATACCTGGTTATGGCATAAAAGGTTTTGTCATGTAAATTTTGATAATCCGATCAAAATAAGTAAGAAGCACCAAGTAAGAGGTCTACTGAGTTTGGAGAAACCTGAGAATGCTATGTGCCGAGGATGCCAGGTGGGTAAGATAACAAGATCAAACTTTACAAGTAAGTCCTACACTTCTAAGGGAATTTTAGATCTTGTGCATACTGATCTTTGTGGTCCTATGAAAGTTCAGAGTTATTATGGTGATAAATATTTCATATTATTTGTGGATGATTACTCAAGGATGATGTCAATTATGTTTTTAAAGGAAAAATCAGAAGCTTTTCAAATGTTCAAATGGTACAAGGCAAGAGTTGAAATGAAACAGGAAGACAACTGAAATGTCTTAGATCTGATAGAGGAGGAGAGTTCACTTCTGATGAGTTCAACTTATTCTGCAATGATCATGTTATTAAAAGACAAGTCTCTGCACTGAGAACTCCACAACAAAATGGGATAGCTGAGAGAAGAAACAGATCTATTGTGGATTGTGCTATAACCCTGATGATTGAAAACACAGTGCCACAAAACTTTTGGAGAGAAGCAATAAGCACTGTTGTTTATACCTTGAACTGAGTACAATTGAAGAAAGGAACTTTGAAGACACCATATGAAATTTGGTATGACAAGAAACCTAATGTAAGTTACTTTAAAATCTTTGGAAGTAGATGCTATGTTCACAAAGATGACAGAAATGGAGAATTTGATCAGAAAAGTGAAGAAGGAACATTTCTTGGTTATTCTTCTAAAAGCAAAGCATTTAAATGTCTGATCAAATCATCTAATATAATAGTGGAAAGTGCAAATGTGAAAATTGATGAATTTGCAGAAAGAAATGATGAAGGAAATTCCAAAGAACCAGAAGATTATGAAGGATTTGTATATGTTCAACTGAGAAGTCCTACCGAGAAAGTTGCCGAAGGAAATGAAGAGAATATCCAGTTACCAAGTGATGAAGAAGATCATACAGAATCTACTGAGCCTATATTAGCTAAGTATGTCAGAAGGAATCATGCATCAAGTCAGATTATAGGAGATAAGGATGATCCAGTGATGACAAGGAACAAACTGAGACAGAACACATGTCTGATATCTGAATTTGAACCGAGGATAGTGAAAGAGGCATTTAACAGTGAAGATTGGATAAATGCTATGACAGAAGAGATTGATCAAATCAAGAAGAATGACACATGGACACTAGTCCCAAGACCAAAGGACAAAAATGTAATCGGTACAAAGTGGATTTTCAGAAACAAGCTAAATGAAAAAGGTGAGGTCATTTGAAATAAAGCAAGACTAGTTTGTAAAGGTTGTGCTCAAGAAGAAGGAATTGATTATGGTGAGACTTTTGCACCTATGGAAAGACTTGAAGGAGTAAGAACATTGTTGGCATATGCTGCTTCCAAGAATTTCAAGGTATATCAAATGGATGTCAAATCTGCATTTCTGAATAGTATATTGGAAGAAGAAGTTTTTATTGAACAACCTGAAGGATTTGTTGAAGAAGAGAATAAAGATCAGGTATGCAAGCTGAACAAAGCATTATATGGTCTAAAGAAAGCACCTAGAGCATGGTATGAGAGATTGCACTCTTATTTAATCAAGATTGGTTTTATAAGAACTAGTGAAAACAGTAATATGTACATGAAGAATGATGAAGACAATGGAATACTGATCTCAGCCATATTTGTTGATGATATTATTTTTTGTGGAAATGACACTTTATGCAAGAACTTTGGAAATGAAATGTGTAAAGAATTTGAGATGTCATTAATCAATGAAATAAAGTATTTTATAGGTCTACAGAAATTGCAAATGAAAGATGAGATTTTCATTACTCAATCCAAGTATATAAAGGAAATCTTGAAGAAATTTGGAATGGAGGATTCAAAACCAGTAAGTACTCCTATGACTACCAACTGTAAACTATCAAAGAATGATGAATCTGCATCTGTCGATGAGACACTTTACCGATCTATGATTGGAAAGTTGCAATATGTTGTTCACAGTAGGCCAGATATAGCACATGTAGTAGGTATAGTTGCAAGATTTTCTGTAGATCCCAAGGAAACACATATGACAACAATCAAGAGAATTTTCAGATACTTGAAAGGCACTGAAGATTATGGCTTAGTTTATCAAAAAGGAAATGTTTTTGATTTAAAAGTTTATACTGATGCTAATTGGGCAGGCAACATTGATGACAGGAAAAGCACAAGTGGAGGAGCTTTCTTTTTAGGAGAAAGACTAGTGAGTTGGCTTAGCAAGAAACAAGGATGTATTTCACAGTTAATAGCAGAAGTTGAATATGTTGCTGCAGCATTGAATTGTACCAATATAACATGGATCAAACAACTATTGGAAGGCATAAATGAGAAAGTTATCGAGCCAGTAACTATATTCTGTGATAATACTAGTGCCATTAACATTTCAAAGAATCCTGTTATGCATTCTAAGACAAAGCACATCTCTATCAAGTATCATTATCTTAGAGAAGAAGTCCAAGAGAAGAAAGTGGCGTTGGAATATTTTAGCACAAAGGAACAAATAGCAGATATCTTCACCAAGCCACTGCCAAGGGACACTTTTGAGTATCTCAGAAGTCAGTTAGGGGTCCTACCCCTATCTTCTACTCACTGATAGAGTTCGGTGAAAGCATCAATTTGATGACTCTACAGAATACGTTTTGTGAGTTGATGTCGATTTACACACTTTAGGAGGTTTTCTAAAGGTGTGCAGAAAACATAAACAGGGAACAAGAATTGAAGATAAAATGCTTTGACCGAGACTGAGTTGATACCTAACAGCAAGGGAAATACTTCACATAGGAAGAAATTATGTATTAGTTTTCTTTTTGGCATTGTTGTCAAAGGGGGAGAAGACTAATGTATGGGGGAGAAGACTAATGACAGGGGGAGAGCATTTTAGCATCTCACAGCAATCTGAATCCGAATCATTTAGGTCAAATCAATTGGTTTTGCCATCAATGCCAAAGGGGGAGATTGTTGGTATTCCAATTACAATAAGAGATTGTTGGCATTTCAATAAGGATATTGAGAAGGTTGTTGATGATTATGGATATAACTGATTAAGGATGTTTACTGTCTTAACAATATTATTTTGTCATTGATGTCAAGAAATTGATTTTCTGACTCAGTATGATGTTGCCATATCTTAAGAAGTATGATTTGATGAGTATAAAGATGTCGGTAAAAGACACATAAAGAATGTGATGAATAAGGGGAGGAATAAGTTATTCAATGGGCAACAATTGCCGAGTTAGACAATGATGAGATCATGATGTTTAGATTGTTTCGATATCCTACATATGTTATTGTTTGTAAGGTTAATACTATACTATATCACCGAGCAAAGAACCTAGTTGGTAAACCCTAAGGTTATTGCTATCGGTTAATGAAGGCGGAATGTCTACCGAGTGAAGTTTAGTATTTACCGAGTTGCAATCGAGTAATAATAGAATGCATTAGATGAGTAAAAGCGTTATTTAATGAAGGAAGCTGATGAGCTGGATATGATTAAATGATTGATATGACGTGCATGAAGTTTGTTAAAGATCTACGACTTTGAAGATTTAGGGGCTAGATCTATAGTATAGATTGAACCGCAATACCCTAGCACAAGTTCCGAGAATAGAATGCAAGTTCCTAGGCATAGTAAAACATTTTCAGATCGAAGGATACATTGAATCTGGTCAAGATTGAAGATCTGATGGCTATGATTGATCATGGGAAATGTGATCAAGGAGATTAAGTGGTTAGCAAATTGTTTATAAATAAGGAACTGTTGATAAACAATGCATGCGGGCAAGTGTAAGCACAGAGATGCTACATAGTGATTACCGAGCATAGAAGCTTGAAGAGCTGTTTGAATAACAGAGTAAGGAGCCCAGCAGAGGGACAAGATAAGTCCTATGACTTGATAGCATTGAGCAAATAAGAATATGCTTTAACATTTTAGATGTAAAGTTGTAGATATATTTTATTACTGTTGTTTATTTTTTAAGTGACAGAAAATCTCTTAACCGAGTGGACTTAACAGTCTTATTTGTAAATCCTCTAGCAAGGTGACATTCCGATTGAGTGTTTGAAATCCTTTGACAAGGTCAATTCTAACAAAGTGAAGATCCTAACAGATCTGAGGGAAATCCCTTAACCGGGTCACATCTAGCAATGTGTTTGTAATTTTTAACAAGATTTTCTTTTACCTGAGCATACTCTAGAAGGGTATATTTCTTAGTGGGTCCAAAATCCCACAGTGGTTTTTCCCTATTTGGGTTTCCATGTTAAATCTGGTGTTATATGTTTTGTGATGTTCTCTGTTTATGAGTTTGCATGTTTTACAGTTTTTCTGATAAGGTTATCGAGGTTGAATATGTTGAATATTAAGTTTGTATGATTCACCCCCCCCCTCTCATCTTATTAACAAATAAATGCATCACCATTAGGGCTCAAACCCTAATTTTACCTTTTACCGCTTCATTTCTTCTGTCGGTTAACAGGTAACAAATACCGATAAAGGAAGTTTACCGATATACTCCGGGGGTTCAAAACAATGTTACCGATATTTTCCCCCTAAGCTTTTTGAAGCCCAGTTTGCCAATTAAGGGATCTCCACACTGGGTACGGAAACTGGTACATCTTGTGGCTTCTCTTTAGATTTCTTTTTACAAATTTTATCCATATCCGCCCGAACAATTTCAACATCAATCTTCCCTTCTGGGTCAACCGGTATGTTTCCTGATGGATTCTTTCTTAGTCTGCATACTCTGGTAGTGTGTCCCAGTTTTTTGCAATGATAGCATACCACTCCAAGTGTTCTCCATGGTCCGGTGTTCACATTTCCATTCTTCCTTCTGCATGTTGCAGCAGTGTGACCGCTACGATGACAAATCAAACAGGTTGCTCTCCTACTGTTTGTCACTCCATAACCATTTGACCGATGGTCATAGGTTTTGTGTTGATTTGGGTTCCGATTCATAGGAGGTTCCAAGATAACTCCTTTAGATCTTGGTGCATAACTTCCAGAGTTGTTCATAACCGACCTGCACTCAAAAGCTCTATGCCCAAACTTGTTGCATGCATAATAGTGACCATTAAATCTGCCAGTTCTACCCACATTGTTTTGCATGTAAGGAAAGTTATTGTAAGCCTTGCTCCTACATACATTGGTAGTACATGTCCTTCCTTAAGATAGTTAAAGCAAATAGGTTTAAACTTTTGCTTACCTTTACTCTTGCTGTTGTTCTTAGGTGTCGATTGCTTCTTTGGTGCATCACTCTTGGTTCTAGAGGTTTCACCTTCCTCATATCCATAGAAACCAAGTCCAGAGGTATCCTTTGATGGCTTCACCGATTCCAGCTTTTGTTCCAACTTAGCAGCACTCTGATTGAACTTTGCAAGTATCTCCTTTAATTCAGCAAGTTCCTTGGAAAGAGCATCATTGGTTTTCATCAAGGTTTCATTCTGAGAGATAGCAGCATTTAGGTTTGCTCATATTTCTTCTTTCTCTTCATTACCCTCTTGTAGATGAGAGGTGATGGTACCAATCTCTCGTTTCAACTTAGAGATCTCACGCTCCTTGTCCTTCACTAAATCTTCAGCTTTTCTTCTATTTTCTAGATCCTGACTCATCCTAATAGTCAGTCCTTCCAACTCCCTCCTTAGGTTAGTTTTGGATTCATTTAGTTTCTCCACTTCTCCAACTAGGGCTTCCATGTCTGCTTCATCAGAAGAGCTGTTTTCAGTAAATTCCATCAATTTCTCAGCAAGTTCTCTTCTCTTGGCTTAAGAGGCTTTATACTTGATCTTGAGTTCATCATAGGCTCTCTCAAACTCAGTAAGACGACGAGTGAGTTCCCTCATGTTGTATTCCCCCATATCTCCTTCCAAGTGGTTAGACTTATAGAAAGGTAGGCTCTGATACCAATTGATGAATACTAAGAGGGGGATGAATTAGTATGCCTAACAATCTAACCACTCTTAAACAATTTTACTGCAGACCGGTGTAGTAGTTTAAACAATAAACCGGTTAAAGCACAAACAAGACAAATAGCAAATAAATCATTCACCCACAGAAGCACAATCACCATAACACAAGAAGTTTTGATGTGGAAACCCAAATGGGAAAAACCACGGTGAGTAAAACTCACAAGTCAACTATCTACAAAATAGTAACCAAACCGGTTAAGGTCTTACAATGTTCTTCACCAGAACAGATCCTGCTAGGAATCCAGATCTCTGTTAGGAGATAAGTCCTGTTAAAGACTACCCTGTTAAAGGATTTCAGATCCATGACTGTGAACCATCTTGTTAGGGGATTTACAATAGGCTTGGCTAGGCCTACCCGAATAAGGGTTTTAGACTTGTCGCAGATATTAGTAATCAACAAATGAATGATCTATAAGATAGCACATAATGCTTGATTAGATCCTTGACAGTTCTTCGTTAATGCATTACAACATTACTTTAGTCTTCTATTCCTTGCACTCACAAGCTCTGTAGTGAGACACCCTTTTCGCACAGACCTAATCTTTTTTCTCCAACACTCGCACACATCAACAACACTAAAAACCCTAGACATGATGTCCTCATATAGGAACTTGATTTCATGTTGGTCCAATAAGATTAGACTACAATTTCTTAGGTATAGTGCATCTAGACACATTTGGTAACATGACACACAAACATCGCCAAAGTGTCGGTGGATGATAACTCATCACACTTTACATTTATATCAGTTTAACACAATATACTGATTGCCAGTTAACAAATGAAGATTGGAAAACTGGAACATAGTGTTCTGATAAAAAAGATTAATTGCCACTCGGGTTCTTCGTTCCGCTTGAGTTCTTCGTTCCGCTTGAGGTCTTCATACCGCTTGGGGTCTTCAGTCATGCTATGACCGGTAAGCATCTTCTGCAAAACACCAATAGCCTTTGACAAACAAAGACTATATAATGATATACAATACCGGTTGGAACAACTACTAGTTGAGAACAACTCATACATCAAATAAGTGTGTGTCCATGAATGACAATCACAACTAAACATCATCAAAATACCAACATGTTATGCTTTCAAGTTGATAGGAAATTGAATTAGTATAAAGTCTTGATACTTTGAAATGTCATTAAGTATAATTTTATGGGAAAAAATGTTCATATTTGTATGTTAGAAATAGTGCATTTTCAACATTAATTATGGAAATGGTCGAGGATTCTATTGGTTTTCTTTTCTCTTCTATATTTTTCGTATTGATGATAAAACCAAACCATGTTTGATTTCTTGAGATATGTGTTTCTTGATTGTCAATGATCTCTTATAGCCGTATCTATGTAAAAAATTAAAAAATTAAGAGTCTTTTTGGAATGTCATGCCTTCAATAGCTCAATTGTGGTAATTAATTAACAAAAAAAAATATTTTATTTGATTTTAATACAATTCAAAAACATTAAGTTGAAAATGGATAACATTGTCCACGTATTGAAGATATTGAAGAATTTTAAGCTTTCCCTCAATTGAATAGAAATAAAATTATAATTTCATAAACTCCATAACATTTCACAAAGGTTTCTACAAGATAGTCAGATAATTTTTTTTTCAAAAAATCAAGCATAATTATATGTTGTGCTTGGTTTTCTACTCAATACATCCTACTTCCTACCTCTTTTCATATAAACAGATGCATTTTGTGTTCATTAGTTCTCTATTTAGCATTTTAATTATTGTGGAATTCTTATTTGTAAGCACTTACCATCTTATTTGAGGAGAATTTGATTACGAACTTCACAACATTGAAAGAAGATTAAACCTTATAAGGATGACAGAAGATAGCCTTCTTTTATGCTTTGTCAATTAGATCCTCTCTTACTGATCCAATGGTTTGTTGTAGACTTTGAGGTTCTTCGAAGCACCTAAATTCTTAATTTTAATTTTAAATTCTATGGTAGGGTTTGAAGACATTTTCTTATTGAAATTCTTTGTTGCACACTTTGATGTTCTTCTAAGGAAGCAATATGCAGAGCTGGAGTCTTTCAGTGGAAGTGCATTAATATTGTCATTGCATGATGATTGTGTGAGCACCCGAGTTCTTAATTTTAAATTTCATGGTAAGGTTTGAAGACATCTTTATACCATTGGGTCAATTGCAAGAAATTGTCAATGGAAATTTAGGTGAAAATTATATAAAGTTCACTCTCTAATTGGGTGCTAGAACACACATGCTTCATATCATGAAAGAGAAGAGTATATGAATTTGAATGTGTAAAAATAATAAAGGAAATTTGAGAAGACACTAAGAAGGGGTTGATTTGTATCGAAGAAAAAAAAACTTTTTAATCATTTAGCAAGATAATATTGAAAATATTGACAACCTCAATGGTTTCAAGTAAAAAACATTTTAGTGAGAGACAAAATCATTAAGGCTAAACTCGAAAGAATGCATGAGTTAAAGGCCAACTAAATTTTTTTGTTGATAGCTTTTTCAATATTGCTTTTCTAAGCTAGAAAAATAATTTTATACTAACATGATTGTTTGGAACTATATTATAATTGCTTGCATAAAATATTTGAACTTCAAATTACTATATTTACGATCTTTAATATTGAATGATCACATCACGTCAACTCAAATTTTCCATCTACTCAAATTGTTTGTGTTGAAAGATAATAATGGTTAAATCTCAAACCAACAATACATCTTTAGATTAATCCATTGATGTTCCTTTCCTATAATCACATGTGCTTTGAAATGGATAAATAGCCATCTCTATATATTGTATATGTATTGTTAACTTTCAAATGATTTAAATTGTGGTCTCTTACATGTTAACAAGTATAAACATTTTCCTACGGGCGTGACAGTTGCACGGTGCACCGCTTCTAGGGCAAGTGCTAGTAATAAATATCAGATGTTTGAAATGAAAAACATTTCACATTTCACATTCAGACCCTTCTCTCCCTCCTCTATATTCAAACCCTTCTCTCCATTCAGATCACATTTCACAATGGGATATCTGTTTCCTGGTCTTCCAGATGAAATTGGGTTGGAATGCCTGCTGAGGTTGGAGTTGAAGTCCTTTCACAATGTCAGACCTGTCTGCAAAAGGTGGAACGGCATATTGGAAAACCCCAAATTTTATCAAGAAAGAAAAAGATTGAAGATTTCCGAGCAACGGATTTGTATGCTCCAGAAAGTAGACGGCATTTGCGACAGAGTAGCGGTATACGATCTGAATAAAAACTCGTGCAAAAGTCTGCCTCTAATTCCCACACAAAGTCTGAATGTGGGAATGGGAGGCAGCGTCTGTCACTTCCATTTCGTGAAACAAAACCTCGTTTTGATCAAGGATGTGTTTTGCGATTCTACAAGAAGTTGTGTGTGGTTGTACGATTTTCGGAATGGTGGTTCGAAATGGCGACAGGGTGCCAAAATGCCAATGGATTTGCAGAATGGATTTGCCTCCGCAGCGGACGAGCACGGGGGACTAATTTATGTGGCTGGAGGGTTTGGTGATGATACGTTAAACAGCCCGGTCCGTAGCGCTTTTGTTTACAATGTGGAGGAGGATAAGTGGGATGTTCTCCCCGACATGAACACCTACCTGGACTTCTTTTTAGGTGCTTTTGTTGACGGCAAGTTTTATGTAATGGGTAACCCGTCTGGGCCTAGCTTTGAGATTTTTGATTCCTACACGAGAAGCTGGAAAACTATGGAGAATAGATTCAACAATCGGCGTTGTTTCGTAACTGCATTTGGGCGTTTGCACTGCTTGTCTGTTAGGGGATTGATTGAATATGACTATAGTCAAGATAATGTGAACATTGTAGGGACTTTTCCAACGGAGGATTGGGGCCTTTCTATTAAATTTGCTGGAGTGGTTAGCAATAAAATCATTGTGGGCAAAAAGAATCCAATTGAAGGTCAAGATTTTTATATGCTCGCACCTCCAAGTGAGACAGGAGGAACACTCAAGTTGATTGGCTTTGAGAGACCATCAGGCCTCGAGGGTTCGACTATATGTGCTGCAACCCTGGATCTCTAACATCTTCCATCATTATTTTTATGCTTTATAGTATCCTCTCTGCCAGCACTCTGCCCTCAAAGAAAGAATCATTCAGTCTATGGCAGGGTGCTTTCAAATTTTGTTATTGTAGCCTCTCAAACAGATGCTCCTAGGCATGTTATATTCTTCCAGTTAGGTTTTTTAAATTCCTATTTTTGTATGAATTCATGGGAAATCATGTTATCCATATTGGTTACAGGCTAATTTTCTAACTGCTGTGCACTTTTTATTTGTATTATTTTTATGTTATTCTCATTTGTGTTGCTAAGATATTTTGTTGTGAAAACTAGGTCATTGATGAATTATCTTTAAATCGTGTTGTTTTTCAGGTTTCCTTTTCTGGGTTTGATCTACCTTGATAGGAAAAATTGTATGCTGATTTGGAAGTCTGAAATCTTCTAACTGCTTTTGCACTTTTTATTTGTACTGTTTCTATGTTATTTTTATTTGTGTTGATAAGACATTCTGTTGTGAAAACTAGGTCATTAAAGATATCTTTTAAATCATGTTGTTTTACAGGTTTCCCCTTTGGGTTTGATCTACCTGGATAGGGAAAAATGCTAATCTGATTTGGAAGTCTGAGAAATTGTGTTCTTCAAATTTGAGTTGTAAAGAGTCTTGTCTTTGGATTTGGGTTGGTGAGGATTTATGTTCTTTTCTTTTGGATTTCTTCTACCTTCGTTAGAATTCTTGTTTTAATCAGCTGGGTTGTTGAGAATTCATTCTGCTTCAAATTGATAGTTGAACATTCATGTTTCTGAATTTGAGTTATTAAGGTACCTTGGTGTGTTCCCCTTTTATTTTTTTCAATCTTGTTTTTCAAATAAGATGATTGAAACATCTTGTAATTACTTTGAATTGAGACATTAAGAACCAATGCTCTGTTACATTGGTTCTTCCCAAATAGTAGAAAAGATGTGATCTTATAAATTGAGCTACTAGTATACTAGTAGCTAAACAGTCTATCTGTATGCGTGCAGAGAGCCAGGCATGACAGTATTTATGGGACTGGTTTCTCAGAAATATATCAAAACAGGATCAAATCCCAGTTAATTTTAGTTAATTTTGTACCACCGGGAACCAGGGACTATGCTACAGATAGACTGCAATGAATTTATTTGCCCTAGCACATTATTCGTGAGGTCAGCCATTTGGAGTCCCACAACCCCTCCTTGACCCCCAACATGAAACTCAGAGTTATTTTAGGGAGCATAAAAGTTGCCATTTGGATGGTAGGTAGGTTGGAAACAATTTCTATCAGTTGAGGATTATTGTTATTGTGTTCGTTTTTTTTTTGTATTGTCAAAGATTTGAACTCAGTATCATCTAAGTGTCTGTAATATAGACTTTGTCAGTCACCTATTTTACAGAAGTATCATTTTGTTTTCAATCAACAAATACTATTTCTACTTAATATTATATCTAAATTTCTTGGGAAGCCCAAAAAAACTATCATTAAATTATGATTTTGAGCAATCAATTGAACAACATCCAAGTTTGAATTTCTACAATATGTATTCCTAGCATGTTACTTGGTAATAATTATAGCCAACTTTACACCATAGTCAAGTTAAATGACTTTCATTTGATTTACAATTCTTCATATCATACTTTCCCTAGGTAAAAAATATAGTGAGAGGAGAACTTAAGGCTTGGGTGCTCTGATTTGAATGAGATGGTTTAATTAATAAATAACTTTATTCAATTAGTTAGTAAAGATATGATATAGAATTTATGATGTCGATTGATGGAAGCATGATGACAATAGGTTATTTAAATGTGGAAGTGAATTCATGTTCTCCAAAGATGTTTGTGTGCCTCAATGGGTAAGGCTAAGGGCAATTCTTCAATTTGATGGATGTACCTAAAAGCTAAAGTTAATGGTGAGCCTTGGCAATGGTTAAAAATAACCATTTATCAAATATTAGAAAACATAAAATTGCAGCTATGTGTGAGGCATCTATGCACTTTGGTTTTTGTTTTGTTAGGTTTTCCATGTCAAGGGATGAGAATACATCTCAATAGTTTTATTTGAACATTTTAGAAAACACAACTTTATTACTTTCCAAGAACTATCCACAAACTTAACATTAGACAATAGTGCAAACAACAAATTTATTTTTATTTTAGAAATTGCTTGTAAGACTTTCTTATTCTTCATCTTGGTTAGAAGATCAAAATTGATTGAGCATAAGATATGAACAATATACAAGCTAAAGTTATAAATAATGCAGGTGCTACTTGAACTTGAGAAGGGAACCACATGTGAAACATCAACTAAGAACACTATATGTGAATTTCTTTAAATAAATGTATGTAGGTGATGAATCATTTTTCTTTGGAATTGGGAAATATGTTTTATAAGAAAACAATTTTTAAAATGGAAATAGTTCAATTCGTGGTAATTATCATCAACATAGATTTTTCTTGAAAAACATCAATGAAATTGGTAGTTTCCGCAAAAGACATTCTTGTAGTTTTGAATCTTATTTTTTGCAAAAAAATGTTGAAATCAGGTAAATGGCAAAGCACTCCCTAAATATCATTGGTCATCTATTTAATTGGTAACAACCCTGTTTTAAAATAACCTAACCTACAAAGAAAGTGACCATGCTATAATTTATAAACTTCAGTTAGCATGTAATATTTTTTACAAAAATGTGCTTTATATACAAATGATATGTAGTACCCCTACCGTAATCGATCTCTAACCTTGGTTTAATCTTGATTAGTTATCTTAATATAATGATTATTGTCAGATGTTTGATTTAACGCATAGCTATTGATGTGGTTTTCACTCTAGTTTTATGCTAGTTGTTTAGTGTTCTTATTTCGTGGTATTAACATCGAGCTAACGTTTTCATTAAATTTTATATATGTATGCATGTATGATCTTTGGTTGCAGGAGATTTCAGGTACAAAGTTGCATGAGTGCGAGGTTCGTCGTCACCTGGTTTTGCAGGTTTGAGCATACCTTTTAATCCTTAGAGTTGGATTAGGTGGTCGTAAGACCCTAGTCGACCTTAGTCGTGCTCAAGTGAGCATCGTCAGTCGTCGTCGGTAATCCCTTCTTGTTTGGGTTTGCGAGTCATCTGTTTGGTTGACCTTCTCGGTTTGCGTGCCTGGTGTGTTTGGTTAATTGATGAATTAGTCCTTAGTAATTTTCTTTATTAAATACATGCGTTTGTGCATTGAGGATTAATGGATTAAATTAATCAGGTATTCGTTATGCGATTTTCGTTGTTAATGAATTGCCTATTTTAAATTGGAAGCAAATTTGATTTAATGATTGATTTGGAATATTTAATGCATTTTATATATGCTGTTGAAAAAGAAAGTTATGTATTTAATCGCAATAGATTAATTTCATTCTGTTGGATTCTGAAATTTGAAAGATTAAAATTTAGTTAATTGAGGAAATCGATTTTTGGAATTGAAAAGCAAGTTATATTGTTGATATTGTTGAAAAGAATTAATTTTTAAGTATTATTTTTAAATAAAAGTTTTTATTCCAAAAATGGAATTTTTGGGTCAACTCTTCCATATAACCCAAATTTGGGGAAATTGGAATGGATGGACATTTTTGGTAAAAGATTTTGGTTGGGGATGAAAATTGGAGGATTTGGGAGTTGAAGATTGGGGGCTCTCCTTCAGCCATGCCAGGATTGCGTATGAAGGTAGGGTTTATCCAAATTGTTCTTCCTTGTTGTTGTGAAAATGGTTGCTTGTTGTCAATTCAATCTTTGATTGCTTTCAGTTTTAAATTGGATTTGTGAGTTTAAATCCATGTTTTAGCTGTTCTTCAAGAAAATGCATGGCTGTATCATTATGTTAAAATGGATTATCTTGCCATGTCTGGTTTTCTCTTTGATTAAAAAAAAAATATATATTTGTTTTGCCCTGTGCGTTGTTTCGTTTATTTTGAAATCAAGCTGGGCGAAAAATTCAATAAACCCGAATTGGGCGTTTGTGTTGGTTTCCGAACTGTGTGTTCAAATTTAATTTAAAGCGTTTTTTTTTATTGCTTTCGAACTGTGTGTTTGTTTAAAAATGGGGATATATATATTTTTAATGCGGCCTGGGCGTTTGCCTTGTTTCGGCCTGGGCGAGTTTTGTTTTAAAACGGAACCCTTGGTTGGGGTCCCCGCTCATCCCTCCCTGCACGTCCCCCACTCTCTTTGCACGCAGACTCTTTGGGGCCGCGGCTCACGGCGGTGGCCGCAGGGCGCCGCGGCACCTGCGGGCACCACCGTGGCGCTGCCCACGAAGCCCCTCCCCGGCGCTGCGGCTAGGGCACAGCCCGCCCTCGCCTAGGGGTTTTGAAACGCGTTTTTTTTTTGTTTAAGGTAAAGTTTTTTTTTAAAATAGTTATTTTTTTTTTTATGTATTTTTTTATCACTTCAAAAAAATGGCATATAATAGTTGTATTATTATTTTAATGATAAGATTTAATTTGTTCTTAAAAGATGTTCTTTTTTTTTATATATGTTTTTTTTTAAAAGAAAAGAAAATATATAATGTTTTTAATATTGTTTTATGAAGATTGTAAATCAAGTCTTGATGATGAGAAATGTGGCATAAAGGGATTATGCCGAAGATTTTCCTTGTTAACGTATTATGCAAGCTTGAAATTTAATTGTGTATATCTGAGAAAGATCGATTATTGATATATTGGAGATTCTTGTTGAGTTAAAATATACTTTATTCACGAATAAATATATTGTTGAAGATTTTAATGTTGTACGCCATCTGGAGATATTAGAAACGAATAATCAACCATTGGGCATTAGAAATTTTAACGATATGCTTTTGGAAACGATTATCTTCTTTTAGACGCTCTTTTTATAATTAATCGGTTGTCTGAATTTTATTATTATGAAATGGTTTAAAAACTCATTATGGCTTATTCTCCTGTTCAATGCTTGAACCTTAGGAGTTAGAAAACCAAGAACAACTTATCCCCAGTTGAGGTAGATAACTGTAATCTGATTTGGATCTTGTAGAAAACTTGATCGCTTTGTAATGTTTAAATCAATTTGAGGAATATTGTCTTTTCTGATTGTTGTCTTGCGAGTTTAATTACTGTATTCGCTTTAATTATGAAATGGCATGTTTTGCTTTGTTTAAAAGGACCCTGTCGTATGGATGATTTGGTGTTCCTGTTTCAGTCCTCGATTTCGAGTTGACGATTGTATTGTGGTAGTGTCGTTTTAATCATATCCTCTTTGAGTGAGTCGAATAATGATTCCTGGTTGACCTTAGTTGTCAGGTCTCTAGTTAGAGTACCGTCAGTAATTGTTCATCCTTGAGTCGTATTTGACCAGATGATTGTTTCTCCTTCTTGAACTCCGTTCGTCTGACCATGTGTATTCCTTGGTTTTGAGTTCGTCTGAGTTTAGTCTAGTGTCGTATGGGAAAGTGGCTTTCGATTGGGGGCCGCGCCCAAAGTGGCTGCTGGATAACCCGTCGAAAGTGAGTCTAATAAGTGATAACCTAAGTAGATTAGAAAATAATTTATAAATAAGATAATGTGCCTCACACATGGGACGAGTGCTATCATAGATTCGACATGCTGTGAGAAGGCCTGAAATGGCAAACTACCTTCCTTGTCTTCACGAGAGGATGTGTGGGTCCACATGAGGCTTGGATGGGCCGGAAGTTCGAATTAGGTTGCCAGGGTTACCAGTGTATGGGCCGGGACCTATGAAGACTTGCCATGGTATCCATACCAGGTTGTGTGATGACACTTGTCCCTATGTTCGCCAGTGTGTTGTCGTTTTGTCCTATTTTGAGTACCTTTGTGAGTCGTCCTTTGTCGCTGCCCTTGTGAGTGTCGGTTTCATGTTAGACCTTGGGTGGTGATGGCTCCGTTTTATGGATGCTCTTCTGGACCTTTGTTTTAGCTTTGATTATGTTCAGCTGGATCCTGTTCTTTTTAAGGATCGTTTATGTATTAATTGACCGATGCGGTCGTCTGTATATTGTTATGTATCGCCTTGATGGCTGGATTGTATGGTGTAACCTCTTGTACTCTTAACCTTATTAATTATCAGAAGGGGTCTTGCAGTTGAGCAGACCTGGAGATGTAGCCCTTTAGTGGTGAACTCCGAGATCATTATGGTGTTATGTGATGCATTCTCTTATGTCTCTTTATTCAGCTTTATCATGTATGATGAATTTATGTTGAATGGTTAAGTGGATAATTGGAATTAATTTTAAATGCTTATATTCAATTCTATCTTGAATGCCATGTTGTTCGAATGCATAATTGGTTGGGATGCGATTTATTGTAAATGTATGTGTGTAATCGTCCTTTAAATGCATTAAGTTGGAATATGGAAAGAATGTAACTTAGAGTAATGAATTATACTCAGTTGTTGTTAAGGAATTTAAATATGCTTGGAAGGATCTCTTGTGTTATGATGAAATCCTAATGTATTAGATTGTTAGATGTATGGTTTGTAATTTGTAATGAGAAGCTTGAATGAAGATTTTGAATGGATCTTAATGGATGAATCATTGCTTGTGATTTATATTTCCATCCTTTGAAAGAAATTATCCTGAATATGAATTATCTCGTTGTTAAGATAATTAGCTTATTGGATTAATTGTGCGAGTAAATGAATTGTGAAATTTAAGTAATCTCATTGGGAAACTCTTTAGGAGTTAGTTGAAGTCTTCCGCTATGTAATCTGAATCTTTGATATCGTGTTGCATCTTTGTGTTGTAACTTTAAAAAAAAAAAATTTGCACTCTATTCTTGTGTTATAGCTTAATCCCTTTGGGGTTTCCTGGCGGGGCATTACATTTGGTATCAGAGCCAAGTTGCAAACATTGGGATCTCTGGTGTCGCGTGTGCCCTCCATTTGTGTGAGGTGTATCGACCTTATGTGTATGCTCGCCCTCCCTTTGCATGTGAGTGTTTGAGCAGACCTTAGCTGGTGTGTAACGTGTGTGTTCACGCCTTGTTTTCGCCTTCTTGATGTTGGTGTTTGAGTGCGTATATGTGCATCGTGTGCTTATTGATGTCTTGGTCTACGATTTCTCTTATTTTGAAAGAGAGTCGTATGTACCTTCCCTTTTGAGTGTTGTACTCTTTAGACTAGTCCATTTGGATTGGTTCATGCTTGTCTTGAATCTGAAAGTGCGAATTATGTTTGTTTAAGATTATGATCTAGCTTAATGTTGTCCACTTGAGGGACTAGTATGGCAATTTTTGTATGCTTATTTTATAGAAATTAAATGATTATCGCAATTTCTCTCTCTCTCTCTTTCTGGAAATTTAAATGATTAAGATATGTGTAATTATCTTTGATTTGAGTTTCTTGTTTGCAAGAGAAAAGGGTGTGACTTCTTGAGCCCTTGAGCGAGCCTTATGAAGCTTATGTTTGTAGATTATTAAAGGGCTATGGGTCTAAAAATTTATTTGGGTGAATGGGAGAAAACTGTATGTGTATGTTTAAAGAATTCTCCATATGTGTTTTGTAGGAGTAGCATGATTAAACTCTACCTTAGTAAGGTGCATTGCTATGAGAATAGATGAATTATGTGAAACTGCTTAGTTTGTAGAAGAAGTATTAATTAGAGCATGTTATTGTAGCTTTGAGAGAGTATTAATGTGTTTTCCGAAAGATTGTCTTATGTGTTTCATTAAACCAGTTGATTGAAGATTTATTTTAGCAAATGCTCCATTGAACTCGCTTTTGGGTATATGTAATTACCTTAATGTGTTTAGAAAGTGCGAATGGAAAAGCTTGTTTGATGTGCATGCAGTAATATGTTTTATTTGAGTAACAGCTCATTGCTTATCTTTGATCGTAATGTGATCTTTTCTAATAGGTTGCAAATTATGACATGTGTCTATATTGTATTATTTATGTGAGTGTTCTTAAGAGGTCTTGTATTATCGAAAAGATTGTCTGTCTTGATCTCCGCTTTGTTTGGAAATCTAGAACCTCCTGTTGCAACCATAATTATTGGAAATGTTTTGTTAGGCTGATTGTCATCCTTCTAAAACGGTAGTGAAATGAAAACCGTGCAATTTAGATGATAGGCTTATAGTCAGAAAATGTATAATGCAGAGTGATCTTGTTTGATCTTGCGTTTTGTAGAAAACAGTTTGATTATCAAACTCTCTTTCCCTTCTCTTTGCCTAATCAAGAGATTTTTAGAAATGGTATTGAAGAATGCATTGATTTAATAGAATGTTTATAAAACCATGTGAAATTGTATGTTTGCTTTTGGCTTCATAGTGATAGATGAAAGTCTTAAGCTTTAGAAATGAATTTGCTTAGCTAGTAATTTAATTATGAATGCTTAGTGAGATTCGAGAAAGATATAGGAATGATGTTATTTCCTTATGTAATTGTGAATTGTTAATAATTTTAGTACTTGAATCTAGAGTAAATCTGATTCAGTTATTTATATAGAAAGCATAATTGAAATCTTCCTTGTATAGATGTTAGCGTACTGAAAAGTACTCCCCGTAAATGTGACTAAACCAGTATTGGTGTATTGGTGTGTGTTGTAAGAAACCAGTGCTTATCTTGTGTGCCCATGGATTGGTGAAGTAATCAACCATGGAGGATATGTTGCTTATGAGTATGGGAAACCATACTGTTTATGTAATGTTGCTTATTTGTTCCCTACTGAGTACCAAACCTCGGGTTGTGGGTAACTCGGTATGTTAAGGGGTAGTATTCGAAGCGACCGTTCCTTGAATAGTATGGATTGGCGTACGAGTAATGTCGGTGCGAAGCGACTTTAGCTTCTCTACTTCGAGGAATGATATAGTTGTACTACTAAACTGTATCAAGGTGTACTCAATACTTTCCCTTTGATGAACCTATTTATAGGTTTATGTGTGTCAGCCTATTCCTCTTCCTTATTTGAGCATTTTGGATGGTGATTCTTGTGTGTAGTGATGGTATGATTTGGAGGATCCTTTGCCTTGTCTTCATGAAAGGTAGGTTTATTCACATGTGCCGCCAGTTAGTATGTGTTGGTGGGCATGTGGGTGGACCATAGTCATGTATACCTCTGACTTACGGCGAGTATCCTTCTAGATACGTCGCTATGCGGGATGTGACCTGTGCGTGCTTTTTCCGCGAGGTGCACTACCATGCGGGATACGTCCATTGTGTGTTTTCTCCACTTGGGGTATTGCCATGCCACGTGACGACGTGATGCGGGGTGATGTCGAGGTGCACACCGCCATGCCATGTGGATAGTGTGACTATGTCGCACCACATGATGAGCTACTGCAATAGCTAGTCAGTTGTTCCTTCCTTCCTCGTTGGTGGCTAGATGCTAGTCACACAGTGATGTTACGTGCAGTTGTGATATTCTTTATATTTCTTTGGGGATCAGCAATTTATTTTACTTTGATTGTGAAGGTTTAGCCACGATCTTGTGATCTTTTGCACTTGATTTGGTGTTGAAATTCCGGATTATTTTCTTACCTTATTGTTGGAATTGATGATTTATTATCTTTATTCATCTGTACTTTGGTGGCTAAACTGGTTTATCATTATTGTTTTCGGATGCTGGTCTTGTGTCGAAATGTGAAATTCCTCTCCAAGGACGTATGATACGGAATTGGTAGAGTGTGTGCGAGGAAGTTGATATAGGGAACCGTGAGGATAGGGGGTATGTGAGGCTGTGACGTAGCTAGTACCCACTACCTACCTATGTGCGGTGACTATCTCTTGGAGGCTAACCACCTTGTTCAACAAGGGATATTCACAAAGGCCTTGTATGGAAGGTAGCACCGCTGTGGTGTGCCTAGCACCATCGAGTCCTTGAGTGAGATATTGGATATTTATGATCATATTGTTGTTCTGGGATCAGGCATTGAGATGCTGATCGTGCATGTTACCTTTGACCGAGCATTAGACATGCTCACATGTGGCCTTTTCTGTTATGCATTTCAGTTATGTGGATGGTTATTATTGTATCATGGAGTAAATTGTGTTAACTTGTCGCTATGTTATGGGACATAGTCTTTGGAAAGGTTTTCTCATGCCTGGCAAGTGTAACCATTGAGTTATTTATGTTGCTCCTAATTATTGAAAGCTAATTTGGCTGTAGAAATTGATATTTTGAGCTAGTTCTATGTTATTAAATTTTATGATAAAGATGGATTGGTAAAGGAAATTGATCTTATGGCATGTGTTTCTTGTCATTTTTGGTCGATGATTATGGTAATTGTTGTTTACCTCTTTGTAATGCTTTAAATTGGTGTAATGAAAGGAAGAAAATTCTCGTTTCTTTGCTATGATTATTGATAATTCCTGGAATATTTTAAGGAATGTATGGATTTAGATGTATCTTGCCAATGGATAATGGCGTTGGTTAAGGATTTTGCAATCATATTTCATTTAATTATGGAAAGATTTCTATGTGCAATTTGACCTTTGTTGAATGAGTTTCAGGGCTGATGCGTACGACATGTTCTCCATCTAGCCTTACGACTTCCAGGAGTAAGTCGGAACCTAGGGGGGAAGAATGTAGTACCCCTACCGTAATCGATCTCTAACCTTGGTTTAATCTTGATTAGTTATCTTAATATAATGATTATTGTCAGATGTTTGATTTAACGCATAGCTATTGATGTGGTTTTCACTCTAGTTTTATGCTAGTTGTTTAGTGTTCTTATTTCGTGGTATTAACATCGAGCTAACGTTTTCATTAAATTTTATATATGTATGCATGTATGATCTTTGGTTGCAGGAGATTTCAGGTACGAAGTCGCATGAGTGCGAGGTTCGTCGTCACCTGGTTTTGCAGGTTTGAGCATACCTTTTAATCCTTAGAGTTGGATTAGGTGGTCGTAAGACCCTAGTCAACCTTAGTCGTGCTCAAGTGAGCATCGTCAGTCGTCGTCGGTAATCCCTTCTTGTTTGGGTTTGCGAGTCGTCTGTTTGGTTGACCTTCTCGGTTTGCGTGCCTGGTGTGTTTGGTTAATTGATGAATTAGTCTTTAGTAATTTTCTTTATTAAATACATGCGTTTGTGCATTGAGGATTAATGGATTAAATTAATCAGGTATTCGTTATGCGATTTTCGTTGTTAATGAATTGCCTATTTTAAATTGGAAGCAAATTTGATTTAATGATTTATTTGGAATATTTAATGCATTTTATATATGCTGTTGAAAAAGAAAGTTATGTATTTAATCGCAATAGATTAATTTCATTCTATTGGATTCTGAAATTTGAAAGATTAAAATTCAGTTAATTGAGGAAATCGATTTTTGGAATTGAAAAGCAAGTTATATTGTTGATATTGTTGAAAAGAATTAATTTTTAAGTATTATTTTTAAATGAAAGTTTTTATTCCAAAAATGGAATTTTTGGGTCAACTCTTCCATATAACCCAAATTTGGGGAAATTGGAATGGATGGACATTTTTGGTAAAAGATTTTGGTTGGGGATGAAAATTGGAGGATTTGGGAGTTGAAGATTGGGGGCTCTCCTTCAGCCATGTCAGGATTGCGTATGAAGGTAGGGTTTATCCAAATTGTTCTTCCTTGTTGTTGTGAAAATGGTTGCTTGTTGCCAATTCAATCTTTGATTGCTTTCAGTTTTAAATTGGATTTGTGAGTTTAAATCCATGTTTTAGCTGTTCTTCAAGAAAATGCATGGCTGTATCATTATGTTAAAATGGATTATCTTGCCATGTCTGGTTTTCTCTTTGATTAAAAAAAAAATATATATTTGTTTTGTCCTGTGCGTTGTTTTGTTTATTTTGAAATCGAGCTGGGCGAAAAATTCAATAAACCCGAACTGGGCGTTTGTGTTGGTTTCCGAACTGTGTGTTCAAATTTAATTTAAAGCGTTTTTTTTTATTGCTTTCGAACTGTGTGTTCAAATTTAATTTAAAGCGTTTTTTTTTATTGCTTTCGAACTGTGTGTTTGTTTAAAAATGGGGATATATATATTTTTAATGCGGCCTGGGCGTTTGCCTTGTTTCGGCCTGGGCGAGTTTTGTTTTAAAACGGAACCCTTGGTTGGGGTCCCCGCTCATCCCTCCCTGCACGTCCCCCGCTCTCTTTGCACGCAGACTCTTTGGGGCCGCGGCTCATGGCGGTGGTCGCAGGGCACTGCGGCACCTGCAGGCACCACCGTGGCGCCGCCCACGAAGCCCCTCCCCGGCGCTGCGGCTAGGGCACAGCCCGCCCTCGCCTAGGGGTTTTGAAACGCGTTTTTTTTTTTGTTTAAGGTAAAGTTTTTTTTTAAAATAGTTATTTTTTTTTTAATGTATTTTTTTATCACTTCAAAAAAATGGCATATAATAGTTGTATTATTATTTTAATGATAAGATTTAATTTGTTCTTAAAAGATGTTCTTTTTTTTTTATATATGTTTTTTTTTAAAAGAAAAGAAAATATATAATGTTTTTAATATTGTTTTATGAAGATTGTAAATCAAGTCTTGATGATGAGAAATGTGGCATAAAGGGATTATGCCGAAGATTTTCCTTGTTAATGTATTATGCAAGCTTGAAATTTAATTGTGTATATCTGAGAAAGATCGATTATTGATATATTGGAGATTCTTGTTGAGTTAAAATATACTTTATTCACGAATAAATATATTGTTGAAGATTTTAATGTTGTATGCCATCTGGAGATATTAGAAACAAATAATCAACCATTGGGCATTAGAAATTTTAACGATATGCTTTTGGAAACGATTATCTTCTTTTAGACGCTCTTTTTATAATTAATCGGTTGTCTGAATTTTATTATTATGAAATGGTTTAAAAACTCATTATGGCTTATTCTCCTGTTCAATGCTTGAACCTTAGGAGTTAGAAAACCAAGAACAACTTATCCCCAGTTGAGGTAGATAACTGTAATCTGATTTGGATCTTGTAGAAAACTTGATCGCCTTGTAATGTTTAAATCAATTTGAGGAATATTGTCTTTTCTGATTGTTGTCTTGCGAGTTTAATTACTGTATTCGCTTTAATTATGAAATGGCATGTTTTGCTTTGTTTAAAAGGACCCTGTCGTATGGATGATTTGGTGTTCCTGTTTCAGTCCTCGATTTTGAGTTGACGATTGTATTGTGGTAGTGTCGTTTTAATCATATCCTCTTTGAGTGAGTCGAATAATGATTCCTGGTTGACCTTAGTTGTCAGGTCTCTAGTTAGAGTACCGTCAGTAAGTGTTCATCCTTGAGTCGTATTTGACTAGATGATTGTTTCTCCTTCTTGAACTCCGTTCGTCTGACCATGTGTATTCCTTGGTTTTGAGTTCGTCTGAGTTTAGTCTAGTGTCGTATGGGAAAGTGGCTTTCGATTGGGGGCCGCGCCCAAAGTGGCTGCTGGATAACCCGTCGAAAGTGAGTCTAATAAGTGATAACCTAAGTAGATTAGAAAATAATTTATAAATAAGATAATGTGCCTCACACATGGGACGAGTGCTATCATAGATTCGACATGCTGTGAGAAGGCCTGAAATGGCAAACTACCTTCCTTGTCTTCACGAGAGGATGTGTGGGTCCACATGAGGCTTGGATGGGCCGGAAGTTCGGATTAGGTTGCCAGGGTTACCAGTGTATGGGCCGGGACCTATGAAGACTTGCCATGGTATCCATACCAGGTTGTGTGATGACACTTGTCCCTACGTTCGCTAGTGTGTTGTCGTTTTGTCCTGTTTTGAGTACCTTTGTGAGTCGTCCTTTGTCGCTGCCCTTGTGAGTGTCGGTTTCATGTTAGACCTTGGGTGGTGATGGCTCCGTTTTATGGATGCTCTTCTGGACCTTTGTTTTAGCTTTGATTATGTTCAGCTGGATCCTGTTCTTTTTAAGGATCGTTTATGTATTAATTGACCGATGCGGTCGTCTGTATATTGTTATGTATCGCCTTGATGGCTGGATTGTATGGTGTAACCTCTTGTACTCTTAACCTTATTAATTATCAGAAGGGGTCTTGCAGTTGAGCAGACCCGGAGATGTAGCCCTTTAGGGGTGAACTCCGAGATCATTATGGTGTTATGTGATGCATTCTTTTATGTCTCTTTATTCAGCTTTATCATGTATGATGAATTTATGTTGAATGGTTAAGTGGATAATTGGAATTAACTTTAAATGCTTATATTCAATTCTATCTTGAATGCCATGTTGTTCGAATGCATAATTGGTTGGGATGCGATTTATCGTAAATGTATGTGTGTAATCGTCCTTTAAATGCATTAAGTTGGAATATGGAAAGAATGTAACTTAGAGTAATGAATTATACTCAGTTGTTGTTAAGGAATTTAAATATGCTTGGAAGGATCTCTTGTGTTATGATGAAATCCTAATGTATTAGATTGTTAGATGTATGGTTTGTAATTTGTAATGAGAAGCTTGAATGAAGATTTTGAATGGATCTTAATGGATGAATCATTGCTTGTGATTTATATTTCCATCCTTTGAAAGAAATTATCCTGAATATGAATTATCTCGTTGTTAAGATAATTAGCTTATTGGATTAATTGTGCGAGTAAATGAATTGTGAAATTTAAGTAATCTCGTTGGGAAACTCTTTAGGAGTTAGTTGAAGTCTTCCGCTATGTAATCTGAATCTTTGATATCGTGTTGCATCTTTGTGTTGTAACTTTAAAAAAAAAAAATTTGCACTCTATTCTTGTGTTATAGCTTAATCCCTTCGGGGTTTCCTGGCGGGGCATTACATGATAAATAATTTCATGACTTTAAAATTTGTTCTTATTTGTTCGCTTATATTTATTGTTGCTTAGTTAAGAACATTTATTGAGAAATTGTCTTTTAAGTCTAATGTTTAGCAATTGTTGGATCCATCTTTGTTTCTTGAATCTTTGAATGTTTCTTTGTATTCTTTCTTTGCATTGTTAATATGTTCTCAACGCAAAGTTCATCAGTCAATGTAATGAGATGATTTCTTAGTCAAATTATTAGTTTGAGTTGCTTGTGCAACACCTTAAAAATTGTCATTTATATATTGTTAAGGCCTGAAAAAATGTCCACAATGAAGAAAGCTCTAATGTTGTGAACAATAGACCTCTTTTTTTAACAAAAAATTTAGTAATTTTGAACTTCATTAGTATCAAATGTTTATAATTCAAACATTATACGACAACAAATCATATATGAATTGAGATCAACAATGGGTCATGATGTGAATGGTTTCCACAAATTGTATAGTAGCTTCAAGAAGAAAAGATCTCTAAACATTTACAACATAACAAGATAGATTTTGAAACATGGTTACATAGGATCATGTCCATTCTCTCATTACATTGTATCCCCATTCCCACCCCCAGCCTTACCAATAGTGCATAATGGCTAGAAGTATTTCTTGGTCATCTCATGTCTTAAAAAGTTTTGAGGCACGCCTCTGGAATGTCAATTAAAGCTAGATATCTTGCATACATCTGGCTGCCCCCAAGAATTTGGCCATTCTCGGCACATCTAATACAACCCTCAACAATTGAATATAATCCTTGTATTTTCGACTTGAAGAGATCCAGATTCAACAAGCCTTTTGGAGAACACAACATTCTTGAGTTTGGGATGTTATTCTTCCTTATTCATCTCCAAGTGCAATTTTCTAAAGCGGTCTGTGCAATATAATTTTTATGCAAGGTCAATTTGTATTGTGTCTCGACACTTCAATATTTGGACTATATTAGCATAAAAATGAGCAATCTTTAGAGTTTGTTTCTATAGAGCTTAAATATGATATGCGTGTATTCCTTGTATGACAAATATTATATTAGTTGAAACTTGCTACTCCATAGGATTATGGACATCTTTACATTATGAGATATTTGTGTTGTATTCTTGTATTCTGTAACTTTGATCTTGGAATAGAATGGCGAGGTGAAAGGTTAACTAAACACCAAAGAAACTTTTTCAATAAATATACCAACTTTCTTAACATTGTATTACTTAAAATGTCTTATAATATGTAAGTCAATCTATTTTCTCTGGTAAACAATTCAATTGAATTTAGAGGATGAATTAGTTAAAAGATTGTAATTATAGAATGAAAAAATAGTAATAAATGTTTATATTCTACTTTATATCATAGAGATTGAAATCATTAATGATAGAATATTGGATTTCTAAGGATTTAAATGAATCCTATTTTTTCATCTTATATTACATTGAAGACAAAAATTTGGAGGACTAGGGGGAATTGTTATCAGGAAACATTAGCAAGAAAATCTGTCATCGTGTTCTTATTCCTCTCAACCCAATCAATTGAAAATGCATTAAAAGATTCAATTGTATCCCAAACAACATTCCTATATTGTTTTAACCTTGTATTCTTCGAGGAGTACTTAGACCTTACATGAGATACAACCAATTTTGAATCTTCAATTGCTTGCAATATCTTAATTCTATGCCTCTCGGCAACGTTAAGTCCTTGGAGGAAAGCTTCATATTCTACAATATTATTAGTACATTCAAAACTTAACAAAAAGTAGTACTTGAAAGTTTTGTTACTACGAGATATGAAAAAAACCCCTACACTTGATCCCTCTTTCGAACATGCTCCATCAAAATACATTTTCCATAAGCTCTAAGTTGATCAGTCTACAACTCAAGGCTAATTGCATCAGTATTCTTTAACAGGACTTGTGGTTGATCTATCTTAAAATTTCCAATGTCAACATCATGAAAACAAACCAATTCCTTTGGAGGTACACCTTCAATGACCATTTGAGATCTTGGCTCCCTATAGATTTTTACATCCCTTCCATTCATAGGGATTGTGGCAAAAGAAAGGACCAACTGCATATGATCCCCCACAGTTGCTCCTCACTGTCTTGAAAGCAACATACCATATTGAGGTGGAATATCAACTACGGTTACATGAACATTTTATAAGGCATCTCAAGGTGTGTAGCAAACCTCAATTCCAAGTCTTAATTGTTCCAAAAACACGAATTGCTCTATTGTCCATTGCATAACATCTTGCATAAGCAGTGTCAACCGAAAGTCCTAATTGCTTCATTATCCCTAAAGGCATGACATCGATTGCTGCCCTTAAATACAACATACAATTCCTCACTAATTTGTTATTAATAAGGAGTGTAATATAAAAGGGGTCCACTTAAGAAGGGGACCTATTAGTTGTTGTTCCTAAATACACTTCAGGAGTCTTTATATTTGTGTCTTGGGATTCATAACTTTGATTGATCTTAGCAAATGATTTACTTCCCCCACTTCCACCATCACTCTTATTTGATGACCTAATAGTATTGGCTATCATGGATAAAGCAACATTCCTATGATCTTGTACCTTCATCAATTCAAGGAATGGGACTAAGATTTTTACCTGGTTCAGTGCTCAAGGGCCATGTAAAAACTTGATGTGCTAATCACCATTGAAGTTGAAGAAGACCTACATACCTCTAGTTGTGCTAACTTCTCCTTTTCCTTAGGGATCACTGAAGTGGCAACATCTGAGGTAGGATCGTCTGTATGCATTTTGTCCTGTTTCTTGTCATTACAGTTTGGAACATAAATTGAACCCTCTTTTGATTCTGAGATTGAATCTTTTTTCTACCATGAGTAGAATACCTTGGTTGAGATGTTGTTTTGAAAAACAAGCTTCTCGTTTTTCCTTGCTCATTACCTCACACCCTATTTCTCAACTTATAATTTCTCTTCACTTGTTAGATTGCAACAATCACGAGCCACCTAATTTCATCATTAGTGGGCATCCTCAATTCCACGTTTGTATCTTCATGAAAGAGAGAAGAAAGTGGTTGTTCCTAGTCAAGTAAATCGTCATCTGAAATTTTTTGTTGATGATATATATCTCATTTCTATGTCTCTACACGTTCACATCAGTCTCATTGTCATCATTTTTAGAGGTTATATCCTTCTCCTTAATGTAATAATCAAAAGATAACATGTTTATAATATGATCACTTTGATTAGAGTCATAATTCACATCTTCTTCCATCACATCTCATTGTCATCATTTTCAGAGGTTATATCCTTCTCCTTAATGTAACAATCAAAAGATAACATGTTTATAATATGATCACTTTGATTAGAGTCATAATTCACATCTTCTTCCATCACATCAATGCCTTCCAATGATTGATATATAACACACATGTTTGAAGAGTAGGTTATTTGGCAAGCCAAACAACATGGATTTTCTTTTGCATAATGAAGATTTGAATTTTTTAGTGGGTCAGGGGTCTTCTTATTTTTTGGTTCTCTTGAATTATTTGACAAAGGCTTGCCATCTTTCCAATTGGTGTTGTAAGACATGCTATGTAGTGTGGGCCTTTGATATCCATAATGTGTGTTTCTTTCATGGAGAACTCCCATTTCATTTTTAGCAATCTTATGATCTAGGTCTCTTAATTGTTTCATTTACCCTGTCAAGATTATCATCATCCCTTAGGGCTTTGTAATATCTTAACACCTTCTCTTTTCCCAACAATACTAGATGTTTTCCTATTATTTCCAATATTTAGTGCAGCTCTGAAGGCCTTCCTTAAATCATAAATATTTCTATTTCTCAACTCATACCCATTTTTAGGATCATCTACACTTATATACAAATTATGGCATATATGATATGAGGGCCTCAAATGGGTTGGAGTTTTGTTAAAAATCTTGAGAAATCTTATGTTAAAGCATGTCACAGATTCATTGCTCCCCTTTTGAATGCATGTGAATTAATTCAAAGCAAAACTAGGATCAGAATGATAACCATATTGATCTTTAAAAAAGTGCTTGAACTCTCTCCAAGAGTTGATAGAATTATCTGGAAGACTTCTATACTAATCCCTAGCATCATCTACCAAGGGTTGCATGAGAATTTTCATTATTACATTTTCATTTTCCAACTCATAGTTTTCTACAAAATTTTCAAATGCCCTTAGGTGATCTTCCCCTCACAAAGCACTCATTAGAAGAGAACTTAGGGACTAGTAACCTGACCTCATTACTAATTGCATTTGGGACTCTTGGAATCCCTTGGAAGTCTAACTACCTATATTGGTCTACTTGCATAGGAGCCCTAGAAAATAGATTTGCCCCTTGTTGCTGATAACATCCCTAATTTTTTTGATTTTGTAGTTGTTCTTATTGGAATTTTTGTCCCCCTTGGGTCTAAGGTATTTGTTGGTGCACTTGCTGCTATGAAATAGGAATCTGCTACCAATAGAAAATGGATTATATCCTATGTTTTGATGACCAAAAGGAGCTATACCAACAATTTGCGATACTTTACTTATGAGAAATGATGTAAGACATAAGGGTGCAGTAGTAGTTTGATTACTTTGTATCATATTGCATGATGTGTTTTGGGTCATACCAAAGGCTTGAGCAAATGTAGAGCGTTGGTTAGAATAAGTCAAATGATTAAACGCAGTGGGCCATCCTTGAGCATTATTTCCAGCTAAGGTTGACATAATAGATTAAGTATAAACTGGTATATTTGAGGGTCTGGTTTGAATGTTGCCCATACAAGCAGTGCTTTGAATCAAAGGAGTGGTCATATTAGAATGAAAAGGTGAACTTGTACTCGCATTTCCTTTGGGCATTAAGACAAGTAATTATTGAGAAAGAGCTTCCCTTTCCTTCTGTAGCCTAATTCTTTCTACTTGGTCCCTTAAAAGCTTGGATTTACAATTTCAACTCATCATTAGTTAATTGGGGGGAAAACTTGAGCAAGTGCTAGTATTTGTATATTGTGGAGTAGAAGGTTGAGCCACTGGGATTTGGTTTACAAGAGGGATTTAGGATTGAGGAAAGTGGTAGTTTGAAGAGCTTGGGTCATGGGGTTGAGATACCCACTGAGATTCTGATATTACTTTTGAGCCATTTACAAAGGATCTTTATATTGTTGTAGCCATCTTGTTAATTCAAATGATTCAGTAATATTAGGAATTGAATTGTTTAATGCCACAGAATAAATATTCATACTCTGTTGAAAATTTGAGATACCTTTAGCACCCATACTCATCCCCATGGAAGATATCAGAGACATACCACTAGTCAAGCCAATTTCCTACCTCTGTTATGTACTTGGGGTTAAAGCGTACTCTTGACTTGTGATGTTAGGGGTGTTAGAAGGTGTTAAATGACCTAACTATCTTAACACCCAAATTTTCTTTGGGGTTTCTTCATTCATGTTCTTATCTATTTAGATTTGAGCCCTAGTTTTTACCATCCCCTTTTCAACAGAGCAAAGAATTCTTGAAGATCTTGAACTGGTTATTTCAAAGATATACTGAGTTGCCACCCTTGATTTCTAGGGAGAATGTAAAGTGAGATTCAAAGGGGAGAGTGAGATTACTTATGAAGGTTAAGGGTGAGGCATTTTTTTAATTGTAACATTAATTTATAAGGATTTTTTCTCTTCCTTTTCCAAAATCACTAATCCTCACATACTCAAGAAGATTTCTCCTATTATCCTTGGAAGTTGTACCTAAGTGGCGAACCAAATTAGTAAGTTCTTCCTGTGTCCAATTTGCAATATGTCTTTGTTGAACATAGAGTACCACTGAGAGGGGGGTGAATCAGTGGTTCCTAAACTTTTTGACTTTCAAAGCAACTTCAAAATACTGGTTATTGTCTTAAGCACTAAACAATCAAACTGGTAAAGAAAAAGGTAAACCAAAGAGATCGATCACACAAATCCAACCCACAACACCAGATTTATGAGGAAAACCCAATATGGGAAAAAAACCTCGACGAGAAATGCTGCTAGAGACTATTGCTCCAATCCAGCCTCACAAGTAACACACTGGATTACAAATATTTAGGGCTCCAACCCAAGGAGCACCAACCCCTACTTATTTAGGGCACTAAACCAAGGAGCACCAACCCTTGCACCAAGCTCCAACTTGTTGATGTATTTTGAGAATATAATTTTGATACAATTATGGCTTCTTGTTGCAAATGAATTCTGCAACTCTTGATCAAATACCTTACTGTCAGTTGATGGTCTTTTCTTCTCCACAGGATCTCACACTGTCAGTTGTGAGATCACTCTCTCTTTCTCACAGTCTCACAACCTGCTATGTCACACTTGGATGTTGTCTTTCTCTACCACACCTCACCGATTTTCTTAACCATTGGACCTGCTACAGTTAAACCGGTACTCAAACACTATCAGGTAAACCCTCTCACCGGTTTTCTTTCTCACTTGCTCTGCAACTTTCTTAAAATAAATTCTAAGGCAAAGTGATCCTTCTCTATGCTTAAGCTCTCTCTTCTCTCTTTTTCTTCTCTGCAACATCATCTTTCTCTATTTCAAGCTCATCTATTTATCACTATGGTTTCCCGCCAAGAGTGCATTCAAACACTGAGCAGTTATGGTTTTCTTTACCTGACACAATCTTAATGAGATCCAATCTGGTCTATCTTGGATCGATCACCTATACTCCAGGAATGCATCTGTACATGTTTTCCATTATACAATGCATACTTGCTAAAGATAGCAATCTCATACATGATTTTCTACCTTGAAATCTGTCAAATCATAAAGCACTCAGTTGTTTCTTTTTTGAGGTCTTCTTGGAGTGATTTCCTTTGCATTGATCTAGGCGCCAACTACTCCTTGATCTTCCTCTGTTGTTCTTTCTTCCTCGAGCTGCATCAATCAGTTGCAATCCTGTGATTTGTGGCTGTTTCATGAATGCTGACTAGTTGTTTCAACAACCAAGTCGATGGAGGCTTCATCGACCTCTACATGTTTTTCACCTGAGCTCCACATGGCATCACAATGGTCAATCACTTAGCTCACCAAGACATAGTCGGTTCATATTTGAACATTCAGCAAAATCATACCAGTACATGCCTGTACCAGTGAGACCTTCTCCTTTTGTTAACTGGTAGTGCTCGCAACACCGGTAATACATCTTCACCTTCAGTGGTTTGTGATGATTTTAGCATTTTGCCTCTTCATCAAAAATAGGCATCGAACCTCCAGACCAGTTTATTGCTCTACTGGTTGTCAAACATCATGCTAACATACAACCATCATCTCAGTTTATGCCTTACCGGCAAGCCTTCCTTATGTTTTCTCACTCTCATGTAAAGTTCCATCTAATCGGTCACCCCTTCTTACTTGCCGGTGACCTTGCCAAACCGGTTGACATCAATGACAACTAAATGCCAAAATGCCAACAATCTCCCCCTTTGGCATTGATGTCAACTTATTGCAAGTCACTTCATACAGGTACATTTCTCCCCCTTTGACACAATAAAAAAGGGTACGATACACTCCCCCTTTGATCCATACCGAGCTCCCCCTTTGATTGATATGAACTCCCCCTAAGCCACACAAATCCTTCTTAGCTAGATGAAACAACTCCCAACTTGTGTCAGAGGTACTCAAAAGTGCTTACAGATAATGGTTTGGTGAAAATGTCAGCTACTTGTTCTCCAGTAGGAACATGATCCATCCTCACCTCCTATCCTTCAACCTTCTCTTTGAGAAAATGATACTTGATAGCAATGTACTTGCTTCTTGAACGCATCACTAGATTCTTTGCTATGTTGATTGCACTCGAATTGTCACATCGGATGAGAATAGGATTAGTGATGTCCACCTATATGTCTTTGAGGGTCTTCTTCATCCAAAGCACCTGAGAGAAGCATGTAGCAGCAACAATGTATTAAGCTTCAACAGTAGATAGATAGACTGATTCCTGCTTTTTGCTATGCCATGAGACCAACTGCTCACCTAGAAAGAATGCACCACCACTTGTGCTCTTCCGATCATCAATGCAACTAGCCCAATCAGCACCAGTGTATGCTTCCAAGATAAAATCTCCTTGTTTAGGATACCACAATCCATAACTGAGTGTCCCTTGTAGGTATCTAAAGATTCTGCTGAAAGCTTAGGTACATCTTGCAATATGGCCACCATGCATACTGCCTGTACTATATCCGGTCTAAAAGTAGTTAGATATAATAGACTGCCTATCATGGATCTATACAGAGTCTAATCCACCACCAATGATTCATCATTCTTGCTTAATTTTCTTCTGGTCACCATAGGGGTACTTATCAGTTTATAATCCTCCAGTTGGATTTTTTTCAGCATTTCCTTTGCATACTTAATTTGTGAGATAAAGATTCCCTTATCTCGCTGTAATATCTGCAAACCAAGGAAGTATGTTAATTCTCCAAGAATTGACATCTCAAATTCTGACTGCATTTGATCAATAAATTCTTTGTAGAGGGTGTCCTTGTTGCCTCCAAAGATAATGTCATCTACATACACAACTACAATGATCATGTGATTCCCATCTTTCTTTATGTACAAATTGCTATCAACACTTCCCTTTTTGAATCCCTTCTCCTTCAGGTATTGATCTAATCTTGAGTACCATGCTCTAGGAGCTTTCTTTAGACCATACATATCCTTCTTCAACCGACACACAAATGTTTCATCATCATGCGGCAAAAACCCTTCTGGTTGCTCCATGCATACTTCTTCTAAATTTCCATTTACGAAGGCAAATTTTACATCCATTTGATATAGTTTATAGCCCTTGTAGGCAGAGAAGGCTAGAAACATTCTAATTGCTTCTAATCTAGCTATCGGTACAAATGTCTCTTCAAATTCAATCCCCTCTACCTGAGAGTATCCTTTGCACACTAGTCTAGCTTTATGCCTAACAATTTTGCCTTCTTCATTCATCTTATTCTAGTAGACCCATTTTGTGCCAATGATGTTCTTGTCCTCTGGTCTAGGGACTAATTCCCAAGTCTTGTTCTTCTCAATCTATTGCAGTTCTTCTTCCATGCCATCCATCCATTCTTGTTTTTTGCTAGCCTCATTGAATGTTTTAGGTTCAACTTCAGTTATGAGACAAAAGTTGACTTGTTCATCATTTCGGGCAAGTCTTCTTGTAGTCTACACACCATCACTCTTATTTCCCAAAATTTTCTCTTCTAGGTGATTCATCTATACATACCAGTTGAGAGTCTTCTTAGATACTTCTTCTGGTTCATTGTCTGACTGAGCTTCATCACCTTCATCATCAGAATCATCATACCAGTTAACTGGTGGTTGACATCCTTTGTGCACATCCTCATCAACTTTTACATGCACACTCTCAATGACTCTTCTTAGTCTTTTATTATAGCATTTTTAGGTCTTGTTGTTAGATGAGTAACCAAGGAATATTCCTTCATCACTCCTGGAGTCAAAACTTCCTAGCCCATCCATATCTTTCTTGATAAATCACTTGCTTCCAGATACTTTGATGTATTTGATTGATGGCTTCCGATCATACCACTGTTGGCATTTTTGATGATTATGTTGTGATTGTCATTGATGGACACACACTTGCTATGAGATCACTTTGTGAATGTATGAATTATGCTCAATCGGTAATTGTTCCAAACCAGTATCATGTTGTAGTCTTTAGACTATTGATGGTATTCAAAAAGTATTTACCGATCTCAAGTGGTATAAAGACCCAAGCAGCATAGAGAGCTCAAGGGGTTTAAGGATCTCAAGCAGAGTGGAGCAAAGGAGCCAGAAGCGATAGTTATCTTTTTCCCAGTCTTCATTCTTGTCAACCGGTAATCTATTTTATAATTGAACTGATATTACTTTGAGTTAACAACCGGCAACCGGTAAAGATGTATAAACCGGCAATACTCTGTGATGAGTTACCAACCGGTTTTTTTTTTTTGTGTGATGAGTTACCATCCACCGACACTGTGACATTGATTTTGTGCCATGTTACCAAATGTGTCTAGGTACAATGAACCTAGGAACTTGGAATGTAATCTTATTGAACCGACATGAAATCAGATTCCTTTTAAGGACGTCATGTCTAGGGTTTTAGGAGTTGTTAGGGTTTTTGGTGGTTGATGAGTTTTTCGTGTGCGATCTTAGGAGAAAAGATCGAGTCTGTGTGCTATAACAAAGTGTGGAGTTTTCTGAAGACTGAAGTAATGCTGAAATGCATTAACAATGAGCTATCAAGGATCTAACCAAGCATACTGTGCTAGTTTCTAGATCACTCACTTGTTGATTACTCACATCTTCGACAAGTATGAAACCCTTAACTGGGTAGGCTTAGTAGAGCCTTTGTAAATCCTCTAACAAGGTGGTTCACAACTGTGGATTTGAAATCCTCTCACATCTTGAATCTTTCAAATGCTTGTGACATATCTTGCAGGAAGGTGACCTATGTCATTCTTGAGTAGTCATCAATAAAGAGCATAAAGTATCTTTCACTTGCAAGTGCTCTTGTCCTAGTTGGACCACACAGATCTATATGCACGATTTCAAGTGGTCTTGAGGTGTTGTGCTCTTTTGTCTTGAAGCTCACCTTAGTTTTCTTACCTTTCACACATTCATCATAAAATGTGATGTTGGTTTGATGATGGGTGGAATATTCCTCACACACCCCTTTATTCTTAATGCAACTAGGTTATCAAAGTTTATGTGGCCTAATCTTAAGCGCCACAACCAACTTTCATCAACCTATCCTAACATGCATTGGGACTCATAGCATTCCTTCAAATTATAAACATTGCCATCCGTTCTCTTTCCTTCAGCCACAACTTGACTGGTACTATCTTTCTTGATCTGGCAATCGGTTGAGTCAAAGCTGAATTTATAACCTTTGTCACACATCTGACTAACACTTAACAGATTGTGCTTTAGGCCTTCCATATAATATACATCACGTGCCTTCAATTTTCCATCAATACTTAGAGTGCCTTTTCCCTTTATTTTGATGGAGGAGTTGTCTCCAAATATTATTGAACCACCATTCCAGTCTTCAAGTTTGATGAATTTATTTTTGTCACCAGTCATGTTGTTGGAGCAACCACTATCTACAACCCATAGATTTTTACTTTCAACATGTAAGGCATTATGTACTATGAGACTTGATTCTGCCTTTTCCTTTTCTTTCTCAACCCATACCAGTTTGGTTTCCTTCTTCTTGTCAGCTGCTATATTGTGCTTAGGTTCAGTTACCGGTTCTTGATTAGGATTTGTCTTCTTCTGCTTGATCTTCCTGTTTTTACACAACCTTGCTATGTGTCCAAACTCTTGACAGGTATACAATCTTACATTTTCATTTAAAGGAAAATCCTTAAAATTATTGTGGGGTACCAGTTTACTCTTTCTACACTCAAAACTCTTATGACCATATCCATTGCACTGATAATAGATAAAATTCATATCCCAGAGTGCATTAAATGGATTTCTACTTTCATAACTCATAGAGGGCTTATTGATTAACCTACAGTCAACTATTTTGTGCCCAAATTTGTTACACCGATAACAATAACCATGAAAGTTTGAAACATACTTGTTAGGTCGCCTTGGTCTTGCAAAGGACTGCCTCATTGGCGGTCTTACCTTCATGTTGTTGATTCTGATGAATCCTTCATGGTCAACTCTTGCATTTCTCCTTGGATCTGCATGTCAGTGCAACAAGTGTGGCCTCTATTTCATTTCTTGTGTATATTGGTTTGTGTGGCGATTTCGAACAACATCTGCATATGTCCTTTTGCTAGTATCCTTGCCTATAGTGAATGTCTTCTTTTCTTCAACTTTATTTGAAGAGGTGAACTTTATTTCTTTGTCAAATGTATCTTTGTTGGTTGAACTTTATCCTTCTTTAAAGCCTAAGCGACCATTGTCTTTAGATTTCTTTTGTTTGCTCAACATCTTGTCTAAGGCCTTGGTGTTGCCTTAATATTTGCTCCTTACTTTTATTTCTTCCTTAGTTTCTTCAAGCTCCTTTCCGAGCTTCACTATTTCTGCTTCCAAATCTTTATGCTCCTTTCCTTCTTTTTCAGATCAGAGGATGTAGCTTCACATATCCTCTTAGTTTCTTCCTGCTGCAATTTCAAGTTAGATATAACTTAACTTGACTCATCCAAGGATTGCTTCAAGAGAATTTGTTCATCTTCTATAGAAAGCTTAAACTTTTTGAGTTCTCTTCTTGTTTTACTCAATTCCTCAAGAGCCCTGATAAGCTCACCTTCCAAATCCACTTCAACTTTAATATCCTTGTCTTCCTCATCTTCATCAACTGGTTCACCAAGTGACATGAAGAGATTGAATTTGTTTTCATTCTCATGGTAATCATCCTCTGATGCATTTTATTCATCTATTGTATCATCCTCAATAGTATATAGGTTATTCTAACTCCAGTAGCCTCTCCTTCCTTGCCAATAGACGTTTCTTTCTCTATCTTTGCCAGTAGATTTTTTGAACTCTCTTGACTCATCTCCACCAATTTCTTTGTGGGGACATTTTGCAACAAAGTGTCTGACCTTACCATAGTTGAAACATTTAAGTGGTAGCTTTCCTTTATACTGGTTGGATCCTATTTTGAGCTTCCTGACAAAGTTTGCTACTATTGCATCAGTCTTTACTGGATTCTTTATGAGTAGATACTTCTTTGCCCTTTTTGGTGGTATTGAACACTGCTTCTTTCCTTAAGGAAGCATCACTGGTTGTTCTCATTTCATAGGTTGTTAGTGAGCCAAATAACTCATCCATTGTAAAAGTCTTTAGATCCTTGTCTTCTTCTATGATAGACACCTTAGTATAATACTTGGGTGTGAGAGATATAAGTACCTTCTTGACAAGAATCTCATCTGCAATTTCTTCTCCAAGTCCTCTGATTGTCTTCACAGTTTGATCAAATCTGTGAAGGTAGTCTACAATTTTTCGATCATATTTCATCTTGATGCCTTCAAGTTGGCCCCTTAGTGCTTGCAGCTTGGACTCTTTGACTTTTTCATCTCCTTCAAATAATCTTTGTAATTTATCCCAAGTTTCCTTGGCTGATGCACAGTGCATGACTTTGAAAAACTCATTATCAAATAGTCTGCTCAAGATAGCATGTTTGGCATTTGCATTGTTCTCATACTCCTTGGCATCCTGATCAGTGGGAGGAACACTAGGGACAACATACCCATTCTTGACAGACATCCACACATCAAATCCAAGAGAGGAAATATAGTTCTCCATTCTTTTTCTCCAGAAGGCATAGTTGGATCCATCAAACATGGGGGATTTTGAGGAAGCAGACTCATTTCTTGCCATTGTGTTCTAAGTCTAGAATCTACCCAAAGTTTAAAAATAACCGAGAACCTGGCTCTGATAGCAATTGTTGAACATAGAGTACCACTAAGAGAGGGGTGAATTAGTGGTTCCTAAACTTTTTGACTTTCAAAGCAACTTTAGAATATTGGTTATTGTCTTAAGCACTAAACAATCAAACCGGTAAAGAAAAGTTAAACCAAAGAGATCAATCACACAAATGCAACCCACAACACCAAATTTATGAGGAAAACCCAATATGGGAAAAAAAACTTGTGAGAAATGTTGCTGGAGACTACTGCTCCAATCCAACCTCACAAGTAACACATTGGATTATAAAGATTTAGGGAACCAACCCAAGGAGCACTAGTCCCTACTAATTTAGGGCATCAACCCAATGAGCACCAACCCCTACACCAAGCTCCAGCTTGGTGATGTATTTTGAGAATACAATTTTGATACAATTATGGCTTCTTGTTGCGAATGAATTATGCAACTCTTGATCAAATAACTTACTGTTAGTTAAGAGTCTTTTCTTCTCCACAAGATCTCACACTGCTGGTTGTGAGATCACTCTCTCTTTCTCATAGTCTCACAACTTGCTATGTCACACTTGGATGTTGTCTTTCTCTACCACACCTCACTGGTTTGATTAAGCGTTGGACCTGCTACAGTTAAACTGGTACTCAAACACTGCTGGTTAAACCCTCTCACCAGTTTGCTTGCTCACTTGCTCTACAACTTTCTTAGAATAAATTCTAAGGCAAAGTGATGCTTCTTTGTGCTTAAGATCTCTCTTCTCTCTTTTTCTTCTTTGCAACATCATCTTGCTCTGTTTCAAGCTCATCTATTTATCACCATGGTTTCCCGCCAAGAGTGCATTCAAACACTGAGCGGTTAGGATTTCCTTTACCCAACACAATCTTCATGAGATCCGATCCAGTCTATCTTGGATCGATCACCTGTACTCCAGGAATGCATCTGTACATGTTTTCCATTATCCAATGCATACTTTCTAAAGATAGCTATCTCGTACATGATTTTCTACCTTGAAATCTGTCAACTCATAAAGTGCTCAGCTGTTTCCTTTTCAAGGTCTTCTTGCATTCTGATTTCCTTTGCATTGATCCAGGAACCAACTACTCCCCGATCTTCCTCTATTGTTCTTTCTTCCTCGAGCCGCATCAATCAGTTGCCCATGATTTGTGGTTGGTTCATTAAAGTCAACTAGCTGTTTCAACAACTAAGTCGATGGAGGCTTCACCAACCTCTACATGTTTTCCACCTTAGCTCCACATGACATCACAATGGTCAATCACTTAGCTCACCAACACATAGTTAATTCATACTTGAAAATTCAACAAAATCATACCGGTACATTCCTTTACTGGTGAGACCTTCTCTTTTTGCTAACCAATGGTGCTCAGTACACCGGTAATACATCTTCACCTCCGGTGGTTTGTATGATTTTAGTCTTTTGCCTCTTCATTACAAATAGGAAGCCAACCTCTAGACCGGTTTATTTCTCTACCAGTTGTCAAACATCATGCTAACATACAACCATCATCTTGGTTTATGACTTACTGATAAGCCTTCCTTATGTTTTCTCACTCTCATGTAAAGTGCCATCAGATCGGTCAACCCTTCTTACTTGCCAATGACCTTGCCAAATCGGTTGACATCAATGACAACTAAATGCCAGAATGCCAACAACATTTCAAGTGGAAGATCATCATTGT
The DNA here is from genome assembly GCF_030272615.1 of Cryptomeria japonica. Classification (NCBI taxonomy): domain Eukaryota; kingdom Viridiplantae; phylum Streptophyta; class Pinopsida; order Cupressales; family Cupressaceae; genus Cryptomeria; species Cryptomeria japonica. Next base: position 182,898,347 of record NC_081415.1, read on the forward strand.
GAGGTAAATCCATAGTGGGAATTATTCTAAAACCAATCCTTTTAATTTTCAATTTTGTAGTGGAGTCGCCATTTTGTTGGTGTTTCCAACCGATTACTCCAAAATTCCTCTATGAGTAGCCAACATCAATCTTCAAGGCCTTGGATCAGTGGACCAATTGACAGAGTAATGACTAGGGATAAAAAAATTTCATTCTCTCTGCACTTCAAGTTTTGTAGGACCTAGGTTGGTACCCCTTCTAACAACATCATTTGATGGTTTTGATCTATTTGATGTTGTAACAAATATGTTTTCAATCTAATAAGTGATTCAGAAGACTTAAAACCTTTAGTATGTGGCTTTTATCCGTTTGTGTATCTTGATCACTATGAGAACTAACTATCCTATTTCTGTAAAGTAAAGTTATGAATAAAATTTCAAATTGGATTTTTTGAATGAGATTTTCCTTTCTTCCAGAGTTAACAACACAATACCATGATCAATGTCTTATATATTGGGCTAGATGAACCATTATTACAATATAAAATGTGCAAACTTTGCACCATCTGGTGTAGGGGAACTTAACAAGTTTTGTTGAGTTTGTTTCCAAGATGTTGGAATCATATTTTTAGTTTTGTAATAAGGCCAAGAGGCCATTGAGTGTGCTCTCAAATGATTGTAAGGTCCCTAAGAGTCTTTGTTTGGCCAATTTTGGCATGTGAGCTCTTAAGGGTGCCAGGTAGAGAACTTAATAGGATACATTTTTTTGGGGTTAATGTAGGTTGGTTGATGTTATTTTTAGGTTTTTAGGGTCAAATGAGTCATGTGAAAGTGACCGAGTTTGGGTTTGAACAAAGTTGCCCACCTATGCAACAAATTGCAAAAGTTGCAAAAGTTGCTCATAGCAACTTTGCAACATTTTCATACACCAATGACTAGTTGGTTGACACAATTGGTTATGAGCATGTGTAACTAATCCAAGGAAAGTATAAGGCTTGGAAAGACTGAAGATAATCAGTTGTTGAAGATCTAAAGAAAATAAAGTAATTTGGTTTCCCATTTAGTGTGTTTTCTGAGTTACCACCCGTTCTTTGCAAGTTTGTATGACCTATACTGATTGACACGTCCAAGACAGGGTCATGGATTGTTATACTAGTGTCTTACCTTCATTTTTTTTTTGATTTGGAGTCTTGAAGTGTTGTAGTTTATGAATAAGCTTCATTCTATTGCAAGCGGGTCCAAGAGCCCTAAAAACCAGGGTTTTGAGAGCAAAATGGCTCCAACCTCACATTCCATGGTGGATTTCCTCTTTGAAACCTTGTAGAATGTTAGGTTGCATTGTATACTATATTTTATTTTTGGTTTTGAGATAGGGGAAGGCAAATCAAATATTTGCCACCATACCCTAGGCTTGACATGTTGAGTTGACAAGCATTAGGAATCATGGATAACATGCCCTAATTGGGTGAATCCGGTGGGTGGAGGTGAAGTATGATTGGTTTGGAATTCCATATGGAGGTACCAACATTAAATCAACATCATTTCATAAGGGCAATCACACCGGTAAAGGAGTTTTGACCAATCCCTACTTTTTAGGCCTAGGAAGGGGCAATTAGGCCTAATTAGTCTGGTAAGGGTTAGATATGTTAATGACAAAACCCACCTATAGTTTTGAGATATTGTATGTAAACCCCAAAATCATTTCTGGAATGTAAAATATTTGATAGGGTTTTCAGGAAGTTTAACCGGTAAATGTAGAATACCTTGCTAACAGGGCTACTAGAATTAGGTCTCCTATTAGGCCTAAAAATGTAGTTTGTGGATAAAACACCAAACTGGTAAATGTCAAAGCTCTTGAGAAAGGAGTAGGGTTGGGAATCCATAAAAAATAATCATTCCTTATTTGTGTAGTGTGGGAAATGAAGACCCTACGGTAGAGGGGTTGAACTCTCCGGTTGAGTGTGAAAGGGAGTGGGAAAACAAGGTCTCCTAACCAATAAAATGGAACTCACAAAACAACAAGTGTTTAGCCTAGCCTAAGCACCTTGGGAAGGTCAAAGAGGGTAAGTATTGAAGAACCACCACATTTGGATTGGTTCCAAAATGAAGAAGCTTTTGCTGAATTCTTGGGTGCTACGGATGGACTTCCCTATGATGACCACAAGGTCGGTTTTGATATAGATCTGGACAGAAGTGCATACTTTGGAGAAGCAAACTCATCTTCTAATATAGAAGATGTAGATGGAATAAATAATACACCTACAAATAGAATAGGCACTCTCCCTATAGATAAAGAACAATCAATATTACTAGTAGAAGAAACTGAAGAGATCAACATCAGAGATGTTGAAACTATACATAAGATACACCTGGCAAGGTCGCTAAATCCCATAGAGAAAGAAAAAATCATTCAATTTTTCACAAAATGACCAATCAACTTTGTATGGTCATATGCTGATATGCCAGGGGTGGATCCCAGATTGGTCTTACATCATTTGCCATTGCTACCAGGAGTGAAACCATACAAGCAAAAACTCAAGAAGATGTATCCTCACATAGCTCGTTTAGTCAAAGTTGAGCTATAGAAATTGTTAGATGTGGGTTTCAACAGACCCATAGACTATGTAGAATAGATTTCAAACTTAGTACCAGTGACTAAAAACACTAGAGGCATAAGAATCTGCACTAATTTAAGGGACCTCAACAAAACTTACATCCCAAGGATGATTTTCCACTACCTAACATAGATATGATTGTGGATTTGACAATTGGAAATGAAATGTTGTAACTCAAGGATGTTTTTTTTGGTTATAATCAAATCAGAATTGCACCAGAAGACCAACATAAAATAGCTTTACATGTCTTTGGGGAGCATACTACTGGAATGTGATGTCATTTGACCTCAAGAACGCTGATGCTAGTTATCAGAGAGAAATGATGATCCTGTTTCATGACATGATACATAACATCATGGAAGATTATGTTGATGACGTACTGGGTAAATCAACAACCACGGATGATCACCTTGATGTCATGACCAAAATATTTGAAAAACTTGAGCAATACAATGTCTGACTCAACCCAAATAATTGTGTTCGGAGTAACATTTGGTAAACACTTGGGGTTCATTGTATCCAACAGAGGCATTGAAATAGATCCTGAAAAGGTGAAGGCAATCCTAGAAATGCCATCACCCTCCACACTTACGCAATTGAGAAGTCTACAGAGGAAATTATAGTCTACAAGGTGCTTCATTGCACAATTGGTAGACAAGTGCCAACCATTTCAACACCTCTTGAAGAAAGGTGTAACCTTCAAATGGATAGAACAATGCTAGGAGGAATTCCAAGCATTAAAATAATATCTTTTATCAACACCAATCTTGGTTCTCCCAGTACATGGAAAACCATTTCTATTGTACATATCTGCAATGAACTCTTCTTTGGGTGCTCTCCTAGTACAACATGATGAGCAAGGTATAGAGAGAGGTATCTACTATATCAGTATAAAACTCATAGGATATGAACTCAACTATACACCTATCGAATGAGCATGTCTAGTAGTGATCTTTGCATCCTAGAAGCTTAGACACTACATGTTGACTCACAGAATCCAACTCATTGCATATTTTGATCCTCTCAAGTACCTGTTGAACAAAGCAACATTAACTAGAAGACTAGCCAAGTGGGTCATGATCCTAAGTAAATTTGACATAGAATATGTCAACAAAAAGACCATTAAAGGACATATCATAGCAGATCCACTGGCAGATGAACGCCTACAAGACATTCATCCATTGGTGGTAGAATTTCCCAATGAGTTAGTGTTTTCAATCTCAGCATCCACAAGATGGAAATTGTATTTTGATGGCTCATATACAAATCATGGAGTAGGAGCTGGAAAAAATTTCATCACTCCTGTGTAAGGAAGTTAAGTAGCGAAAAAACTTCCTACACTAACCTTGAGAGGAGGGTAATGCAATTTTTTTTATTGATTGTTACAACAGTTATAGAAAATAGAAATAGACATAATAACATTCAAGCCATAACATAGTGATTTACATGGGAAAATCCTTTCGGGAGAAAAACCCCACACTCTAAAAGTTGCCCAATATATTATTTAACAATCAAAAACATATTACAATATAATTGCAGAGAAATCTCTACACAAGAATACCACTAATCAATGTTTCAAAGGTAACTCAACATCCATACTCTTACACACAACCTCTATCTCACACAGATCATATAAAGGATATACAATACAAGAAACTGCCAAACGTTATTACAAAACCATGGGCTAAAACAACCTAATAAGGTGTAGCTGACCTTATCTCCCTTCTAGATGCCCTATGATGTGTTACAACACATATCAACATGTGTCTCTCCCTTTTACAAATCATTTATGTGTCTGCTACATTTTATATTTCCTATTTCAGGAGTACAAACTTCTATAGGCCATAACTTGCGAACCGTGTGTCTAATTGACCAATTGTTTGAACGTCAAAAAGCTCGTGAAGTTCTCTATCACCTCGTAAAATGCTATGCCATTTAGACCCAATTTTTAGGGCATTTTGAATGGTCTAAAGTCCCCAAAATTAAGTTTAAACCTTTAATTGCATCCCTCCAAAACAAAAACTTTAATATCTTCAAAACTAGCTATGATATTGTGACAAAACTTTATCGGAATGCTCATCTAACAAACCAAAAGTTTCATGGAGAATTTTGCACCATTTCATGCTCAAATGAAAATTTACTATAAATAGTAACCTCATGTAAATGCAAGGTTGAGACACCATTTTCCCAACATCCTCATAGAGACTCCATTCCAAAATCATTCATAATTAGTTTTCCATGCACCAACAACATAGCCAAATATGAAGCCCTACTCATAGGAATTTGTATTGTCTTACAATAGAATATAATGGAGTTATAAGTCTATGGAGACTCCTAGCTTATCATCAATCAAGTGAATGATGATTATAATACCAAAGATGAAAAGTTGACACCTTACAAACAATTGGTGGAGGAATACATGCAACATTTCACCAATGTAACATTTGAGCAAATACCTAGAGTAAAAAATAGAGCAACTGATGTTATGGAAACATTAGGATCTCTCTCAGATATCCTCAATAATGGAAATCAGTTTGAGTTCATAGAGAAACAACTCACGGTACCAGTGCATGAAATTCCTTCTTTTGAATGTGCTTGTATGATAGTGGGACCTAAATCTCCTTGGTACAGAGAGGTATACACCTATTTACATGATCAACATATGTCTCCTGATCTCTCACATAATCAATGGAAAACACTTATATGTTAGCCACCAAGAAATACAATCTTTGCTGATACTATATACAAGAAAGACTTATATGGTACTTTTCTTTGCTACCTAAATGCCGAAGGGGCATAAACAACTCTAAAGGAAGTTCACGATGGGATCTACCATGCTCACTCTTCTGGTCTTGCACTAGTTAATAAACTACTACTAATTGGATATTACTAGCCAACAATGGAAAAGGATGCTTACAAGTATGTCCAAAAATACAGACAATGCCAGATACACGAAGACCTGATTCATGCACATGCCCAAGAACCTCAACCAATTACATCACCATGACCATTCTCACAATGGGGATTGGATCTTATAGGAAAGAAAAACCCTACCTCCTCCAATGGACACAAGTTCATACTCATAGCTACTGAATACTTTAATAAATGGGTTGAGGAAATCCCTATGACTTACACAACATGAAAACAAATAGCTAAATTCATATTGAACTATATCATCTGCAGATATGGAGTCTCCATGTGTATTGTTATAGACGATGGGCGACATTTCAAGAATCGAGAAGTGAGTGAACTTTGCAATCAGTTCCATATCCAACAACATTTCACAACTCCTTACTATCCCCAAAGAAATGGTCAAGATGAGGCAACAAACAAAATGATATTGAAAATCTTAAAGAAAGTTATCAACAGAGTTGGATGAGACTGGGACCTTTTACTGAATCCAGTTCTCTGGGCCCATCTAATAGGTGTATGCACAACTACTTGTGCTACAACATACTCTTTGGTCTATGGTTCAGAAGCCATTTTTCCTATTGAGGTAGAATTGCCATTGTCGAGAGTCTCCTTGAAACATATCATATCAAAGGAAGACTACAGAGTCACATGTTTGCAATAACTATAACTATTAGATGAAGAAAGGCAAAGCCCTCTGAATCATTTATAAGGTTACCAAAATAGAATGAGGTGAAGTTATAGCAAAAGAGTAAGACCATGTTGCTTTGAAGTGGGGGATATAGTCCTTAAGGATAATCAACGAAACCTAGCAAAACGAGAAAAAATAAGAAAATTTGAGCCTAACTGGTTAGGTCCTTTTGTGATAACAAGAGTGGTTGGAAATGACTTCTATAACTTAACAACAATGGAGGGCAATCCACTCCCAGATCCTATGAACATCATGCACCTTAAATGATATTACATCTAAGGGATAGGTTAGTTTAAACTTTACTTTCTGCATTTGCATATCATATTCTTTAAAGTATTGCATCTCATATAGTTTCTTTCCTAAACGATCACATTCACAATCTTCATAGCATATAGTCTCTGCTTGGGCATATAGTTGCATCAATAAAACAAGGCGGATATCTGAGTCATTTACTTGTCTGCACTGAAAGGAACAAAGGTTGTCTCATTTCCTAGATATTGGTACATGAAGTTTTTAAGAGGTCTTACATCATTCATCTTCAATGTCACCTTGTGATTGATCTTTATCCATGGTTGTTTAGAGGTTTTACTATTGAGCCTTGTTACCCAAATTCTATCAATTGTTATATATATAACAAATTAATCGTTTTCTCTAAGTCATTATAGATACCTAGTTGGTCATGTTGCTAGAGAAAAATCCAAAATTGTACTTCATCACCGTTGTAATCATCATACCCAAGTATGTTTCTTTACTTACAAGTCAAGTCAATAAAATAAAAGAAAAAGTGTTATGCCAAAATCCATATCAAAATATCAAGGCAACATAGAAAACAATATATAACTGAAATATCATGCATACAAGTGAAATATAAGCTTGACTATGGGAACATGCAAGTTACTCCATCAGGGCTATGGACTCATGTTGGCAATGGAGAATTATTTGAGATTACAATGTATAACCTCGTCAGGGCTATAGACATCTGACTGGGAGCGAGGCTCTATCCAGGATGCTTTTTATGTAAGAATAACTCATGTAGCTAGTCACATAGGATTCCAAGGGTCTCTAATGGGTATAAGAGTCAGAATAAATTCAATTGCACACACATGTGAAAAAGAACATCAAAGTCTCAAGAATTGATGGGGAAGTTTTCTGCATCTCCATTCATAAATCTTACTTACATAGTGTGTTAGGTTGGATGGTCCAAATTCTTCTGAGAATAGATTGAACTCCTATCTCTAAAATCTTTCATACATTTAATTTAATTGATGCATTTCAGAATGAGAAGCACATGCAATAATCCTTGTTCAAATGCATCTTCATCTTGCATAATTGCATTAGCATAGGTCATGCCAAAAATTCATTGTCTCCATATGCATTCTATCGTTCATCATGTCATAACAGGTCTGCATATTGGGGGCATAGTTGAAAAAATCATAAAAATTGTACATCCTGAAAAAACCCTAAAAATTAGATAAAGTTCTGAAAAAAAACAAACATAAAAATCAAATAAAGTCTTGAAAAAATCATCAAAAACAATCAGAAAACAATCCTAAACAAATACCAAAAACATTCGAAAAAAAATAGTAAAAAAAATCAACCAAAAATATCAGAAAACAAAAAAACAAACAAAAACATTCAAATACGATCCTTAAAAAAAATCTAAAAAACATCAAAAAATATTTTAAAGTAAACTAAAAAATCAAAAAACATCAAAAACTTGCAAAAAAATGTCTCGCAAGAATCAAACACCCTAGCAGATATCGAGCAAACACTTCGCATGAAGTTCGCAAAGGATAAGACTATCTTGTCAACATCTGCAATCAACTAATCAAACTGTCTTATCAATCATATCAACTATCCTTATCAAGTGATCATTATCTTATCTTAAACAAAAGAGTATACACTCGAAATCAGATAGGTCAGTCTTAAATAGGGTCCAGACTTTCTGAAACCAGAAATTATCAACCATCACATCAACCAATCAAAATGAAGGCATGAATCAATATGGCTAATGGATTTTGTCCTAGTTGGTCTTTATATTTTTATCAACTGGTGATAGATCATGTTACTATGCTACTAAAGGATGCCCACAAGTGACTAGAGGAGTTGTGATGAGCATGATCTTTTGTTTGGTTTTTGTTTGTGGTGTGAACCAATAAAGTTCATGGGCAATAGTTCTAGTGGGTGTCTGTGATTGGTTTGTTCATTCGGCAAGTATCCCATGAAGGATAACTATGCTTGTGACTACCGCACATACATTCACCCTTGGTGTTATTCCTAGAATGGAGGGTTCACTCCTTGTCTGCTATGTGTTTGTTCTTTGCAATAAGATATGTTTTACATCTTGGTTCCTTGTACCTTGATGTACGCAACTTTATTGTTACATAATAAGGCTCAATGATGAGTGTATATTGCGCTATGAATAAAGGCACAAAATTTGATGTATCAAATATCAATCTCATCATGTTGATTGGATCTATCAAGATCATTCTTTCATTAAACATCTTTTCGTGGATTGACTTGATTATTCTTTCTGATCACTCCATCATTTAATTTTGTCTCTCACATCATATCTCTCCACTCTTTTCATCTTATTAACAATTCTGCTTCATTATAAGTCAAGTGGCAAGCCAATTTTTTTGGCATATTCTTTAAACAAAAACATTCATTCATTCATATAGTTGCATTCATTTATTGCATTCAATATAGTTCACATGCATTTCCATTTAGGTGATTGCATGCATATCATTTAGATTCATTAGAATTACATTCAGTAGATCAATTAACATTGCATACATTTAGTGTGCATTATCATATAAAATTATTTCATTAGATCATTTCAATAAATTTAGTTTACATTATCATGTAGATTAATTGCATTATATCATCTAATTTGCATTCATAAGAAGATCATAAGAGAATTACATCATACATCATGTATTATAAGCACATCAACTTGCATCATATAATCACATAGAATCATAGATCACATATAGATCATAAGTAAAATCATATAGAAGGCATTAGTGAATCATATATACTACATCAGAAAAGCATAATAGAACAATGCATCACAAATAGACCACAAATCATATAAATCACCGCCAAAAATATATATCATATATATCTCAAAAATGATAATGTGGCAGAATACAATCATACAAAATGCCCAAAGACTCAAGTAACATAATCAGTAAGTGTCAACTGACATTGCCTTTGTCACCAGGTGGATCCTGTTTGCCAGATCCTACCCTTGAATGTACTGAAGATGCTTGAGGTTAACCCATCACTCCAACACTACTCATATCCTGACTCTGAGTTTGGGAATTGCTCTACGATCAAGAGGCCCGACAGCTAGGAACTCGCTGACCCTTAGCAACAACCACCTCATAGTGTTGATGCCAGTATAATGTCTCATAACCAACATGGAATAATCTATCCACCATCTGGTGTGCATCAGTTCAACAACAAAATACCAGATGAAGAGCATCGAACTTAACAAAAAAAAACATGAGGCTCAATGCAAACCCCCCAATTACCAACCTCTCGAGAGACTCAAACAAAATAATTTGTAACATCTAGGATACCCTGCACCTCCCCAAACTATCAGAGCACCCATCCTAGGAGATGCATATCAATAATGTGATGTGTATCAACAACACGTCCAATAAGATACCTCTTCTTGCAGAATGACAAATGTTGAGAAATTTCTGCCCAACGAAGGCAATCAAAATAAGGTCTCCAAGTAAAGTACTGTAGAATATTGAGTTGATGCCTCCAGTATAGGGTGTTCCCCAAACCCCTATGTCTGATCCCTAAAGTGTATCTATAAGCATAAGGCTGCTCATCTTGAAGATCGACATGAGTAACTTGCCGAGAGATAGCAATATGCTCCCAAGCCCAAACCTAAAGCAAATATACGTCTATGCACAATCATATCAGGGATCACTCGACCCTATCCAAATAGAAATCTAAGAGTCCTCCTATCAGGTATCAAAGGACTAACTACTATACTGTACAAAACTATAGAGAGATAACCATAATCTATATACTCCTAGGGTATCTCATACCGACCCCTCATGTACAAATCCTGCTTTGTACACTCGAAGAGATCACACAATCATGTGATACCTAATCTGTGCTCATCTACAACTCTAGCACAATGAATTGGAATATGCAATATACATTGACATCCTCTAAAGTGGAAGATGCCTCACCAGTCACAAGATGGAACGAGCACATCTTAAAGTACCAACGCTCAACCAAAGTAGTGAACATGGCCCTATTGCCATAACCTCAGGCAAGTGCAGAATATGATATAACCCAAGATGTTTGATCAATGCAACATCCTCTGACCTTGATGATAGGCCATAAGTTCTCGTCTATTTGTAAAAGAGTACATGGAAATTCTCCTGCAAGCGAATAAAAAGAGAAAATTGGATACAATATTCGCATTACAAATTGCAATTCATACATGATAAAAAAACTACCAATCCCAACGAATGTGAATTAATAATGTCGATTGCACATCAGTAAAGGTGAATGCAAATTATTAATATCAAATGCAAATCATTTGCATCGAATGCACATCAACTCAAGTGATTGCGCAAGAATTTGTCAAATATTGTCCTAAATTACTCGACAATCAAACCCTAGAAACCATAATTCTAAATATAAGGTTATAATTTTTTTAAAGTATTTCACATATTGATCTAAACAAATAATTTTTGGAAGCTTACGTATGAGATTTTTTTTGAATACTAATGGCCAAAGTTATTTCTATAGTCATCTAAAATCTCCCAACTATTGATTTGCAAGACTCTTCTCAAGAAGGAAATACCGATCAGTGAAGCTATATTTTAAAATTATGTATCTAAATTATAGTTGAATCCTTGGTCAATTCATAAGCCTAGTTGTCCTAGCAACAATTCTTATATTAGTTTTGACATAGGTTTTCACCAATTATGAGTGAAAAAATATAAATGATTGTCAAGTAAATAAATAATTATTTAAAAAACCCTCAATCATGGGGTTTCAAAGAATAATATTTCACCTTATCCTAGAGTAAATGCAAGGTGGGTCCCTCTAAATGAGGTATGACACAATCAATGCAAAGAGCATGACTCTACTAAATTATTTTCATCAATATTGTTTTTTAAACAATGTCAATAAAATAATATTTCCCCACAATCACATAAAAATACTTAGAACTCGTAGTTAATTAGTTATGCTGATAAGCACATGAGAATGGGAGAATGGGGTATTGAAAATGTCAGTACATAAAGTCTACTTTTTTGTCAAGGATGAGGAGAAGAACAAATAAAAAGATAAAATATAATGATATGATAATATACTAATATTTTAGCTTTGATAGTTTTTTAGCTTTTGTAAAGAGTTTAATAAAAGCAAAATAATATAAGACTAAAAATTTAGTTTTAAAATCTTTTTTACTTTTGTAAAGAGTTTGATAGAAATTTAATAATATTATAATAAGAATATATTATAATATAATCATACAAACATATATAATAATAATTTATTATTAATTAGTATAATAATATAATAATTCTTAAAGTGGAATAATGAATAAATATGTTATATTTCAATGCCTTTTACATTTAAAAAAAGAATATGCTCAAGCTTAGTGATAGTGGGTTTGGAAGCACCAAATAATGAAGTAACTAACTAGTGAAGTGAAGAGAAGCTAGTAAGTTCTACTATAAAAAAAAAACAAAAAAAACTTCCAATAGGAACAAATAATGAAGTAAAATTTCATGTTAACTTGGTAGGCCTTAGAATATGCAAAACTTTAAATATTAAAAAGGTGCATACAAAGGGCGATTTTCTCATTACAATTAGTATATAATGAAGACATCAAACTTCAAATTGGAAGCTCAAAATTTTCATAAGGTAATGCAATAAACTCCTTGACACCTTTGATAACTTTAAGGTAAGTCACATGTTCAAAGAAATAAAGAGGATTGCTAATAATCTTGCAAATGTAGCGATAAACACAACTCCAATATATTATTTTGCAAGCTCAAGTGACATGTAGCATAATATAGTCTTTGATGTCCCATCTTTCTTCATAGCAAGCACAATTAATTGTGCATAAATAATTATAATATTTCATGGTATTCAACCTCACTATAGTCAATTAAATTTATTCACTCTTATTTGTCTAGTAAATTGAATAAAGACTTTATTTGGTGGTAGCATATTCATCTCTTATCGTTCAAAGTGTATACCACCATTTGTCTTCAAGCTCATAGTCAATTTTCTCTTAACTAAAGTATGCAAGATGGGAGATAAAAATATGTTTCTCAATTCTTGGCCACTTAGTAAATTGAATAAATACTTCATTTGGTGGTAGCATTTTCATCTCTTATCATTCAAGATAGATACCACTATTTGTCTTCATCTTTAAATCATGTTGTTTTCCAAGTTTCCTCTTTGGTTTTGATTTGCCTTGATAGGAAAAAATGCTTTTTTGGTTTGGAAGTATGAGAAGTTGTGCTCTTAAAATTTGGGTTGGAAGGTGTCTTGCCTTTGGATTTATGTTCTTTCCTTTTTTTATTTCTTCTGTTCTCTGTAAGAATTCTTCTTTTATTAGTATGAGTAGTTGAAGATTCATGTCTCTGGATTCGGGTTATTCAGAAACCTTGGTGTACTCCCCTTTGTATTTTTAATCTTCATTTCCTAATAAGATGATTGAAACATCTTATAATTACTTTGGATTGGGACATTAAGAACCACTGCTCTATTACATTAATACTTCCCAAACAGTTAAAAAGATGTGGTTTTATAAATTGAGCTACTAGTATTCTTTTCTCTTTTTTGTTTGCTTTGTGATGAATCCCCATGTTTATTGGAAAGAGAGTCCGTTCAACAATTTTGATTGTTCAAGAGAAAAGATAACTAGATTGAGATATGTGGAAATGGGAAGTTCTTGGATCTCGGTGGTAAAAAATATTCTAAATCAACAGGGAGTTGATCTTGTTTTGCTGCATTTCTGAGAAACTAGTCACATAAATACTGTGATGCCTAAGTCTTTGTACAACCTCTGCTTGACCTCCAACATGAAAGTCAGTAGGCTGTATGACTCTAAATTTTATTTTACGGAGCAGAAAAGTTGTCATTTCAATGGTCAGTCGATGACTAATTTATTATTATGTTTATTTTATTTATTATAGAAAATTTGAATTCAACATCATTTAAGTGTTTATAACATGGATTTTGCCAGCCAACTATTTCAAAAACATCTAAGCTATGAAAATCCAAAATTATTGAAAGAAAGAGTTCAGAACTGTCATTTTGTTTTTTTATCAACAATTATTATTTCTACTTATTATATCTAAATTCCTTGGAAAGCCTAAAAAAACTATATTATTCTGAAAATTATGTGCAATCTCTATTTCTATCTCTATTCCTAATATGTTACTGGTAATTACTATGGCCAACTTTACATCATAGTCAAGTTAAATGACTTTCATTCTATTTATAATTTTTCATATCATACTTTCTTTAGGTAAACAAGTATACTAAGAGAAGAACTTAAGGCTTGGATGTTTAGATTTGAATGAGATGGTTTAATTAATAAATAAGTTTATTTAATTATTAGTAAAGATATAATGTAGAGTTTATGATGTCGATTGATGGAAGCACGACGATGATAGGTTACTTAAATATGGAAGTGAATTCATGTTCCCCAAAGATATGTTGTGTGCCTTATGTTAGATGCTAGGACAGTCCCAAAGACACTGAGAGGGGTGGGGGGTGAGTCAGTGTCTAATTGGTTGATGAAAGATTTAAACTTATTTGCAACTTTACAACCCGAATTAATGTACTGGTAAACAAATAATAATGCAGTAAAGAGAAATAGAAGTATAACCATCAATGCACACCATAACACATATATTTTTGGCGAGGAAACCTGGTAAGGGAAAAACCTCAGTGGGATTTGTCACCCACAATATTTACTCACTGGCCAATATGAATAAATATTACTTCTACAATAGGAGCCTACACATACAGGAAGGCCAAAAACCTAGAGCTCACTGCTCAACAACAAAAAGGAGTCCCACTGACTACAAATGGATGGTTAGATCCAAATACAATGTACTGCTTTACAATAGCATCTACAATGCTTGATTCAGTATCGGTTTAAGCTCAAACAAATACGTTAACCAAAAAAACCGTCGATAAACTATTCTGCTATCACATAATAAACTTCACTCTGCTCTGCTTCTTATTCTCTCTTCGAAATAGATATGTCATAATGCATATATAATTATTTGTGCTCATATACCGCTTACATTCATTACCTAATTGCATCACTTCTTACTTTCAAAATGACTTACAAGATCTCATACATATATGAGTCTTTACAATACAACAAGTTGACTTATCCAAATATAATTTACAATATAAAACATTATTACTCCAAGTTGTCTTAGAGTACTGGTATGATCTGTTGTCAGTGTAGACTAGATGCTGATGAGGATAAACTTGTAGTGTCTGCCAGTGCCGGTAAATGATGCCTATTGCCGGTGTAACCTGTGAACCACATTACTAGTTGGTTGCCATCGATGGCAACATCAACTATTCTCATCTGAGTGTATAATGCCAACAATCTCCCCCTTTGGCATTGATGGCAACACTCATGAGAAAAATCCAAAAGCCGATATCCAAAAATAAAGTCCAAAACTGATCCAAAAGATAAGAGTGCTCCCCTTGAGCAAATGATCCCTTATGTACATTTTTCTCCCACACTACTCCCCCTTTGACATCAATGACAAAGGATGTAAAAAAGAATCAAAGAATTTCAAAATTTTACCTCAAAGCCTATAACCAGTTATGTACAATCTAAAAATATCTGCCAAAATCAGATTAAGACTCTGCATAAATTTAGTGTTGTCATAAATAATGGTTTCAGTCTGTCAAATCATCTCAGTCAGATAATGCATTTGTTTCTCTGGTGATCTTTACCCTTGAATAGTTGCTTTAGATAAATCAATCCGATGTGTTAGTAAGTTGTCCACTCTAGGACCAAGTTTATTTTTCACCTCCTAGGCCTTCATTCTTATCCTTGCTTTCTCCCTTTCTAATTTCTCAATCTTTTCTTCAAAAACTGTCATTTCCTGATCCAAAACCGAGGTAAGTTCCAAAGATCCAATCATGTTATCTACTATGTCATCAATCTCCTTTTGTGTTTTGCTTATCTCTTCATCAATGTCCTCTGTCAGATGGTGAGGCTTGCATGCTTCCTTATACAATTCTTTATATTCCAAAATGGTGGAATTAAGTACCGGTAATAAAGAATCAATCCGCTCTATACAATCCTTAATTGTCTTATAAAATAATTCACCTTTCTCCTTATTCACCCTTTCCTTTACAATCTCTCCATTAATTTTATCTACAGATAGAATATTTGAAGCAATGAATTTGGACAATGTGTCCAATTTATGTAAAGATCCAGTAATATGATCAACTTTTCATGCAAGTGCAATCAATTGCAAAATCAATAAAGAATCATCAATGGCCTTAAATTCTAAGGTGTTGCATTCAATGATCTTTTTTATTGAGTCTAGAAGTACATCTCTCACATTTGTAGATCGGTAATCCATGGTGGAAGTGCTAGGTGGAGTGCTTGGTTCTCCAATTTTTTTCTTTTCATCTCCGATTGTCTGCACATTATCCTTAACGACTGTTTCTTCCTTATTCTCACTCTGTTTTTCAACTTTATTTACATCCTTACTATCATCCTTATTATCTACCTTACTGTCTATCTTATTATCTACCGGTTTAGATATACTCTGTTCAAGTCTTGTTTTAGTTTCGGTTCCTATTCCTGCTACTGCTTCTACTGGTGTTTCAGTGTTAAGCTAAGCAGTTTCCTTATCCATTACTATGTTAAAGTCTCGAGTGTCCATATTCATAATAAAAAGAATGTCTAACTCAGGATCATTATCATCTTTTGTCATTTTCTCTACTTTCTCTTCTGCAGGCTAACTATGTGTTTGTGTTGGTGCCTCTCCAGTTATTGGTGGGGTGTCTAGAGCCGGTGGAGGAAGGTTATCCTTAACTGTGATATCAGGTACACTACCAATTTTCCCTTTTCCCTTATCTACCTTCTGGTGTACCTTAGCAAAAGACTTATCTACTTTCTATCTATCCTTCTCTTCACTCTTCTCTCTTTCCACAAAAAATATATCCCACTTATCTATCGTTTCATCTGCTATTTCTGTAACTTTGCTGGCCATAAGACTGACTTGTCGGTGACCACTTACACAAACTATTCTATTTGCCTTTGATATTAAATCATCAATTTCCTATTTGGATTTAACAGGATGCACAACAAGTAGAGCTTCTACCTTTAATTTCTTGTCAAGCTCGATTATTGACATTCTCTTAGCCTCTAACCTTAAATATAAATCATTTGGCAAAACATCTATAACCTCTATGAGGACCTTGTTATATATATCTAGGTATAAAATAATGCTTTCTTCTATGGTTTCTTTATCTGAATCATTGAAATAATGGTTAAATTTATTCACATTACCAAGATTACCATCTTGGGTGATTTCATTTATTAACTCTTCCGGTGAAAGAGTATCTGGTGCCTTAGGTTCAGGTTTCTTCTTTGGACCACTGAGCTCTCTTACAACCTATTGCTTCTTTCTATATGTCCTTGACTTCTTGGGAGATGGAGCAGGTGTTGGTGAGGGTTTCTTTTCTTCCTATCCACTCTCTTTAATTCTGCTATCTGATCAGTGTCAGGATCAGATGAAGTAGCCACAGGAGAAATCTGGGCTACCGGTTTCTTCTCTAATTAACTTTCATTCACACTAGAATCAATACCAATATTCATCAATCCTTCTTTAACCTCCTTTACCAACTTAGAAGCATCTTTCATTAGTTTTTCTCTTTTCTTCCTCTGCTTTTGCATGTCTACTTGCTTCTCAATTGTATCTGCATTACCAAAACTTTCTTCTGAAGGTTCCGGTGGCACATCTAATAGTATTCTTGCATATGAATCTAATAAGTGAGAATCCACCTCATATTCCATCTCTATAATCCAGACAGTCCTGGGTCTAACTGCCTCCATCCAAATTTCATCTATTTTCACCACAAAGCATATTTTTTTGTCATATTTATCCACAATGCTTTGGGGAATCCTTTCCCTTTGTCTCATTTTAGCTTGGAATTTCTTGAAATATTCTTTTGGCAACTCATCACCATCAGATCCCATACTAGCAATTGCCTCCTTTACCTATTTTCCAATAGAAATATCATAGGAAAAATCTTTGTGACCAATATCAAGAATCTCTTTTGAAAAGTAAAACATTAGACATACAATCAAATTTCCAAATTTGAAGGTTCCTTTCTTATCAGCTTTGATGTTATGCAAATTCTCTAACAATTCATCCTTTAACCATTCACTAATATCAATCTTTGCATTGTTAAAAATCATTTCATGTGCACTATGAATGCATGAAATTGACATAGAATTCAACCTATTTGTATGACCAAATTTATAACCAATGACCATGCTAGCAAATTTAACATTTTTATCCTTTATATCATTGACTCTAAGTGATCGGTTGTCAAATGTAGCGTCGGTTAAGCTCATAACCTCTTTGTTAGGGATTTTCTTCTTCTTGTCAAGCCTAGTGCTGGTGGATGTTAAACTAGTAACAACCCTTATAGCTTCCTTGGTAATCTTAAAAACTGAGTCCAAGCACATAAATTCACCATGAACCCTGCTAAGAACAAGGCAAACTACTCCATCTAAGAATTCTGACATATGGAGGATATCGATAAAACCTAAATCCTCAACTACCTTATGTTCTGGTTTCACTACCCCATTCTTGTTAGTGATTACATTCATGTACATGTTCTTCAAATCTTCAGTACCTAATCTCTCTGTGTTGCAATGTATGTATGCCCTAGGATCTTCAACAAATGCAACTCCCTTCGAGATTTCAGAGAATGCACCAATAGAGTCATCTAGCTTTGTTAGCTTCAGAATGATTTTGAAAACGGGTCTAGGTTGCTTTATGTTCTCCATAATGGTAGGGTTTGCTATGAATTCAGGAATGGAGGATGAGGAAGCCATTGCGAAAGATAAATACCTCTTAACTGAGAAAACCTTGAATGCTCTGAAAGACCTTTGTTGCTTTGCCTTTGGAATGCCTTTGCTCAATTTTGCTCTCTTTGAATGCTTGAATGTTTGGTGAGTTGAAATGAGAAGTTGTAGTGCCTTTATAACCAAAAATTAACTTACAACTACAATAAATGCTTCGTCGGTGAAGTGAAAAACTCCACATATATGCTGGTAAAGAAGAATCATAACTTCTTACCACCAACCGAGGGTAAATGCATGATTTTCAACTTGTTGCCATACCCCTAAGGATTATTCCTTAGTTAGATGAAGAATCTCCTATCGGTGGAGGGTTACCCTGTTCTATCAGTGCAGAGACAGATTCATCAATTCTCTGATCTCTCTTCTTAATCCATTGTTTAGAAAATTCTTGCTTGATTTCATTCACCTTTTCTTTGCCTTTGTCATTAGATCCTTTATTGTTCATTGGTGCAGTCTTACTTCTACAAAATCTTGCAATATGCCCAATCTTGTTACATGCATAACAAGTTACATGGTTCCTCTGAATAGCTTTTCCATAATCTTGACCGGTTTGTGTTTTGCATTGATTAGATAAATGTCCAAATCTACCACAAACATAACATTTCACATTCATTCCGTAGTTTTTTGAGTTATGTCCAATTTTATTGCATTTGGAACATTGACCGGTGGGTAAGTTTGTATTCAGATTATTCCTAAATCTACACTGATTTGCTCTATGACCAATTTTTTTGCAATTAAAACATTTCATTGAATTTATAAGCATTAGGTTGTCTTACCGATTTGCTGTGATCTTGATTGTTTGCAATCTCGAAACTTTCTCCATGTTCAAATCCAAGTCCAATTGTATCTCCATCAGGTTTCTAACTTTTCAGCATATCATCAAGCTTCTCTGAACTTTTCTTGAATTTGTCTTTGTATTCTTTTGCAGTGACCAACTCACTTTCTAGAGTGCTAACTTGTCTCACAAGTTCTTCTTTGTCATGTTGCATGTGAATCAAATCTGTCTTAAGCATATCATTTTCATGACTAAGCCTCAAAGATTCATCAACTCTTTCATTAAATCTTCTGGCCAAATCTTCTTGATCCCTCTTTCTATCTTCAATATCCTTGCATAACCTCATGGTTAAATCTTGCATCTCATTCTTCATGTTAGTGTTCTCCTGACTCAATTTTTTTGCAATATCTCTAAGATTTTTTTTTCTTCATCATCTTGTTTCTACATTTGCTCACGAAGTTCCTTCCTTTTGTTTTGTGCCATAACCAGGTTTTCCTAAAGTACTTTAATGAATTCCTAGGCAGTTCTGAAATCATCTTCCAGTTTGATATTCTTCAATTTTTCTGCATCAAAATCTTCAAGAGCTCCTTCCAACTGTTATCTCAAACTTTCCATCAGTAATAGTTTTAGAATCTTCCTAAAGCTGTTAGGCTTTTGCAAATAGAGGACTAGGCTCTGATACCAATTGTTAGATGCTAGGATAGTCCCAAAGACACTGAGAGGGGGGGGGGGTGAATCATTGTCTAACTGGTTGATGAAATATTTAAACTCATTTGCAACTTTACAACCCAAATTAATGTATTGGTAAGCAAATAATAATGCAGTAAAGAGAAACAGAAGTATAACCATCAATGCATGCCATAACACATATATTTTTAGTGAGGAAACCTGGTAAGGGAAAAAAATTGGTGGGATTTGTGACCCACAATATTTACTCACTGGCCAATATGAATAAATATTACTTCTACAATAGGGGCTTGCACATGCAGGAAGGCCAACAACCTAGAGCTCACTGCTCAACAACAAAAAGGAGTCCCAATGACTACAAATGAATGGTTAGATCCAAATACAATGTACTGCTTTACAATAGCATCTACAATGCTTGATTCAGTATCAGATTAAGCTCAAACAAATACCTTAACCAAAAAACCTGCCGGTAAACCATTCTGCTATCATAGAATAACCTTCACTTTTCTCTACTTCTTATTCGCTCTTCAAAATAGATACATCATAATGCATATATAGTTATTTGCTCTCATATACCGCTTACATTCATTACCTAATTGTATCACTTCTTACTTACAAAATGACTTACAAGATCTCATACATATATGAGTCTTTACAATACATCAAGTCGGCTTATACAAATATAATTTACAATACAAAACATTATTATTCCAAGTCGTCTTAGAGTGTCGGTATGATCTACCATTGGTGTAGACTAGATGCTAGTGAGGATAAACTTGTAGTGCCTGCCGGTGCCAGTAAATGATGTTTGTTGCTAGTGTAACCTGTGAACCACATTACCAGTTGGTTGCCATCAATGACAACATTAACTATTCTCATCTAAGCGTATAATGCCAACACCTTAATGGGAAAAGCTAAAGGAAATTCTTCAATCAATTTGATGGAATATGAACCCATAAGATAAAGTTAATAGTGAGCCCTGACAATGGTTAAAAATGACCATTTATGAAATATTAGAAAAAATAAAATTGCAGCTATGTGTGAGGCATCTATGCATTTTGGTTTTTGTTTTGTTAGGTTTTCCATGTCTAGAGATGAGAATACACCTCGATAGATTTCTTTGAACATTTTAGAAAGAACAACTTCATTACTTTTCAATGACTGTCCACAAAATTAAAATTAGACAATGGTGCAAACAAAAAATTTATGTTCATCTTAGAGATTGCTTGTAAGACTCTGTTGATTCTTCATCTTAATTAAAAGATAAATTTTGACTGAGCACAAGATATGAACAATATCCAAAATAAAGTTCTAAATAATGTTGGTACTGAAGAGGGGAAAACAGATTTGAAGGTCAAATGATCAAAACATAACGAAATAAATATGCAGAATGCTAAAATTATCATTAAAAGACCATTTCACATTTCTATTTTACCTTCTCCTTCGGATTGAGCTTGATGAAGTGAAGGTGCCCCTTGATAATGCTCCACGTGATGTGCTCCTTTGATTTCTAGATGTGGATGGCTCTCCAATGATGTGCACAACATGAAAGGGATTTCAGGAGGATGATAAGGATGAAAATGATGAAGCTGCCAAGATGATTTCCTGGGCTCAAAAGGGGAGCATAAGCTTACTTGATTTCAAGATGTTTTGAATGAAGGGATGGAGCCCTATTTTATAGGAAGAGGAGAGGAAAATGAATGGCTAGGATGAATTCAAGATGAAGGGCTAAGATTTACTTGTGAGCTCACACAAGGTCCAAGAGAGGGTGTGGAGACCCAGAAATATGCCTTAAAGGCATTTCGTATCTCCACACTCCACAAGATGCATTGGAGGAATTAAAAATTCTCCAAAAAAGGATATCATGGGGATTGGAGGAATAAAAAGGAATTACAAATTCCTTGGGAGAGGGGATGCCTAGAGGAATGTGTGATTTCAAAAATCTTACATTCACCTAGGAAAAGAGCATTTAAAGCTAGTGGTTGGATGAAAAGGACAAAGAGTTGACTTTCTGGCTAATCATGATGATTAACCATTAACGACTCATTAGGAGGGGGATTAGAGGAAATGTTAGGTGGGATTAATATTTGCAGGAGAATTTGACTAGGAGAGAGAATGAGTGGAGGGAATAAAAAATTAGAAGAATAATGTTAAGTGAGTTTAGGGAGTTTCTAGAAGAATGAATTAAGAAGATGATTTGTAGGAATCATGTAGGTTAACTAATTAATTGAAATTAATTAGCTAAGAGGAAGATTTGTGAGGATTTGATTTTTTTAGAAGAATAAAGAAAGGGATTGATTTATTAAATAAATCAATCATATGCTATAGTGACAATATTAATTATATTTAATTAATATTGAGAGGAATTTGAATTAACAAAATTAATTAATTAATTATGCGAGGAATTAAAAATAATTAAAATAATTATTTTTAAGTGTCTACACGTACAACCATAGGTGAAAAATCTACTAAGAACACTATATGAGAATTTCATTGAATACATGTTTGTAAGTGATCAATCATTTTTCTTTGGAATTGGGAAAATGTTATATAAGATAACAACCATCTATCGAAATAGCACCCAGAGATTTTATAAATCACAAGTTCGATGGATAAATCTAAAATTATTTCTCATCACATATCATCACATAAAAAGGAATCATCAATTTGAGAGCAAGTGCAAATGTTTCTTGAGTAAGCATGGTCTATTACGTAGGAAGAGGACCCTAGCTTCACTTTTTGAACTCTGCATCATTAGATGAATCACTATTATCTAGATATCAAACATTCAAAGAAGAGGGATGGCCTTTGATCTAATGGGGATGTGATGAACACCAGAGCCCATTGGCCAATCAACGAGTAGAAGTGTAAGATGTTGTCAACTAGGGTAATTCTTTGTGGATTAAATCTTAGAGTAATATTCATAGAAGAATTCACAAAATATGCATTTAGCTTTTAAATCTGCAACATTTTTGGTGCTAATTTTTATGTATTATATATCATAAATCTCAAGAGGAAGTCTTGCAATCCTTTTCCATATGACATGGGAGATTTTTGTGTCACAAACCTTCTCTATGACAATGGTCCTCTTGGTTGCTACAACTATAATGGCAATTCAAAATGAATCTCACACACAATGCTAATCTTGGCATATTAAAATTGTGCTTTGAAGAAAGTTTTAATGAGAATGACACTCTTAACATGATCAAATATCTGCATTGACTTCCATAAGAGAATACTCCTCTCAAATCAACTTTGTCAGTCCTTTGCTGAATTCACTTGAAATAACTTCCATGACATGAAAAACAATAAAAACCTGTGCCCAATAAGAAAAATGGCTTCTAATGTATAAGCTTAGGATGGGACATTGACCTCCATAATCCAATGGATTGGATGCACATGATAATAATATTATAATCATAATATTGTTGAAGCTTGAGATAATTGTTGATAGAAGGTCGAGCCCCCAAGGGAAGAAGCAATATAGTTGAGGACTGGAGGAGTGGCCAGCATGGTACCATAAACCCATGGAAATAAACCCATACATAAAATTTAAAAGCCTTTTGTTTGGACACAACAAAATGCCTTATCCAGGGAAAGAAAAATAGTAAAATAATTCCACACATAATGGTGATCATGACAAACAATTGTTTATGCATGGTTAGCTCCCACAAAGAAAGTAAAGTTGTGGATACCATCTAGATTAACCCCGTGTGAGACCCACGTATAATTTACATGGTTATGAAGCATAATTTCAGATGATATGCAAATAATAAAATTTTCAAACTAAATCAACAATAACAAGAGCAACATCTAATCAGTTACTAAAATCCATACCTCTAGTATATCTTGGAAAAAAATTACAAGGTTCTTCTATAGTGGTGCATTTTCTTTCTTTAATCGCTATTGCTCTAGCATTTAAATTTGAAGAGAAATGCATGGATTCCATTATAAAGAAAAAGGTAGCTACCCTAAGGGCTACAAACCCTAAAAGATTCTCTAATGAATGTAGGAAAGGTTAATAACGTTGATACACAATTACAAAGCTATATGACAAAGACAAAGCAAGGGAAACACTCATGCAAAAAAAAACCAACCTCTTTTTCTCTCTTAAGCTCTTTGACGACAACATAGAGAGGACTTTAAATATGTGAAATTGTCAACTGTTGAGGTTGCTAAAATATTATTTTTTCCTCTATGCTATGTCTAAATTAATGAGGTAAAAAATTGTGCCCAATAACTCCAAATAATCACTAAATTTGACTAACTTTTGTTGATGTTGATCTAAATCTAAAGAATCAGTGACCCCAAATTGAAGGCTTTTGATGCCACACGAATTTTTAAAATGAAAATATAGGAATCAACCTTGTCATGTCATATATTTTTGTACTTTTTGAAAAATAATATGTTCTTACACCTTAAGAATTACTATAATGCATTCATACCAACTCTTCTACACTTTTAGCTACCCTTTCTTGACCTTGCATATCTACTTTGCTTCATACTTGATTATAGATTAGGCTGGAGCTGTCAACTAAGATTTACTTATAAAAAGTGTTTTCAATGAGCAATAAGTGAAGAACATCCATGTAAGTGGGTTAAAATAAAGTTCCAATTTTACAAACATTGATCTTCATTGGATTTTCAAATTTTCAAGCTTGCATCAACAAAAATTGCAAGATTCATTAATCTCTATATAGGTGCCCCATATTTGGTCTTATGCTTCAATGGTGAAAATAAATAATAGTTGTGTACTATATTGAAAAGAGGGTTAAATTAACATGTTTTAGAAACATCTTTTTTAAATTTTGTATCGCATGCATGCAATGAATGTACCCAATTCAATAGACATACATAATATCAAGGTAAACCCATAATAATGAGTCCCAAACATGGGACATTAGATTCTTCAATTCAAATGAGAGTGAAAAGTAGGGAAAACTTGTGTTTGAAGATATTTCATTGAACAAAGAAACATTTTCTTAAATGAATTTCAAACAATAAACATTGGATGGTATAGTTGAAGAGGATTTTGTTAAATTATATAAATGATATATCATTTGGTATATATGCAAGACTATTTTCCATCTACTTATTGGAGGTATTATAGGTCTAGTTCTATCCAACATTAATATTCTCTTTGATTGTCATTTCTTGAAGACCTTTGGGAATACTTCATTTTGGCTAATTGAGCCTTAAGAAGAAGAGATTTTGGTCCTTATGCACTAGCCTAAGCATGCATTGGTTTAATGGTAAGTCCATACTATAAACCTTTGTTGATTATCCCTATCCTTTGATTATAGTATTTTCCTCTAGGGTTTGTGAAGATACAAGTTTGAGTGCTTACAAATGGTTCTATTTTCAAGAAAACATTGATAGTGCAAACTCTTATGGATCATTTGAGTTGTTTCTAATTTTTTGAAGACTAATCCCAAATATTTTTGTCCTTAGAGATCATGTTTTTATTCAAGATGTTGTCTTTGAAGTATTTGTGACTTTATAGACCCAAATCAAGATGTGAGTTGTTTTCAATAAATATTTCTAAAGTAGTCAAGGGATCTTTCACTTAAGTGTGCAATATTTTATGTTAAGGTACATAAGGGTTTCTTACTTCTTCTCTTGAAACAAGGCTACTTTCATACAATATTATATATTTGTATGACATTTTGAGATTCAACCCAAAATGATATAAAGCTGTAAAATATGAACCCTTGGCATAAAAATAACTCTAGGGTTGCTTCTTCACATGTCTACTCTTATTCTTCTAGATTTATATATCATTATGAGGATAGAGACAAAAATTATTATAGAAATACATCATCTATATTTTCAAGTAGTTGCATACATTCCCCAAAACCATGTTAAGGCCCTTTATGCATATATGAAAAACTATCAAACCTTGAAATTCATATATGATTATTATAATTCCTTGCATCACAACCTAATTCCTAGCCAACTACGTCCAAAAAATGAGTATCAAACCTCTTGTGTCTTCCTCAAACTCTTATCAAAATATAGATGCTTCCATGCAAGAGCTTATAGATGTTTGAAACCAAATATAGTAGCTTGAGTGTAATTTCTTATTCAAATCCCAAATTTTCCACAAATAATTAGAAATTTAAACCTCCTCACATGTTATATTCACTTGATCATAAAGGTGAGTCTGCAATCTTAAACAATGAGTTAGTGGAGGTGCGATGTGTTACTAATCTTTATAATCCAAATTGTTAAAATGCTTGTTATGATTGTGGAACTAATATAAGTGACTCTTCATTCCATGTTAGTCATGTGAATGAAGAGGGTAATGTGTGATCTAATTTTTTTCTTGATGACTTGATCTCTAATGGTGATGATGGTTATGTTGTGGGCATATTTGTCAAATGGGAAGAAAATGCATGATTTCTTGTTTGATGAACTTCCTTGTTTTGTCTTCATTTATTATAATGATGGAACTAATGAAGACCTTGTAGAATTATTTTGTCTACATAAGGATGAGATGGATAGTTCTACACTTAATAATGAACATGATGACAAGAATGCGAGTACTTATGAAAATATTTCCTTTAAGGATTGTAAAAATGTAGTAGATTACAACCAAAAATACAAAATAGAGATACATTATGGAAGAACTTAATTATTCAGTTGAGGTGTCTCATGTCATTGAATTGCATGATGATGGTAAATAACTTATGTTTTGAATCATTCACATGATTCAAATATGGGAAAATGTATCAACATTGATGATACGAGTATGTACAAACTAGCACTTGCTAGTGAATTAGAAATAATGTACAAGTGAATTCAAGAGTTTACCCTTTGGTGAAATTCCTATATCTTTCCTTGATGATGTATGGTCTACTCATATTCTTGAGTCATTCTCTTGGTCCATGTTCTTACATATGTAGGAGATGTTAGGATACAACATGTAAATGAGTATAACAATCAACATGTATTTTAGTTTGACCACATGTTTGAAGTGGAAGTATTTCAATTTTAAACCCATGAGTATATGTTGTATGTTGATAAATAGTGCAATCAAATACCTTTTTCTTTTCCTTATGATTCTAATGCATTCACCTTTATCTTGAAATTCAATGAGATTAGTCAATATGATAATAATACAAATGTGGAAGGTGTTTTTTGTTTCTCACCTATATGCTCATTTTTGCTACTCGTCTTGTTGAGGTATTATGTTTTAAAAAACCCGAGACCCAATTGAGCTCCTAGATCAAAAGATATGGCCTCTAGAAGTTGTGCTTCTTTAGGAGAAAAAAAAAAAATTCTCAAAATATTCTAATGAATGCCAAAACTCATTTTGGGCACATTTTTAGTGTATTCCAATATAGGGTAATGGGATATAAAAGTGGTTGAACTCAAAAGTGGGAATTACACTTTCCAAAACATTCTAGGGTGGTTAAACTTCTCAATATAAACAACACAACTATGGGTTACAAAGGATAGTTCTATTAGTGCAAATTGCACCTCTAGCTTGTAGATTATTGTAATGAAAAAGCCCATGTGGTTGTAGCATGTTATTTTCTGAATGTAGTTGTAGGCACCTAAAATTGTCCTAGCCTAGTTAAATAAATATTTTATTTATTTAATTATTTCATCTTAAGTCTTCTATTAATTAAATAGATTCATATTTATTTAATTAATTCATCAATCCTTTTCTAGCCTTTCCCCATTTAAATAATTTTATTTATTTATTTAAATTATCTTTTTCCTAAATTAAATAATATTTTATTTATTTTATTGGCCTCACTTATTCTATTAATTAAATAAATATTCATTTATATAATTAATTTATTATCTTTTTCCCTCCATGACACTTGTCATTCATCTCTTAATTTTCCTTTAGCCACCGAGCTCTAATATATTCCTATTTTCTATACCTACCCTCTAATACTAGCTGACCATTTTTCCTTCCACCTCTTACCTATCCCTTCATTTCTAAGGCACTCTCTATATAAAATGATCCTTTAATCCTTTCCAAACCCTAACAAGAGAATGAATCTTCATGTGGCCTTTCATAGCGATCAAGCAATCAAGCATCTACACAACCACAATCCATTCTTTGTTGAGCTCTTGTGCACATTACAAAATCTAAGAGAAACCATATCAAACAAGATTAATGAAGATATGAAACAATGGAGATAAAACCCTACTAAGCATGTGAATGGTATAATCTTTCATATTTTATTTGTTTTGCATGTTTTAGGTTCTTCAATGGTGTATGGTGGATTTAAATTCTAGAACTGGGGTTTTATGTGGTTGGATCTTTGTTTAGTTTTACAATAGTTTAGCATTCCATTTTCACTGTGTTCTACTTGTAATTTCATTTCATTGAGACAATAGAAATAAAGTGTTTCCTTTCTTGCATTTTATGTTCATTTCTCTTTGTGTGTTTGGTTTTGTAAGGGGAGTACACTTCATTAGGGGTTGATATCTACAAATTGGGTGGAGGCAAAAGAGTTATTAGATGAGGATGTTTTATTACATATTGTGATTTCAGAAATGGGAATAAAGGAGTATGATACGTAGAAAGGGGAGTGAGGGATGAGAGGAGAGATAAAAGATAAAAGAGAGAGAGAGAGATGATTAAGATGGGATGGATAGAGAGGTAGACAGGGAGGGAGTGAAATAACTAAGGAAGGAGAAGATAGAGAGGTGAGGGGACAAAGAGAAGAGAAGGAGAGAGTTAAAGGGGTAGGTAGAGATAAGTGGGGAGAACAAGAGATTGGACACATAGATAGATGAAAAAACTAACTTGAGAAAGGGAGATGAGAGACCTATATGGTGAGAGAGGGGGTAAGATAGATAGAAGAGGATAGAGAGAGGTGGGTAACAACACATTGGTAGTGAAGAGGTAGATAGGATGATTGGAAGGGAGGGAGAATACAGAGATGGGAGAGAGATAATAACATATAGTGGGGAAGGGAGATAGATATGGGGGTATGTATGGATGGGAAGATAGAGAGGGAGAGTGGTAGAAAGGGAAATAAATACTCAAAGAGGGGAGGGAGGAAGAAGAGGAGAGAAAAAAGAGCAAAGGGAGGAGTAGGATGAGATGGATGGAGGTAGACATGGAGAGAGAGAGACCTATGGAAGGAGGAGATAAAGAGGTTAAAGGAGAGAGAAGAGGAGGAGGGATTTATCAAAGGGATATGGTTTAGGGGAGAGGGAGAGAAAGGTGGAGTGGGAGGGAGAGAACTATAGAGGGGACATATAGATAGGTGAGAGACCTAGAGGGGTAAAGAGAGGTGAGAGACTTAAATGGAGAGAGAAGAGTGAGATAGATAGAGGGGAATATAGAGAGGTGGATAATGAGACCTATATGCAAAGGTAGATGGATGGAGAGGATGAGAGGGAGAAAGCTAGAGAGAGAGAGAGAAGTGGGATGGAGGGGTAATTACCTAGACAATTGAGTAAGAGAATAAGAGAGGAAGACACAATAATAGAGAGTGGGCGAGGGAGATAGAGAGGGAGGAGGGAAGAAAGGATGGGAGAGACATAGAGAGGGAAGGGAGGGATAAGATGAGAGAAATAAGAACAAAGAGAGGAGTAATAGGGAATGGATGGAGAGGTAGACATGGAGGGAGTGAGAGACTTAGGGAAGGAGGAGATAGAAAAGTGAGGGGAGAGAAAGAAGAGAAGGAGAGAGTTCATAAGGGATAGGGGTAAGAGGGGAGGGAGAGACCTAGATATGGCTAGAAAGAGGGTGGAAGGGATAGGGGTAAGAGGGGAGGGAGAGACCTAGATATGGCTAGAAAGAGGGTGGAAGGGATAGGTAGTGATCATGAGAATGGAGAGCGAGGTGAGAGAAATAATAAGAGAGGGAGAGAGAAGAAGAGAGGGAGAGTGGTAGGGATAAAGAAGGGGGTAATGAGGGAGTGAAAGGTAGAGAGGGTGGGATATACCTAGAGACGGGGGAGAGAGATGAGAGAGACAAGAAAGGGAGATAGATGGGTCTAGAGTTTGGTGATGATAAAGAGAGTGAGATAGAGAAATAAACAATGTTAATAGGAGCATGTTGATTACTGAAATTTGACTAAGACTAAAAATTTATATGATCCTCTAAAATATGGAATCTATATTATAATTCCTATTAGCTAAAAACATTCTCAAACATCCTACTAATATATACATGAAATACAATTTAAATGTGATGTATACTTAATTGTTATATTCTTCTTCAAGGATCGGGTATAACTTGTGTCCAAACTGGAACATTTGCTCATTCACAACATCTCCTAAAATTTGCCAATGTAGAACAATTGGCGAGCACCAAATGTGGTGCTCGTGCAAATGAAAAAAGTGATCTTTGTGGATTGGATATAACTTCTGTCCAAACCGGAAAATTTTCCCATTCACAACATCTACTAGAATTTGGCAATGTAGAACATTTGGTGAGTGTCAAATTTGGTGCTTGCCAAATGCAAAAGGTACATTTTTCACATTTGGTGAGTGCCAAATTTGGCACTTGCCAATTTTGAAAAGTGCACTTTTTGAATTTGTTGAGCACCAAATAGGGTGAGCACTGTTAGGAATTGCATGCAAAAAATATCAATTATATGCAGATAAATATTAAACAAAGGAAATAAAAAACACAAAAATAATAATAGTGAAGAGAATATTTAATGTAGCTCATCCAATCTTGGGCCACATGCACCAAATAAAGAGTCCAATATTATTATCTAGCAAATCAAACTAATTACAACCAACGATCCCTTGCAACTTAATACCATTGCGAGAATGATGACATCATGCTTGACGAGATGGTTGCTAGAGTGGTAGAAGTGGGTAATGGGACTACATATCTGTATAACTGAGAGCTTTTATCCTATCTCTATGTAATGTTTATTTGGTTTTGATAGAAGGGTACTACCCCCTAGGCAAAACTTGCTTAAAAAAAGAAAAAAACTCAATACTGCTACAAAAGTGCTATAGAATTCTCTACAGAAAACCATAACCCTTAGCCTTTTATCAAGACACGTCGGTTAAAAAATAAGGTTACAATTTGTCAGCCAATAGAAAAATAACACCCGACGCCTTTATAAAATAATAAAAGTCAGTTGAGCTTTTGGGGGTGTTGCCCCCCAAAACCCCCGCGAGAGCACTACCCCTCAACCCTGCCTTGTACTGCGACAAGAAGCATGCCAAGGGAATTTTCCCATCACCTCATCTTAGGGGCACTGCCCCCAATTCCTCATTGAATAATATGGGGGGAAACTATGGCAAAAAAAGTAAGGAAAATATAATCTTCGGGTCCAATTAGGCTCCATATAACAAGCACCATATTTGGCACTTGACAAATTATTTGCATTGGAATACACAAATCCTTTGGGTTTGATTGTCCTTAGGCATCCAAACCAAAGTTTTGGACAACCATTTCAGGCCCGAAACATGTTTTTATGAAAAAAATTTAAAAAATCACATATTTTTGGTCATGCTATTCATTAGGTTTGCATGTGTTTCAATGCAAATAAAAAATACCATAGTGGCGTTAAGATCCCTCTTAGCAATCCAACCATATAACTTGTTTCACATTTGGATTTTGTTCAAGCTTTCATCTTTAATTTCTTTTGTTAGTGTGACCATTTTTGGTTGAAAAACAATGTGTTATTTTTGGGTATAAGTTTTTACACGTTCGTCGAATTTTGAAACAACTTATATTTTTAGAAACTAGACTCTATTCTACACATTGAATTTTTTGTTTTTTTTAACTAGTTTTCATTGATTTTAGGGGGAGCACACTCAAATTTATGTTTTTCACGATGTGTCTACATGAACAATTAGTAAAAAATTATATACTCATTAAAAAAATTGCCAAAAAATCTAGCATAAACTACAAGGTGTTTGCTAATTTCTCATTGAAGTAATTTTAATTTTTTATTTAAAATTGACATGGTAGGGGGGCCACAACATACATTATGTTATGTTTTTTTGGTTAAAATAGGACTACTTTATGTGGCCCCCCATCTTGAAACCCTTAATCTCCACCACTGTCAAAACAAATCAGTAGTTTAGAAAGTAAGGTTGGAGCACTTTGACTCTTGTTCTTGTTGCATCTTCAAATTTGGAATGTAACTATGTTCAAATTACGGTTGAA
Organism: Cryptomeria japonica; assembly: GCF_030272615.1. Classification (NCBI taxonomy): domain Eukaryota; kingdom Viridiplantae; phylum Streptophyta; class Pinopsida; order Cupressales; family Cupressaceae; genus Cryptomeria; species Cryptomeria japonica. The sequence continues at coordinate 182,930,261 of NC_081415.1, forward strand.
GTTCTGACTTTGCTAATTTCATAAATAAAAAAAGTGGCATCTTAAGACCCCCTTTTGGTACCATATCTTGTTCACATGTACCCTAAAAACAGTAACAGTCTTTATAAAATAAAAAAGTAATAATTTTTTTTTTGTTTTTTGGACCATCAAATGCCATGGTAGTTGACAACACTTAAAATAGCCATGGATAAAACAATAAAGTCAATGCCTTCATTTACCAAATTAAAATACATTGTTTAAAATATAATAAAGATACCAAAAATTGATCCACTCGTGTATTGTTTCCCCAAAAAACACACTGAAACCATGGAAAATGACTTACCTCGTGATTCTGCACAAATTTTGTCATGTTGTGAATGATTTCAATAAGAAAAAATGGGCAGAGTTTCCAAGAAAAATGTTATGACATTGGTCAAAAGAATAGTTATCTTTAAAATGAGATGAACCAAAATCAATCTGCCTACAACTACTATTATAACAAGCAAAAAGTAAATTTGGAAGATCCCATCATGAGAGGATAGTTGGGTGGGAAATATGGGCACGCGGGAGTTCAGTGTTGCGGGCCAAGCTAGGGCATCGCCCTAGCTTGTGATCGGGGGAGTTGCAGAGGCTACAAGGAGCATAGAAGGGTCTGCGCTGAGTGGGGGAGTCAAGGTCGTGCGAAGAGCAGCAGCGAGGGAAGGGAAGAGGAGCGGTGGGCTACAGGGGGGCTCGGGCTGAGCGGCTCGACCGATTCTCCACACAGTCAATGGTCTCCAACGGAACTGGGGTCCACGGGTGGACTTCCATCCTGGGAGAGTGAGGGAGGGGTGGATCTTTAGGGTTTTCTTTTTCTTTCAGGCCCCTTTGGGGTTTAGAGTGTCATCCACCTCAAGCGTTATGGCGAGTACCAGTGGGGAGGCTTCGAAGGCTCAACCAGTCATGGATTTTTGTGCCATGGTGGGCTCAAAACCCCCATCACAGGGCATGAAGACTTTCAATAATAACCTCTTTTCTTTAGAGATGGGATCTGATAGTGCCGGTAGTACCCGTATTTTGAAGATTAATGGGTGCTTGGAGAGATGTAGCTAGAGACCAAAATTGGTTATTCCTCCTGAGATGATAGCGGAAGACATCAAATATTTCTCAAAACACTCGCTATATTGCAAGTTTTTAGGAATGAGGGTTTCTTTGCAGTTCTTGGAAAACTGGGCACTAAGGACTTGGGCTCTGGAGGGGGAAATGGAGATTATGCTGTTGGCAAATAACTACTTCATGGTTACCTTTAACTGCATGGAGGATTGCAATAGGGTCTTCGAAGGTGGTCCGTATTTTTACAACCAGGTGGGGTTGTTCATCAAACCTTGGCATGCAGGGTTTAACCCCTTGGAGGAACTTTCGAATAGGATTCCAGTGTGGGTCCGGTTGCCATGTTTTCTTGTGGAATGCTATCAGGAAGATGTGCTTCGGATTCTGGCCACTTTGCTTGGGAAGCCAGTGGGATCCTCTACGCAGCCCCTGGGAAGAAAGGTAATGACCTTTGTGCGTATTTGTGTTGAAATTGATCTTAGTAAACCTTTGCTAGATGTCATAGATATGTGTGCAGGCTCTTATTCGTGGGTTCAGTAGTTAGATTATGAGACTTTATCTTTTCGCTACCAATTGTGTCATGAGTATGGTCATCTTCAATGCAAGTGTCCTAGATATAAACCAGTGGTGAGCCAACCTCAGTAGTTGGAACCAAGATAGGATAGGGCTGAAAAAGGGAAAGTGGCTATGTCAGTTAAGCTTGGGGGACCTGATGGTTTTGTACCTATTAAGACTAAGAACAGGAATTGAGGACAAAAGAGGCCCTTTCAGGAGAGAAAGGAGGAGGACACTTTTAACAGATTTGAGACCTTGGATGACCTTTTCCATCAGGAAGTTAATCTGGGGTTAACTCCATTGGATCAAGGTGTGTTAGGGGGGGCTCCAGAAAGAGCACTTGAGGACCCCATCCAGGCCATGACTGAGGTGGGAAGCCAGCAAATGGAGATGGATCATCCAGTAGGGGCTCAGTTGGGTCTCACTAATAGGGTGGAGGTGAATTTGGTTGAGGGGGAGGGGTCTCCGAGCGCTTTGAAACTGGAACAAGCTAGGGCCAAAAGCAATAAGACCCCCATTCATCTGGGTTTGCATCAAAAAGACATTAAGAAAAGTGCGTCAGAGAAGAGCTCAAAGGTTGGCAGAAAGAAGGATTTGGACAAGATCAAATTGATGGGGGAGAATTTGGTTGAGTCAGGGTTGGTGAAGACTTTGGATTCTCACTTTTCCAATCCTCCAAAATGATTGTGCTTTCATGGAATGTGAGGGGCTTGAACAGCAGCCCCAGACAAAAAGTTGTTCGAGAATTAATTAGGAATTATTCGCCTGATGTCTTATTTTTGCAAGAAAGTAAACTAACTGTGGAGAGTATGATGGGTTGGTGCCAAAGTTGTGGCCTCAAGGAGAGTGTCAGTGTGTTGGGGTAGCTAGGTCCTCTGGAGTGGTGGCCTATCTTTGGAACCCCTTAAAGATTTGCCCAATTTGGTGGGTGGCCTCTTAGTCTTTGTTATCCGGTGTTATCTCTAGTCTTGAGACTGGAGAATTCATTTTGTTTTCCAATATCTATGCCCCTACTGATCTTCAAGGGAAGCAAATATTATGGACTCACATTTCCTGTATGCGTAGGTTAGCCCCTTTACATCCGTGGATTATGGTAGGAGACTTCAATGCCATCCTTGAGCTGAGTGAGAAGAAGGGAAGGGTGATGCGGCTGGAACCCCCTTCCTTCCTTTTTTAGGATAATATTTCCTTGTTGCATCTTGTTGACATTAAACCTAGTAATGGCTTGTTCACCTGGAACAATAGGAGAGTGGGAGAGTATGGGATTGCTGAGAGGTTGGATTGCTTCCTAGTTTCTAATTTTTGGATTGGCGAGGGGTGGTCCATTAGCTCAGAGATTCTGGATTGGAGAGGATCGGATCACTAGCCCATCAAGTTGGTTTCTTCTTCGGCTCGGGTTGCTCACTCACCTCCTTTTAAATTCCAACTGATGTTGCTTCAGGATCCTTCTTTGCACGCTCTGGTAGCGGAGTGGTGGAGGAAAGGGAGGTCTATCTTTGGCACTGCCATGTATTCCTTTGCCAAGCAGCTGCAATTTGTTAAGTTTCAGCTCAAACAGTGGAACTGACAAGGCTTTGGGAACATTTTTCATGCCAAAAAAGCTACTCTTCTTGTGCTGAATGGGATCACCAGCAAAATCAGAGAGAAAGGTTTGTCTGAGGACTTGCTCAAGGAGGAAGATAGGGCTGTCAAAGTGGTTGAGGAATGGGAGCTTAGGGAAGAAATTTACTGGAAGCAGAGGGCTCATATTGATTGGTTGAAGGAGGGGGACAGGAACACTACTTTCTTCTTTAACTCAGTGAAACCTAGAAGGCATGGAAACACCATCCCGGTTTTGGTTAATGACAAAGGCGAACAATGCTTATCCCTACAGGCGATATCTAGGGAGGCATCTCAGTATTTCTAGAACCTTTTCAGGGAGGACCTACAGGGGGAAATGGGAGAGGAGAACCAGGTTCTCGCCTGCATTCCCTCTCTAGTCATGGGGGAGATGAATGAGCATCTTTTGTGTCCTATTTTGTTGGAGGAGCTTGAGAGGATTGTCTTCCACATGAGGAAAGGAAAAGCTCCTGGTCCGGATGGTTTCCTAGTAGAATTCTTTCAAGAACTCTGGGATGTCGTCAAGCTGGATTTACTGGAGGTGGTACAGGAGTCCCAGAGGAATAAGCAGATGCTTTGGGCATTGAATGCGACTTTCATTGCTCTTATCCCCAAGTGTGAGGGGGTTGATCGGCTAGGCCAATTCCGACCCATTTCTCTCTGCAATGTGATTTATAAGATCATCTCTAAGTTGATAGTGGATAGATTGAAGAAGTGCCTGGGGAGTGTTATCTTGGAAGAACAGAGTGGGTTTGTGGAAGGGCGCCAAATCTTGGATGGGGTGGTCATTGCCACGGAGACCATTCACTCTATGGCAACTTCCAAGGAAAAAGCTATGTTTATCAAGCTGGACATGGCTAAGGCATACGATAGAGTTCAGTGGTCCTTCCTCCAGACGATCCTCAAGGAGTTTGGTTTTGCTAATGAGTGGATTCAGTGGGTTATGAGTTGTGTTACAACTACTTCCTTCTCTATGCTCATCAATGGTGATCATACTGAGCTTTTTGGTGCTTTTAGGGGTCTCTGTCAGGTGGACCCCCTCTCCCCTTATCTTTTCATTCTTCTGGCTGAGGGTTTGGGGAGGCTGATTAAGCATAATGTGGGTCTGGGGATGATTCAGGGCTAGAGATGGGGTAATGACTTGCAGCCATAGTTGCATCTGTAGTTTGTGGATGACACAACTCTTATGGGGATGGCTCGGATCAGAGAAGCTAATAATCTGCGTAGGGTCTTGGATGTTTATCTTGCGGCGTCAGGCCAGATGATCAATGAGGATAAATCTTCTATCCTCTTCTTCAACACTCTAGAAGCTATTCAACAGAGGATTTCTCTTATCTTGAGGTTCTAGGTTGGCTCCCTATCATTGATTTATTTGGGTATCCCTATCTCTCCTAGTAACCCTCCTAGGACGTCTTGGCAGGGTATTCTGGATAAATTCCGCTCAAAAGTCAAACATTGGACTCATAGATGTCTATCCTTTGCTGGGAAGTTTCAATTGATTCAGTCGATGGTTCAGGCTCTTTTGATCTATCAGTGTATGCTTCATGTGGCTCCTAAGTGGTTCTTGAAGGGTCTGGACTCTCTAGCTAGGCAATTCTTATGGGCAGGCAATCTCTCCTCTTCAAAATGGAGTCTTGTCAATTGGGACTTGGTTTGTAGCCCAAAGCAGTCTGGGGGGCTTGGTTTAAAGCAGTCTATTCCTTTTGGGGAGGTGTTGGTAGCTAAATTGTATTGGAGGTGGTGTGTGGAGAAGGATCGGGGATGGGCCAGGATTTTGGCCAACAAATATATGCAGAGGATTCCGATGGAGGAAATCCCTAGATATCTGCTTGAGGGAAAGGGCTCTTTGATTTAGTATACTCTCAAGAGGGGGGCTTCTCTCATTAAGACATGGCTCTTTTGGATTTTCAGGAGGGGGGAAGAGGTCCTTTTCTAGAACGACTCTTGGGATGGCTACCCTCCCATTATTGATCAATTCCCTAACCTTAGGAATCTATGCCAGATATTTTTGGAGGCTAGATGGTCAAGGGTGAGTGACTTCAAGGCTGCTTATAGGTGTGGACATCTGGAGTTAGAGAGGTGGATGTCTCCTGATGAGTGGCCGGTTGCTGGGATGGAGGAAGAGTGTGCGGAGTTGCAGGGCATTTTGGCAAGTAGACACTGTAGCTCCCTCAAGGGTAGGGATGGGCTGGCCTTGTCTCCCAATCCTAAGGGCATGTTTATAGTGGCTGGTGGATACCGGGAATTGTTGTACTGAAGACTTGAGGGAAGAGAGGTGAACTGGTGGAAACAGGTGTGGAGTAATGTGTCTTGGCCGAAGTGTAACTGCTTCGCTTGGACTTTCTCTTTGAATAGATGTCTAACCTAGGACAATATCCACAAGCGGGGATTTATGGGGCCCTCTGTTTGTGTGTTGTGTGGTAACGGGGAGGAAGATTCCTCACACCTATTTTTCAGATGTCCCTTCTCTCAGCTGATTTGGCATTATTGGTGGGGGCTGTGGAAGCATCCTTGTATCCATGTAGATTCTCTAGTGGAGTTCTGGAGTAGTTTGGGCAGACGTCCTATCCTGTCCTCCTTCCTTCAGACAATCTGGTATGTTGGGCCCATCTTCATTCTGTAGTAGATATGGCTCGAGAGGAATAGGAGAATCTTTCGGGAGGTCAGATTGTTAGTTCAACAAGTTTGGAATAGAATCATTGCAATGATCAAGGAGACGGTGGAAGCAAAATGTAAGGTCAATTTTCCTTTGGGTAGGGATGAGACTAATATTGTGAGTAGGCTAGGGCTACAGGAGTTGTCTCCGACCTCAGCTTGTGTTAAGCGAGGTAGACAGGCCATGAGGAAGGTGCAAAGGATGGGAAGATGGATACCCCCTCAGGATGAGTTTATCAAGATTAATATTGATGGCTCATCTTGGGGTAACCCAGGCCCTGCTGGAGTTGGTGGTGTTGGTGGGAATAGCATGGGGGAGGTTGTTTTCCTCTTTTCGATGCATAAAGGGTGGCAGTCGAATAACTTTATGGAGGGTTTGGTGATTCTCTATGGCCTTGAGCAGGCCTGGGACCTGGGTCGTAGGAAGGTGATTTGTGAATCGAACTCACAAATTGTTGTTAACTTGTTGATGGAGCAGAATGTGAGTGGGATTCAGTGGCAATTGGCAGGGATTGTTCAGCAAATTCTCCAAATTAGTTTTTTAATGGAACAGGTCTCCTTCATCCACATCCCCCGGGAATGGAATAAAGCTGCTGATTGTTTGGCTAAGTGGGCCTTGGAGCATGGCAGTGATTGGAAAGTTGAAGGTTGGGAGCATCTCTCCAAAGAATATTGTCAAGACTTGCAGAAGATTTTTACTGAGGACATGGTTGGGTATGAAGTTGGATGATTTGGGGATGGGTTGGTGTTTCTTTCCTGGAGCTTTGGGGCTCTAGGACTCTATGTAATTCTTGTATCTGATTTTCAAATAAAGTTTTTACCCCTTTTATTCAAAAAACAAGCAAAAAGTAAATTTAGATATATTAGGATTTTAGAGTTGCTCGCTTAGAGTCGAAGACAGATTTTTTTCAACCTTTTAAATAAAAATATTGGTTATCGATTCAAGATTGCTCACCCTAACAAACTATATACATACAGATCTATGTGTGTGCACATATATTATATATATGTTCAAACACCAAAATTATAAAATATAAACCATATCAGTCTATAACTATAAGAAGAGTGATACTCACGAATCCATAATTGACAATAAATATCAATAAATAGAATATTTTGATACCTCATTTAGATTTTACAAAGATGAAAATACTCAAGTCTCAAGATTTCATTACACAATGAAAATCCAAATTATAATTGATTTTAATATTCATTTTTTTCTTCATGAGAAACATCAAGGTCAATATCAACATTTGGTTCAATTTTATTTGAACCACAACCAATTGGATTGCCACTACCACTAGCTATGTCAAGTATAAAGCTAGTTTAATTTTATTTTTCAAACATTTGACAAAATGCCAAATCATTAGCAACACAAGGTAAGTGATTTCACAAAACACAAGCAAATAGCTGCTACATACGCATAATGTAAATCAACTAAAATCAATCTTAGTAAAGTTGATATATTGTTTACTAACCCTGTGTTCATAGGTATAACTCACAAATGTAGCTGAAATGATATTTAATTGCGCTCTTGCTCACATATTCTAATAAAAAATGTTGGCACAAAGTTATGAGAGAGAAACTGAGGTTTTAATTTATGAAATTATGCTTGGGTATGACCCTTGGTACTTCTTGAGTGCTTGGGTTATTTGTGGGTATCAAGACACCCAAGAAGAACCCAATTTATACCCAAGGCCATACCTATACTAGGACCCAACTTAAAATAGAAGAACATGATAACATTTTGTAAAGGAAGATGGTTATGCATAGAAGTATTGTTTGAAGTTGAATATACTAGCATGCTAAAAGCTCTTGGTAAACTTGAGAATATGTATCAAAACCTTATTATATATATTTTTTGTCATTTTGTTTACATAAATACAATTTGGTTGGTTTTTGAACCTTAGATAAAAAAAATTAATCAAAACAATTTCTTTAAGAATCTATAGATTTAGTCATTGTCTAAATTTTTGTGACTTGCGTTGATCCTGTAAGGGTAGACGAAATTCTAGTTTGTTATCAATATTGTAACCTTAATAATAGTTGCTAGTGGCACTCATAAAGTGTGATCAATTAATGTTTTATAGCTATCACATCATGTCACACATGCTATTTTATATATTGTCTTGTTTATGTTATCAAGTGTTTTTGTCTGAAATACATAGCTTGCCTTTAAACACTCACATTATCATTAATACAATCTTTAGTTTATATTATCAGAGTTTGATTTATTTGTATAATTAAACTTGGAAAATGATTTAAAAATTCATAGACATTTACATTTGTGATGTGAGGTTGTCAACTGGATGAATATTGTATTGCTTGAATATATATGCACTTTATTTTCTCATGACATATTTTCATCAATATTAATATATGGATCCTTTTGCATGTGTGCCAAGAGTGATTTGAGAAATCTACTTTTGTAATGTTGTGGAGGTGGGATTGGTGATGTTCATCAAAGTGCCCCTACAGGGCCTACACTACTCAACATATAGAATTTATGATGTTGTGCATCATGGTTTATTGAAGGTTTAATGTAAAGAAAAACCTACTTCTATATTTTTTTCTATTGTGCTTGCTTCTTCATTTATTCAATAGGTCCATGAAATGCACTTGTGGCCAAATTCGGCCGATTTCCTAAATGTGGTTGCTAAGAAATAGATTATTGTTCAAAACATTTCTTTCTTTAAATAACATAAAGACCATTCCTTCTTTTTTGCATCTTGATTGTTCCTGGTTCTTTGTCTATTTCTATGAAGATAGGGATGTTAATAGATGTATGAAATTAATTTATTTTTTTGGTAATAAAATGTTTGCAGTATGGAATGCTCAACAATTGGCAAAGGCGAGAAAAATAGATCTTGGCTGCTCCAAAATGATCAAGTTTTTGAGAATGTTTATCAATGACACAAGACATTTCATGTAATAATATGTAGCAGAAAAATGTGATTTAAAAGATAAATATCAACGTTTTTTCAAATAATTATCAAAAGGTGAAAAATAATAAAAATATAGTTTTCAATGGTTTGCACATTGGACATTATGTGGCATTCTTAAACAATAATACCTTCAAAATGATACACACATTGGCTACATTCTTATATGTTGATGTCAAAACTTTGGAGGCTTGTGACAAAACCTTAACTACAAGGTTTGGTTGGTAGTGAAATCCAAGAACAATAGTAATAATAATAGTTGACTTGCATCTCCTTGTCACCCCACTTAGCAGTCTAGGTTGGGTTTGACGGGGATCCTCCTTAGAAATCCTTTGCTTAGCTAGTTTTCAGTAGGTTCTCTAATTCTTAGGCTTCTTTTCGGATGCCTCTTTTAACTATCACTCATTACAATTATGAAGAAAATGGAGAGGGATGTAATAAAAGATTAAATATTTATGTATGGTATATTTTGACATAAGAAATAATTGATTTTTAAAAATTATAATATTATTATTCATTGTAATGTTTAATGTAATTATACTCATTAGTGTTGGTTCTTTTATGTCTTTGCCTATTTATTTTAATTAGATTTTTAGCCAAAAAATGAATACATTACCAAAAAGTTATGTCCAAATTGAGTGTTGTTTAAATCATGTTGCTTTGCACTTTTTATTTGTTCTATTCTCATATTCTCATTTGTGTTGTTAGGACATTCTGTTTTTTAAATCATGTTGTTTTCTAGATTTCCACTCTGGGTTTATGTCTCGATAGAAAAAAAATATCTTTCTCATTCGAAAGTCTGAAATCTTCGAATTGCTTTCCACTTTTTATTTGTATTATTTCTTTGTGTTATTAAGACATTCTGTTGTAAAAGTTAGGTCATTGAAGAATCATATTTAAATCATGTTGTTCTCCAGGTTTTCTCTTTGGGTTTGATCTCTCTTAATAAGAAAAATAGTTATTCTGAATTGGAAATCTGAAATCTTCTAACTATTTAGCACTTTTTATTTGTTTTGTTTTCATATTATTCTCATGTGTGATGGATAAGACATTTTGTTGTGAAAACTACTTCATTGAAAAATTATCTTTTAAATCATGTTGTTTTCGAGGTATTCCCTTTGGGTTTGATCTGCCTTAATAATATTCTAATGTGGAAGTTTGAGAAATTGTGCTCTTCAAATTTGGGTTGTAAAGAGTCCTACCTTTGGATTTGGGTAGGTGAGGATGTACGTTCTTTCTTTTTTGGGTTTCTTATACCTTCATAAGAATTCTCATTTTAATCTTCTATATTGTTGAGAAATCCTTCTTTACAACATATGAAACATGGGTCAATGAGTTTGACTCGAAAACTACAAAGTCGAATCCTGATAGCAATATTATAAATCCTTCTTTTTCAAATTAGTATTTGAAGATTCATGTCTCTTGATTTGAGTTATTAAGACACATTGATGTGTTCCCCTTTCTATTTTGTTTTTCAACTAAAATGATTGAAACATGTTGTAAATACTTTGGATTGAGACATTAAGAACCACTACTCTGTTACATTGGGTCTTCTAGACAGTAGAAAAGATGTGGTTTTATATATTGAGCTACTAATATACTTACATCAGAAATCAAAATCAACAATAGGAAACAACATCTAGTGAGTTACTAAAATCCATACCTCATGGTATATCCTTGAAACAAAGTTACAAGGTTCTTCTATAGTGGTGCATTTTCTTTCACTAATCACATTAAAATGGCCCCCTACGGGAAAGAACCCCTAAAAGATTCTATAATGAATGTAGGCAATATCAAAAAAATGATACACAACTGCAAAGCTATATGACAAAGAAAAAGCAAGGGAAACAAGCATGCAAATAAAAACCAACCTCTTTTTCTCTCTTAAGCTCTTTGAAGGCAACATAGAGAGGACTTTGAATATGTAAAATTGTCAACTTGTAAGGTTGCAATATTAATTTTGCCTCTATGCTATGACTAAATTGATGAGGTAAAAAATTGTTCCCAATGACTCTAAATAATCACTAAATTTGACTAACTAATGTTGATGTTGATCTAAATCCAATGAATCAATGATCCCAAATTAAAGGCTTTCGGTGCCATAAGAATTTTTAAAATGAAAAAATAGGAACCAACCTTTTAATGTCATAAATTTTTGTACTTGTTGATTAATAGTATATTCTTATACCTTTAATATTATTATAATGCATTCAAACCAATCCTTTTGCATTCTCCGATGCCCTTTCTTGATCTTGCATATATACTTTCCTTCATACTTGATTATAGGTAGAGCTCACAATTAATATTTGCCTATAAAAGGTATTTTCAATGAATGATGAGCAAATAACATACAAGTCGGTCAAAATAAAGTGCCAATTTTACAAACATTGATGTTCATGGGTCTTTTAAATTCAAAGGCTTGCAAGATATATTACTCTTTATATATGTGCCCCATTTTGGGTCTTATGCTTGAATGGTTACAAACAAACAATAGTTGTGTACTATATTGAAAAGAGGGTTAAATTAACATGTTTTAGAAACATCTTTTTACATTTTGTATCATAGGCAGGCAACAAATGTAGCCAAGTTAGCACTCATACATAATATCAAGGTAAACCCACAATAATGAGTCCCAAACTTGGGACATTATATTTTTCAATTGAAATGGGAGTGAAAAGTAGGAAACACTCGTGTTTGAAGACGTTTCCTTGAACAAACGAACCTTTGTTCAAATTAATTTCAAATAATAGACATTGGATGGTATAGTTGAAGGGTATTCAATTTAAAGGTATGTAAATGATCTATATCATTTGGTGTATATGAAACAAATATTTTCCATCTACTTATTGGAGGTAATAAAGGTCTAGTTGTAGTAAACATTGACATTCTCTTTGACTAGCTCATCTTGAAAACCTTAAGGAATACTTCATTTTGGCTAATCAAGCCTTACGAAGAAGATATTTTCCTACCTTACACATTGGCCTATTCATGCATGGTCTAATGGTAGGACCACACCATTAACCTTTTTTTATTATCCATAGCCTTATATTACAATATTTTCCTTTAGGGTTTGTGAAGATGCAAGTTTGAGTGCTAACAAATGGTTCCATTTCATTGATTGTGCAAACTATTATGCACCATTTGAGTTGTTTCTAACTTTGTTGATGACTAAGGCCAATTATATTTGTCCTTATAGATCAATTTTTTATTCAAGGAATTCCTCTTTGAAGTGTTTGTGATTCTCTAAATCCAAATCAAGTTGTGAGCTATTTTTAGTTACGCTTGCTAAAGTAGTCAAGAGATATATTAAGTGTGTGCAATAGTTGATGTTGTACAGAATGTTTTCTTACTTCTTCTCTTGAAACAAGGCTAATTTCATTCAAGATTACATATTGGTATTGATAGTTTGAGATTCAATCCACAATGATATAAAATTGTAAAACATGGACCCTTGGCATAAAAATTAATGCATATATGAAAAAACTAAAAAACCGTGAAATGCATATACAATTGCTATAGCTCAATGCATCACGACCTAATTCCTAGCCAACTACATAAAAAAAATAGTATCAAGCCTCTTGTTCTATCCTCAAAATCTAATCAAGATATGAATGCTTCTATCTAAAAACTTATAAATGTTTGAAACCAAATATAGATTCTTAAGTGTAATTTATTATTCAAATCCTAATTTGTTGTCACAAATAGTTATAAATTTGAAACTCCTCAAATATTATCTTCACTTATTCATAAAAAGTGAGTCTACAATCCTAAACAATTAGTTAGGAGAGGTGCAATTTGTTGGTAATGGTTATAATCCAAATAGTTCAAATGCTTGTTATGATTATGGAACTAATATAAGTGACTCTTGATTCCATCTTAGTCATGTGAATGAAGAAGGAGATTTGTGGTCTATTTTTTTGCTTAATGACTTGGCCTCTAATGGTGATGATGCTTATGTTGTGGACATATGTGTAAAAAGGGGAAGCAAGTGCATGATTTCTTGTTTGTTGAACTTTTGTGTTTTATCCCCATTGATTATAATGATGCAACTAATTAAGACTTTGTATCATTTTTTGTCTACATGAGGATGAGATAGATAGTTCTACACATAATAAAGAATGCATTGATAAGAATGATAGTACTTATGAAGAACTTTCCTTGAGGATATGAAGAAAGTGATCATGTGGATGCATATGCTAGCCTATTTCTTGTGTAAGGTATGTAATTTTTACAATTGTTTCTTTGGTGTAAGGAAGAGGAACAATAAGAATGTTGCAAGTCTAATTATAGTGGTTTGGTTGCAATAGATTATAACATAGAATACAAAATAGAGAGATGTTTATGAAAGAACTCAATTATTCATTTAAGGTGTCTAATGGAATTGAATTATGTGTTGATGGTTTAATTTATGTTTTAAATTATCCACATGATTAAAACATGGGAAAATGTATCAACGTTGATGATATGAATATGTGCATAATACCACTTGTTAGTGAATTGAAAATAGTGCACAAGTGAATTCAAGATTTTATCCTTAAGTGAAAGTCCAATATCATTTCTTGATAATGTATGTTCTGCACCTATTCTTTAATAATTCTTTTGGGTCATGCATATTGTATGTGGGGAAATGAGGGCGACAAAAACGTGAAAGTATGATTCAAAAGGCCCACACACCAATGAGACTCTTGGTGCAAGTTATAGGAACTATATTGAAATAGATCAACTTCCCAAGGGGTGTCCCATTGTTCTCTATCTCATAGGATCCCTAAAGTCAATTTCTTTTCTCTTAGATCACTGAGCAAAGTGACTTAGGAATGACAACTCCAAGAACGAGTGATGTTTGATTATTATGCATGAATGCATTCCTAAATATGTATGATATTGAAACTATGATGATTAAGCTAGCATAACGATGATGATAAGATCAACTAATTATCCTAGAAATGATATACTAGTCTAACATGGATATTATATGATATTAAAATTCTTCTAAATGCTATTATGATGATTTAACAAAGAATGACTATAAGTTTGATACATAAAACTTCTATATCATTAGCAAAATGACTATAAGTTTGATGCATAAAAAACTTCTAGATCATTAGCAAAATGACTATAAGTTTGATGCATAATAACTTCTATATCAAAATGAGAGCTCTATTTATAGGGAAAACAGGGCAATGGATGGTCAAGATTGGATAATCTTAACAAGGGCCAGGATTGAAAGTTAATCAATCCATGTTCACAATTCTCACCAATGAAATAGTGAAAATTGTCAACAAGAGGTTTCTTGAGAGGCGATGAAAGAAGCATTACATGCTTGAGAAGACATGGAGGTTACCTTAGGAGGTAAGGGTTAAGTCTAGACTAGGGTTATCCAATGGATAAAGCTTTTACCCAAATGATAAACTCTTGTGCAAGGGTTAAAGGGATAACCAAGGTTAACACCATGAATGCTTGATGAGACCCTTATGTTAGATGAGGGTTGAGTTAGAGAGAAAGTCTCTAATGATGCAAGAAGGTTGATTAACCATTAATGGTTACATAAGAGCCTTAAATGGTTTGGAAAACTTTGAGGGTTAACTTGTTGAGGACATAAAACCATTAATGTTTATTGAAGACTTTGGAGGCTTTGAGAAGTGATTTCTCTTTGCTTAGGAATGTGACAATATTTAAGAGATGGATTAGGCTAAATTGGAATTGATTGGAAGAATCTAGAAGGGGTTTAGAAGGCAATTGGGAGATGTATGAAAATGCAAGTGGAGGAAAAAAGGATTTTAATAAAAATAGAATTACTTTATTTCAATTAAATAGATGCAACTTGCATAAATACAAGTGGGGGATTTAATAAATAAATTAGATTTATTTATTTGCAAGGGTCAATTTTTTGAATATAAATTTAATTAAAAAGGGAGAAAGGAGAATTAATTAAATAAAGTGATTTATTTAATTAAATGCTAGAAAAGGTTTAGGAGAAGTTAATTAAATAAATTGAGTAATTTATTTAATCAAATAGATGAATATGAAGAAAATAGAATTTAATTAATAGGAGGAATGGGGTTAACATAAATATTAAATACTAAATTAGGAAAGTGGTCAAATTTATACATCTACACATACATATCTAGGAGATGTCAGCATACAACATGTAACTGAATATAAAAATCAACAGGTATTTTAGCTTGACCACATGATTGAAGTGGAAGCATTTTAATTTGAAACCCATGAATATATGTTGGATGTTGATCAATAGTGCAACCAAATACCTTTTTCTTTTCCTTATGGTTCTAATGAATTTACATTTAGCTTCAACGTCAATTAGATTATTCAATATGATCAAAATATAATTTAGGAAGGTGATATTTATACCTTACCTATATGCTCATTTTTACTACTCTAGTTGTTGAGTCTAGTGCACTGCGGTTTACCCTAGATGTGACTAACATACTTAATAGTTAGGTGAATATTGACTTATTGGTGCTCCTTTTAGCTACTTGAAAACTATAGAGTTCATCATAGGTAGAATTGCAACTATCTATTCACCATTGAAACTCGACCCTCACATGGGCATGTGATGTATTTTTTGTGCTACTGTTGAGTCTTCATCACATAATTAATTTAAAGATGTGTGGTTCTTTCTTGAGGGTTGTCTTTGACAAGGGTAGGATGACACACTCATTTTTCATATGGTATTGTGAAATATAAGTTCCTGTAGGGATTAACCTATAACATACTCCTAAAGTTAATTGCAACCTTATAAATTAGTCTCTATTTGTGCCTCCACATTTATGGGCCGTAGGCTATGTTTTTGTGATTTTCCTTAGGTGTTTAGAGTTCCCTTTTTTTAGTTCTCCTTGTCATCTCTAGGAATTGTATATATTTGTACATATATATTGGCGTATGTGTTTATTTGTAAAAAAAAATTGTCCTTATTTTTTAGTCTTCCCTTTGCACTTGCAGTTTGCAACCTTGTAATATTTGAATTCTTGGAGTGTCTATTAAGGAAAATCTACAACTAAAGTCTATGTTATCACTATTTTTTTATATTGTTGATTTGAGTGTGTTCAATATGCCCCCTAATGTAATGTTGGTCCAAAATTTATCTTTAGGGTTTACTCATGTGCATGGTGTTGTAGTGTTGTTGCTTCTAGTTTGAGTTTTATATACTTTCATGACGATCTACATGGATCCTTTCGGTGAATCACAACCCACCACATGTTACCTTTGGCTATAATGGGCCCAATATCATATCAAGGTGGATTGTAATCCCTGATGATGACTTATTAATGGCTCCAAATTTCATCTAGTGGGGCCCTCTTCAACATTGTGAAGACTTCTCCTATTGCCTTGTTGTGATGTGGCTACAACACATGATCATAATTATTCAAAACAATCCTCTAAGGAAATTAAATCCATGATTCTTATGCCTACATTAATGCATCCTATTTGTTTATTTAAACATATATTTCCAATATTCTTTGGGTCCTAGATCTTTTAACGACTCATGTGCTAGTTTAGAGTTTTCATGGTTAAGTTTAAAAAGTAATGTTTATTTATTTGCCACTTTAATGTTGATGGTTAACAGTGTAGCATATTAATGGTTTGATGGGTAACTTATCCTCGTCTTTTTATGATATTTATTAGAAATATTCATAAAACTATAAATCAATGGACCACTTCGAGGGGGTGCCCTCCAATAATCATATTATAATAGATGAATTCAATATTTGATGATATTATGATATGGGGGAGAGTTACCATCCTTCTTTATAAGTTTAACTATGTAGAGACATACCCCTTCAACTTGATTGAGAGAGATTAGTGCATTAACTACTATTTATGCCAGGGTTAAGCATGCCACAAATGGTTAACTTATTAGACTTAGGAATATATGATAGTAGGATCATAACACATTGACAATACTTTCCATGGTTACTCATGCTCTAGATAGGTTATACAAATATCTTTTAGCCTTTTGTTGTGTGGTTGTGTTATGAGATCAAATATGTATGTTGGGTAATACTACTCCAAATTTAAATGAATACCATTTCAAGGCCCATAGAGAGATATATGTAGGACTCAATTTCAATAAAAAATGTTCTATTATATTTTATTGGAGGTAATTGGTAGGAAATAATACCCAATTCATTTAATCAATTTACTACATAACCCATGAGATAAAAGCATGCATGCAACCTTACACAATAACCATTATTCATATATCAAATAAAAAATCCATGAGATAACGCAATATACACCTTGGGAAACCATCAAGAAGGAAAAACCTAGCCTCCAAAAGAATCCATACTCCATCTATTACTTGGCAAATAAATAGTGCATGCACTCATAGAGTTACAACGAATGCTTCTAAACATCAAGACTCTTTAATGCATCCTCCATGTATCCAAGCATGAATGCACACATCCCATGTTATACTTTACATATTCCCACTCATCCAATCAATCTTAATGACTAAACATGTTCTTTCTTATATAGACTCAAGCTCAGACAAATATAACCAACTGGTAAGATAAAACCATGTGGCACAAAACCATGTGAGCACAATACCATTGAACCCTCATTTAATATTGAGTACTAATTTTTCACTTTATTAATATTTTCTCAATATTAATTAAAATACATTTTTCCAATGTGAGACCCCACATTAAATATATTTCCCAATGTTACATGTACAACACATAAAGTGACCCCAATAATGTTAACTCCTATTTATGCATGTACTTATAGGTCCCCTAGGTGCACCTCACTCATAGTAATAAAATAAACATTATTCAAGGTGCAAAACACCTTATTTAAACATTATCCCACTTGTTGTATACATTGCATAAGGGTCAATCAAAGAAACACAACATTATCCATACATGAAAGCACATGAGTTTACAACATGATTTCATATCAAGATACCTACAATAAAACCAAAGTGACTACCATCTCAAGAGAGAAATGCTCTCATCATTTAACACACTACCTATAGAAGAAAAGGAACAAACCAAGGTGAAGATGCACCAATCCAATAACACAAGCATCAAATCCAATGTGATAACAAAGGCTCCATGTTGTGGTCATAAGGCACAAAACCCATATGATTGAAAATGGCATCGATAATACATGCCAATCAACCATCCATGATACTTCTAAGGTATCAAAAACATCAATAAACTCATGCCAGTCACATATGTCCACCCATAAATCGCAATCAAGTTCCCTATATCAAACATGCCAATGAAAAACATACATATCTAGGAATTCCCACTACATGGGTAAATTAAAATCTAAAAACAAGCTCAAGGAAAAGCTCAAGGCATATCAAGTCTACAAATCAATGTTGATATCAAGGTGTGATTAAGTAGTAAAAAAAAATTTAGTGCCAAGAACAAATACAATGATCCACACATGCAACACAAATAGCTACATACTCTTTCCCAATACATAACCATTCTCTAAAAAACATATAATCATGAATCTCATGAAAGAAAGCATAGAAGAAAGAGAGAGAAACTATAAACCATAACATGTCCTTCTGTTAGCACCTCAAAGAAGAAAGGTTATGGCAAGTATGATCTCCTCCAAAACACCCCACATGAAAAGCCATAATAACACCCAATTTCATTCAATCTCTTAGATTAAAAAAATATGGGTATCATGTATAATGTCAATCATGGATGTATACCTCTCAAAATAAGGAAATCAAATTCAATAGATTATCCAATCCCAAAAAAGGAAACCAACCCAATAAAACATCTCCTAAGATCCTCATAATGACATCATAATATTAACTCATATCCACAAATTAAAAAACCATTTTATTTATCCCTCAAAATTAATCCTCCAAAACTAACCATCTATCCATAGTTCAAGATCCATGAAGGATTTGTGTGTTTGAAATAGCCTTGTACAATTTTGTGGTCTTTGGCATCAAATTGTCTAACTAGACTAAACTAAATATGAGAGTTCATTTTAGAGAGTCTTGTTAGAGGATGACTTTCTTTAACAATGAGGAACTTCTTTGCACTACAAATGCACCACTAATTTGGGACCATATCACAAATTTAAATCCAAAATCAACAGCATGTTACTCACATCATATCCAAATTCATTATTTTCTTTTGCTAAAATCCCCTCTAGATTCAACAAAGATTTTGAACATTTCCAAGCATTTCATACAAATGAAGAAGAGTAAACTATGAGAAAAATTCAATTACAAATCATCAATTACTATGAGATAATTGTTTCCTCTTTATCATTACATCTATTGGGGAAAGGGAAAAAATCAACGTAGATCAACCTTTTTGCTAGAAAATAGAATCACTTTAAGAGAAAGAATCGATGTAGATCGACCTTGTTGTTGGAAAATAGAGTCTCTCTATCTGATTTGACACATAAGCATTATAATTTTGCCTCTAATGCAATTTATTTTCTTGTGAATTTTTAGGTAGCTTGTGTTACACTTGCACAACATTTTGTAGATATAATCTTGTTCACTATTCATGGTCTCTCTCCCACACATTTTTATTTCTCCCCTCTCTAGGTCTCCTAGTAACTCCCCATCTAC
Source organism: Cryptomeria japonica (assembly GCF_030272615.1). Classification (NCBI taxonomy): domain Eukaryota; kingdom Viridiplantae; phylum Streptophyta; class Pinopsida; order Cupressales; family Cupressaceae; genus Cryptomeria; species Cryptomeria japonica. Next base: position 182,949,653 of record NC_081415.1, read on the forward strand.
CTCTCCCTCTTTGCCTCCTTATCCCTCAATTTATCTTTGTTCTTATCACTCTAATTTTCTCTTTCCCTCCCCTCTCTCAGTCATCATCTCTCCCTCCCTTGTATATGGTTTAGGGAATAGAGTGTATGATATATGGTTTAGGTATAGGGTTGAGTATATAGGGTTTAGGGTTGAGGGAATTGGTATAGGGTTTAGTGTACAAGATTGATGGTACAAGTGTGAGGGTATTTCCCATCTCTCTCTCTCTCTCTCTCTCAACTCTCTCTCCTCTCTAGGTCTCTCCCTCCCTCTCTATTTCCCCCTTCCTTCTTACCCTTATATCTATCACCCTCCCCTACTTTCTCTTATACTCTATCCCTCTCTGTTCTCTCTCTCCATTGTCTAGGTCATCACCTCTCCCTCCTATCCTCTTTGTCTCTCCCTCTCTCCCCTTTCTAGGTTTATCCCTCCCTCGGCACCTCTTTATATCCACATCCATGTCTCATTAGGCACCTCTCACTAATACATTTGGCCTCAAATTCTGACAGAGGTTTCCAACGGACAAGGCTTTTTGTGATCAAATGTGTTTGTTTTTTTAAATACTCGATAACGTCAAAATGATGACAATGATGTTTTTTGACGTCATCGTGTTAGTTGAAATTCTGATGACCAGAGGCATTATTAAAAAGAAAAGAAAAGTCATTTGAAAACCACACACGATGGATTGAATTAACTCTCAACTTCCTCTACCTCTATCGATTCCTTTGTTGCTTTTGCCTCTTCCTCTGCCTTTTCCTCTGCAAATCGGGCTCAACATTTCCTTTGCCTCTTTTGCCTCTACCTCTACCTCTTCCTCTACCTCTACAAATTGGGTTGTCTAGTAGGTGAAAATGAAGGATATAATTAACTCGTTTGGAGGGTATTGAACTATTGAAGATGACAAAATTCTTGTAGATTTTTGCATGTTGTTGAATTCCTATGGAGTTACAGGCTGTGTGTTTGAAACATATGAAGTTGGTTGTAGACAAGTTCATTTCAGAGTGCATGTCTCATAAATTTGAGCTTGTCATCCTACCGGTATGTTCTCATTATCTGTTTTTCTTTACTTTCCTAATGTTGTAGTTCCTAGTAGTTGAAAAGTCTTCCATTTATCGATTATGTTAGATAAAGGCTAAAACTATTGTATAAAAATTAAAAAATAAGTAAACCCTATTTACTATACCAAAATCAATCTACTTGCTTTCTTGTAAATGAATGTTTTCCATCTCTAGTTATTGAAAAGTCTTCCAATTATAGATTATGTTAGATAAAGGCTAAAAGTATTGTATAAAAATTAAAAAATAAGTAAACCCTATTTACTATACCAGAATCAATCTGCTTTCTTGCTTGTAAATGAATGTTTATAAAGTAGTGATTGTATGAATTAGAAATATGATTCCTTTAAGTTGGAATTGATAATGTCAGGCTGTGCTAATCAATAGGAGAAAGATGGGAGGAAGTGAAATTAAAATGTTGAGTGAAAATAAAATCAAAGAAGTTGATGTATTGAGAGATGGCGATAATGACTTCATTCAAAGTAGTCTAGACGAGCTAACATTCAAGCTAGAAATCACAGAAGGAAAAATAACTAAGATGGTAAAGTGCCATTATCCCATGTTAACTGAGCATCAGACTTATGATGAATACATAACAATCAATTTGGGGGCTCATCCCTTTAGATCAAATAAGGATTGGTTGGACACTATATAATTTCTTTTGTCTAAATGGGATAAGAAGGTGGAAGGTAAGTTTGGGCCAAATAGTAAATTTGATGAACAAGTCTTGAATGAATGTATGGGGCTAATTGTGGCTACATCTCATGTTGCCAATGCGGTGAAAGCCTTAGAGAATTTCGTTACCAAGATAAATAAAGTTGTTAGAGTTGTTGACTTTTGAATCAAATGGATAGATGGGCCAAATGAAAGATCTTTAGGTTAATATTTGTATAATTATAAGGAGTATAAGGAAAGGCAAAAGAAGGCTTCCCCCATACGAAATCCAAGTCAGAATTGATTTGTTTCAAATTTTGATCAAGTAGATGGAAAATAATGGATTCTTAGTTAATTCAAAGTGATGACCTAGCAAGATTATCTTTAATTAAGTAAGGGCCCATCCAAATACTATTAGTGAATTGCACCCAAATTAGAAAGTTTCCTTCTTTCTACAAGCATTTCAACTTCTTCCTCTACATACATGAAATCCAACTTCAATGTACACAAAGTATAAAGGAAAGTGTGAGTTGTCCACTCTAGTTCGGGATAGTAATTACTCACTTTCTCTTATTTGGCATATCATACTTACTATTATGGGGTTATTGGACTAGAATGAAAAAAGTTATGTTGGCTGGACTTCCTAGAGGTTAGGTAATTTTGGCAAAGTTATTTCATATAATTAAGGAGGTTTCCTCCTATAAATTAATGTTTTCAAGATATTTTAAAGGTTGGAAAATTGATGATTTGAGGCCTCTAGCATAGTTTATTTCAATTTTTGCGGCTCTTTATTCTCTTTGTTTCATGATACATTTTATGAAGACAATGGACTCAAGTGCTAGTGAGTTTCTAGTACATGGTTAATATATCAAGTTGTTTTCGATTCATCGTCTCATTGAGTTTTTGGTATTTTTCTAGTGTCTACATCTTCCCTTATTTAAGAATGATCTAAAAATATTTGTTTCAAGCTTATTTATCTCAAAAATCACTTTATTTATGCTAACATTTGGTGTTTGAGGTTAGGGTAAATTTATGGAAAAGGGAAGGGTAATATGTGGTTACTTCATTTATTTACTAGATTTGATTAATTTAGCATGTCAAATGGATCTGAAAACTAACCATGTTGATAATGTATGCTTAGAATATGTGCTAGTAATTTGTTTTCTCTTTCTCCCTACTATATCTTTCTTGTTAGAGTATAGTTGAGAGGGATCTCAACAAGCGGTATACTTGATAATTAGCTTAAGAAACCAACACTTAGCCATCTCAGTCTAGTTGATAATCAGATTAAGAGACCTTCGGAGGTTACGATTCCTTATCCCCACCTCTTTGAGGAGAATTCCAGTAGTAATACTAGGCTTGTGTTGTTTGTGCCATTTTGACCATCAACATGAACCTCCACACATAATTGTAGTTGATGAACTTCTTGGGATTTTGAATAACTTAAGGTTTTCATAATGGAAGCTAAGGACAAATTGGTATGGGCTTTATCTAAGGATGGGAACTAATTTGTTAAATTTGGTATTGATATTGTCCCTTCCTATCAGTCTTCTTTTCAATGTTTTAATATTTGGAACACTAAAATGATCTTGAAGGTTTTCTTTTTCTAGTGCATGACCTAGGAACAAAAAAGAACGGGTAGCTATGAATCAATAGGTTCAATAGTCAGATTTCAAATAGGCTATGGTTCAACAAGAAATCAGAGGGATCCTACAGGCAATTCAGCTATCTCGAATGGTGAAGATTCTACCCAAGAAATTCCTCATATTATGCAAATCCTAAATTCCTCATGCAAATATTATGCAAATCCAAAGATTCAATGAATGAAGGTGAAGATTCAACAATTCCTCATTATGCAAATCCAAAATTAAGGTGAAGATTCTACCTCGAATGGTGAGTGTGTCATTTGATCTTGCCAGGGGTTGAAGTTGACACAGAAGCTTGTGCAGGATTGAATGCACAAATGACTTCCCCTCTTCTTCTTTTTTTTAAAGTAATGCCCGTCGTCGTCGAAATTTTGACGAATGCAGGTACTTTTTTGAAAAAAAAACAAATTTCATTGCTAATGCCTTCTCCGTCGAAACCAAATGTGAAATTACTGTCGGAAACCTCCGTTGGAATTCTAGACCAAATGTATTAGTGGTTGATTGTTCTTTTTATAGCCCAAACTTGAAGTGTGAACCTAACTTGCAAAAATAAATGTTAAAGTTGTTGTAAATTTTAGTTTTGCAAGTGATGTTCTTTTTAAGTCCAAAAGACAAGTTTTTTACTTGTTTTAAAGCACCAAAACTAAATTGTGAGGTTATTTTTACCAAAAAAAAAGAGGAAATATGAATTCTTTTTAACCAATCTTTGAAAAAAAGCTAAAAAGAAATAAAAAATCCTAAATTTAACTCCTCCCACCTGCAAGAAATGTTAGAGTAATTGGGTCTTTACTTGATTAATTAAACGACATTTATTTAATTAATTAAGTTCCCCTTTATCTCTTTTACACTTAAGCTAACTTTACGTGCATAATAATTAATTCTTTTATTAATCATTATGTGCAAGCTTAAGTTTTCCCTTTTAGGGTTTCTTGACCTATTAGAGGTTAATTTCTTTTCTTTGTATCATTAATCACATTACACATTTTTGGTGAATATTGAGCTCTCATCTTTTTGAGCATTCTTCTATGTATTTGTTTTTTCTTTGTTACTTCCTTTCTTCTCTTTGTAACAAGTTTATTTCAGCTTGCAGAGATCATTTGGGCTCCTGTGGTGTTGTATTTCTCAACTCTCACATGCCATCATGCATTGTTTACTTGGGATCTTGCACATCTTGTGCCTTATTGTACAAGCACTACTTATAAAGAGCCTTAGGGGGGTTGATGTTTGCCTTTTTTTTGTCATCTATCTGTGTCTAGTGAGTGTTCCTTCCACGACATTCACCTCATGATGTGTGTTAAGTGAGTGTTCCTTCCACGACACTACATACTTTCTCAGTACCTTCAATGTTCCTAGTCCTTCGTCGTATAATTCTTGTTGGCCATTCTTTTCAGTGTACCTGTCCCTCTCCCTCTTTAGCATTATGGGGAGGTTTGTCCTATTGGTTCTAATTCTTCCGTGGTTCGAATGATCAGCTCTTCAGGCTTTCGCTTCTCATGCCATCTGTATCTTCGAGTTCAATTGTTTGCCTTTGTTTTGCATTTGATTTGAGTAGTGTAATTTAAGGGCACTCATGCAGATTATAGTCTTCTCTACTTGGTCATGTTCTATTTCAGTGGAGGTTCTTCAGATCAACAGTTACTCTTCAACAGTGTTTGCAGCTATTTCCTACTTCAGTGGTGTTCTTCTTGCTTTTCCATCTTTGTTTGGAGTAGAGTTTTTTCCCATGTGGTTTTCTCTATTTCTCCAGTTCCTTTGGCCCCCACCCGCCCCTGGCCGCCTCCTCTTTGCCTGTGACCACCTGTCCTCCATTCACCGCTTGCCCAAAGCCACCCACGCTCGCCAGAAACCCTACACCTACCCGATCACCGCTGCAATGCCCCACCCGGCCGCCTCCTCACTACCTGCGGCCACCCCTCCTCCAACCATCGCCCACTCATAGCCACTGGAGCACTGCCCACAGGCCACCTCTGCTCGGCCTTGCCACTAGGCAGCCTCTGTGTGCCCTCTTACGCATATGGGTTGGTTTTTTCCTCATAACTTGGGCAAATAGAGTCATTTTTTCAAAAACGAATAGGCATCAGAAAGTTGGTTCGAAGACGGACCTTGTGGTATTGGAATTTTTTTCCAATTTTGTTGTTTGACTATACTTTTTTCCAGTCAAAGTGGGGTCTCTTTTCTACACTTCTAGGACCGTAGAATGAGCATCCGAACTCCGTTTTTCAAAAACTTTATATTGTTGGAAATCTTGTTCTATGAACTTTCCAGTCATATGAGTTTTCTTTCCAGATTCTTCTCCAAGAATATTTTATTTAATTTTTTTCTTTTCAACACTTTGGTAAATATCTTGGATGTTTCAGGTCCTGGGATCTCTTTCTCTGAGTAGGATGTCTCGGTTTTGGTTGTTCTTTCTATTTCTCATCTTCTTATCATTGTAGCATTTTATTTATGCAAACACACTGAGATAAAGTGCCATCATGCATTGTTTACTTGGGATCTTGCACGTCTTGTGCCTTATTGTACAAGCACTACTTATAAAGTGCCATGGGGGGTTGATGTTTGCCTTTTGTTTGCCATCTACCTGTATCCAGTGAGTGTTCCTTCCACGACATTCACCTCATGATGTATGTCAAGTGAGTGTTCAATCCACGACACCATGTACTTTCTCAGCACCTTCGATGTTCCTAGTCCTTCGTCCTGTAGTTCTTGTTGCCATTCTTTTTAGTGTACCTATCCCTCTCCCTCTTCAGCATTATGGGGAGATTTGTCCTGTTGGTTCTAATGCTTCTGTGGTTTGATTAATCAGCTCTTCAGGATTTGGTTTCTCATGCCTTTGTTTTCCATCTAATTTGAGTAGTGTCATTTGAGGGCACTCATGCAGATTACAGTCTTCTCTACCTGGTCATGTTCTAGTGGAGGTTCTTAAGATCAGGGGTTACTCTTCAACAGTGCTTGCTACTATTTCTTGCTTTTCCATCTCTGTTTGGAGTAGATTTTTTCCCACGTGGTTTTCTCTATTTCTTTGGTTCATAGAGATTTGGTTTTATTTGGGTATCTGATCAGGCCTTGTTGTTGGGACCCATCTTTCTTGCTTTCAGTAGCTATTCTAGGTTTTAGCTTCTCCCTAAGTCTAGCTTAAAGGGGGATGTTAGAGTAATTGGGTCTTTACTTGATTAATTAAACAATATTTGTTTAATTAATTAAGTTCCCATTTATCTCTTTTACACTTAAGTTAACTTTAGGTGCATAATAATTAATTCTTTTATTAATTATTATGTGCAAGCCTAGGTTTTCCCTTTTAGGGTTTCTTGACCTATTGGAGGTTAATTTCTTTTCTTTGTATCATGAATCACATTACACATTTTTGGTGAATATTGAGCTCTCATCTTTTTGAGAATTGTTCATGTATTTGGTTTTTCTTTGTTGTTTCCTTGCTTCTCCTTGTAGCGGGTTTCTTTCAGTTTGCAGATATCATTTAGGCTCCTGTGGTGTTGTATTTCTCAACTCTCACAAGAAATTGTTAGAAATTTATAAAGAAAAAGGTTAGTGAAAATCCAAAACCTTATCTGGGCTCCCACAAGCCTAAATTCAGTTTTTTGGTTACAATTTTAAACTCTCTAGAACAAAAGCAGTAATCTATAGAAAAACCTAAGTGCTAATTATGACAACACCGAAATATTAACAAAAGTGCCATCCTATTAACAAAAGTGCTATAATATTAAGAAAAGTGCTACAATTAAATGTGTTCAAGCATTAAAACCATAACAAAAGTGCCAAAATTGAAGGTGCCAAACCACAGAACAAAAGGGCTAAAGCATAACCTATGCGTGAAAATTATGGAAAATCACAAAAAATAATCAGAAGGTTGCGTGTTCAATTCATGTCGGGTTCACCAAATGATGCAATGCAAAAGGAGCACAAGGCATAAACACAAGTTGAAATGTTAATATATTAGTTCCAACCAAAACTAAACACAAATGAACTCAAAAACCTTAAGATGCATACCAAGAGAGATATAAAGCTAACAATGAAAAGCATACACAAAGGAAAGAGAGAAAGAAGACTCCCCAAGATGCTCCCAAAGATACTCATAGATGTTTCTCCCTTGCTCTTCTCCTCTCCAAGATCCAAATGGGTGATTGTAAGTACCTCTCAGCCTTTATCACAAAACCATGGATGACATGAAGATTTGAAAGTGGTTGAAACATGTTATAAAATCTATTACTATGCAAATGTCTAGACTAAGATTGCTATGAGAAAGCTCTATGAACATACAAGTATAATAAAAATGCAAAATGCTTCCTCCTTTTTTTGATAAATGAGGTCCTTTTATAGGGAAAAATGTTTATTGAATGGCCAAGATTGAGTGAGCTTGTGAAGGGCTAGGATTGATGGGTTTATGATCCATGTGATGGCTTTCAACCCAATCCCATAATGGCAAGTGTCAACATGAGATGGCTTGAGAGGAGAGGGAAGAAGAATTAAATGCTTGAGATGACATGAGGGTTACTCTAGGAGGGTTTGGTTAGGCTTGAGTTAGTAGATAAAGCTTTTATCCAAGGGTAAATTTTTTATCCAATGGATTAACTCTTGTGCAAGAGTTAATGGTGATAACCATGGTCAAAGCAATGAAGGCTTGAAGAGACCCATGAGTTAAATGAGGGTTGAGTTAGAGGGAAAGTCTCTAACCATGTGGGTAAGTTGAGTTAACCATTAATGGTTATGTAAGAGCCATAAAGGCTTTGAAAGACTTTGGGGGTTAACTTGTTGAAGAATAAAAACCTTTAATGCATTTCAAAGACTTTGAGGCATTTTTGAGAAGTGACCTTTGTTTGGGAATGTGCAAATGATTAGAGAGGGGGATTAGGCTAATTAGAGGGGGGTTAGAAGAATCTTAGAAGGAAGCTAGTGGGCAAGTGGGTGAGAGAAAATAGGATTTTATTTAGAAATAAAATCTATTTATTTGTGCAACTTGTATTTGTAGGAAAATGCAAGTGGGGTGGGATTTTTAAATAAATTTTGATTTATTTAAAAGGGGAATTTGATTTGTGTTTTTAAATAAATGTTGATTTATTTAAATGAGAGGAATGAAGTAAATTTTTTTTTTTTTGATCGGTAAAAGGCCGAGGCCAAATTTTATTATAAATTTAAAAGATTTACAACAATACACCTCCATTCAGTGTGGGCACCGGTAGGAAAGAATGGAGGAAAGAAAACCTCCGGTCTAGCCCAGATCCATTATTGGATCAGAATATGAAGTATTACAATAAGAAGTATTACAAAGAGAGACATATGCCAGAATTACATGTCCATGCCAAAATACAAGCTTTGATTTTTAGCCAGTTCTATCTTTTCCCTGCCCTTCTTCGAGGATTTGGCGTCTCTCTCTTCTGAAGCTTTGTATCTGCAAAACTAACACATTCTCCTTGTATAATTTATCAGTAACATTGTTAGTAGGAAACTAAAATAAAATATCTTTCCACATGAAAATCTCGATTCATAATGTTACAGCCTTGGTATCTCTTATTTTAGAACCATCTTTCCCATGATTGTTCTAATTTAAGAGATTACCCGGGCTACAACACTCTGTGATATTATTGATTTTTTATCATCTTTTGGCATATTTACAGTTGTTTTTCTTCTTTTCTACTTTTCTACTTTGCTCCCCATTCCCTGGAGCAGAACAGAGATCATCGATACTCCTTTGTTTGCTGGATAATTATATTTATCTTTGACGTAGTAAATATATATATATATATAGACATAAATATATAGGTAAAACCTATATACCTATATCTATATATATATGACAAATCTAACTTCATCTATTCCAGGCTAAAAGAGGACACCAGATATCCCCTTAACCATATTAACCATTCCTTCTATTTATCTATCCAATCTTTCAGCAGAGGTGTCTGAACAACTATCAGAAAGCAATCATATATTCATAACAGTTACCTCCAATTACTTTTAGCATCCCTCTAATCTAGCCTACCAACATCATGAACTCTTATGAAGCTTGGAACTAACAGGTAGTCCCGAATTTCTAAGCACCATACTTTTTTATCCGAAGATTGAAACACATTCCGTCTTATAGTAAATTTTAATTTGTTTAGTAAAACTAGAGATCTATCGAAGTCCAATTATGTTAGTCCCTTTAATCATTTTTAATTGAGATAATATAAAATTCTGACACAAGCTTCAGAAAGTCCACCATCAATTATCATTGCAAGCCATATCCATTCCAGTCACAGGATTAAAGTAAATGCAATAGATTACCCAGATTATACTACTAAGTCTATGATCATTCTCTACTTTTCTGCATTTCCATATCACTCCATTGACCATCTGATTAGGATATATTTACCTGTATATTATATATTTCTCATATCCGATATCAAGAGTTTTACAGAAGTAATATAACATACTATAAACTACCAAAATAACATATAAAGTTTAAACAAACCCTATTTATACAATGATATAGCAGTTTTTCCTATTTCATACTAACCATGACTTAATTTCATACTTAACATCCTCTGTTATTTCCTATTTTACTTATTCTATGGGTTCGGCGGATACGTTAATCCTTTCTGCTGTCAGATATTCCTCAAACCAGTTCTCCCTTGCTGGTGCCTTCAACTGCGTTAGCCAGAACAAGAAGTCCAAGCTTCTTCCTATCTCTACTCTGCATCTCTCCAAGATGCCCGCCTCATCCCTTATGATGGGATATCGAGGGACACTGCTCGAATTCCTTATCAAAATGTCAAACTGGCTGGGACGGGGAATGGTTAAATTCTCATCTATGTTCATGAGCACTCTCTCCAATTCTATCAAGAAACATGATCTAAACGGAGTCCTACACAGCCTTTCTATCTTTTCCTTATCTTCCTCCAAATGAAGTGTCACTGCTAAGAACATGGCTACAATGTCGCTGTTCGCCCTAGTTCTATCCTCATTGCTAAGATACTCTATCCCTAGCACTTTCTGTACCGCAAATACTATTACCTCTTAAGAGGAATGAAGTAAATTAAATAAATTATATTTATTTAATAACTAGGTTATGGATAGGGATTTTAATTTAAATAAATTTATGTAATTTATTTAATTAAAATAGCAGAATGGGGGTTGAATTAATTAATTAAATGTGAATTTAATCAATAGAGGAATATTAGTGTATCAAATAAATATTAAATATTTACTTAATTTAGTGGACAGATTTATGTGTCTACAGAAAGGATATCGGATCTACTCAGAGGAAGAGTCTTTTCTGGAATGTGTGTAAATCAGATGGTAAGTGTTTCAAGGTTATTGTAGATAGTGGAAGTACTGAAAATTTGGTATTTGAGGAGATGGTTGTGAAGCTTGGATTGAAGAGGCTTGAGTATCCTTGTCCTTATGAGGTGAGTTGGTTACAACATGATCAAAAGATAGAGATAAAGGAGCAATGTTTGGTGAATTTCAACATCGGGCCTTTCAGAGATGAAGTTTTGTGTGATGTTGTATCTATGAGTACTTGTCATGTCTTGTTGGGAAAACATTGGCAGTATGATAGAAGAGCTATTTATTATTGTAAAAGAAACCTAGTCACTATTGAGAAGGATGGGCAAAATTTCACAATGATTTCTTTGAAGGAGAAAGAGAAGGAGTTGAAGAATCTAAGTCCTGAGAAAAGTTGCAATACTGAGAAACTGGTGGAAGAGGTTATACTAGAGGGTTTGAAGAAAGATCTGATGGAAGAGGTTATAGCAGAAGGTGACTTGAAGAAAGATCTGATAGAACCAGTTGCAGAGGTTATACCGGAATGTGACATGAGTTTGTTGAAGGATCTGACAATTGAAATTGATGAACAAATAGAACCAGATGATAGAGGGCTTATGATGCCAAACCAGATAAAGTCTTGTGGAAGAAACAAATCAGAGTTGCAAAAGAAAGAGAACAGTAAATAGAGACAATATGTAGATCTAAAGCAAAGGAAGAGAAACAAAGAGGGTCAGAGGTTAGAGAAGCCGGTTGAGGAACGGGAGGAGCTAAAGCAGAGATTGGTAGATAAAGAAGATGTTTGGATCAGAAATGAGCATGGAGTATTTATTCTGAATCCTTTTATATGTTCATTAATTGTCTCTCATGGAACATATTTTTCTACTTGGGTTGTTTGATGCAGGAGCATCCTCGGTCAATGAGCAATCTTGCATCAATCAAAATATTTCCTTTCGGTTTTGTTCTTGTTTAGTTATTTATGCAATTTTTTGTGTTCTTACCAGTTGGCACCAATAGTTTCTTGTTCTTTGTGGCATGTCTTATTTTTGGTTTCTAGGCTGGTTCATGTGCTTAATTGCATATAAATTGTTCATTTTGGGTTCTTTTCTAGTTAGTTATCTCTTCCAATTGACTATTTTTGGGTTCCGAGACAGTTCTTGTGCTTACTAATTGGTCTTCCTTTGTTATCGATGTGATTCCTGGCATGTTGATCTATCTTGGGTCTTGTCTGATGTTATTTGGCATGTGGCCGACCTTCTTGTTGAACCGCACTTCATGGTTGTTATTTTCTAGAAATATTTTTTTAATTCTTAGGGCCGACCTAATTACACATTTCATTTTCCTACATTGGTAAATGTAATCTTATGAGGTCGAACCAGATATGTTCCTGTGGGTATAAATATGATGTTATGTAGTCTTTTGGAGGGGCAGAGGAAGAAGATTTGGGAATAAGAATTGAGATTCACATTTTGTGATTTGGTTGATTATTAGAATCCCGGATTGGATTGTATCTAGTTGATAGCCTGCATGTAACTGGTTAACTACCTGATGTTCTCTGATGATTATATAATGATAGTCAGATGATTGTTGGAAGTTCTAAAGAAATAATATGATCTGTTTATGTAATTCAGTTATTTTTTCTTATTGTTTTTATTGTGTTGCTCTTGCTGCATAAGTCAGTTGACTCTTTTGAGGGTTTTACCGATTATGGCTGCACCAATCACTATGAGAACTAACTATCCCATTTTTGTAAAGTAAAGTTCATGAATAAAAGTTCAAATTAGATCTTGTGAATGAGATTTTACTTTCTACCATAGTTAACAACACAATGCCATGATCAGTGTCTTATCCATTGGGCTAGATGAGTAATTATTACAATATAAAATGTGCAAACTTTGCACCATCCTCTGTGTAATATAGTTAATATCTGATATCAACTATAACATGAAATGAATATTCCAATTTTCAACCTAATACTTGTCCTATACATAGAAACCCTTTTTATAGAGCAAGCAAATTTTAATCTCCTACTTTAGAAGAAGATGAAATCTATTCAAACTCAACAACACAGTGTAGACATATGAACCAAAACATCCTTAGTTTTATTGATTATTATAAGATTCTGGATAACAAATAAAAGGAACAACTTGGAAATCATTTAATTTGATGTCAAGATGTTTATATAATTTTGCAAACTACTTTTACATATCCTTTGCAAAATTCATTGCAAGTAGGACATGAAACTGATTATAGTATTGTATTGCAAGACTATGAAACTTTTTGTATATTATTCACCCTTAGTGAATTGGTATACAAGTTATTTTGCTAAAATTTAATATTATGCCTCCAAGTTAAAGAAGAAGAAGAGAAATAAGGCCTTGATTATCCTCTTATGGAGAAAAAATGAGGATGCGACAAGCTTCGGGACTTTTACAATATCAAAATTAGGTATCCGGCTGACAAGAAAAAGACAAACAACTTTTTGAGTTCTCTAACAAGAACACACAACATGAAATCATACCCAACCCCAAGGGAGGGGTACAAGCCAATCTTCACTCGGTGATATCCTATTATTCTTCAATGTCTTCAAGGCTCCTAATTGATGATGAATGCTTGACAAATACTTGATGAATGTTTGATGAATGTTGTTGAGTGTTGTTGAAGACTCCACATAAGCTTCTCTTTCACTACATAGAAGGCTCCTTGTGATCGCTAGCTCTTTTCGCCAAAAACTCCTTAGGTCTTCAAATGAAGAAAGAGAGCTCTTATGTATGAAACCCTAGATCTTAATTTTGTCTTTAGGCCGACCTATGATTTGAATTTATCACCAATATTTAGGGGTTAAACATTATAATACCATAGAATTATGCTCCCGAAATTTCGGGAATAATTTCGGGGACAGTGTTATACTTGCATACAATCCGACCAACTTTTCACCAAATTTTCAGGGTCATTAGATATGATTATATTAGAGTGAATCCCAAAGTTATAACTGATTTTGATATGTTTTGATATGTGAAATCAGGCCTTAAAGGTCAAAATAAGACATAATAAGGGTTTATAGTTTATTGGAGGAATAAAATAAAAAGGGGCACACTTAGGGTAAAGGGCCCAATTTTATGATGTGGGGAGTGATGAAATATCATTTATATTTAATTAAATTAATTAATTAAATGGTTAAAGGGAAAATATAATGCAAGATGCAAACACACTAAGGCGGGTGCTAAACTAAGCGTGAAATTGCACCACCCTAGCAAGGGTGTACAATTTACGACGTTACATTTAGCCCCCACTTTAGCGGTCACATGACACTATGTGCATATGCAAGCTAAAGTAAACAAAATAAAACATTCATGAAAAATGATATATCCACAAGTTGTCGGACAAAGCCCTCAGCGGTATCTACAATACAGAATTAGGAACCACACCCTACAAAACCACATGTTAGATAAAATCACAAAATCACCTAAATACTTACTAAGGAAGGTGATGAAAATTTGAGGGTAGCTATATGCCCCCCATGTTTCAGCTTGCTAATTTAGTGACTTGAAAAGGGGTATCATGTTTACCACATTTAATTGTGAAAGAAGTTTGGTGACAAATGTTCACAAGAAGATTTGATACAAGATCAAAAATTAATGGAGAATCATTTGGTAAGAAAGAGGACTAAACCTCAATTCCAACACAACAAAGAGTGTGAGGATTTGAGAGCTCTCTAACACAAGATGAAAGATTTAAATGGAAACAAATGCAAGAGATATAATCCAAAAATGCAACTCCATAAAGGAAATTGGAAAAGAATGGAGGATTGAAATGACATCAAACAGAGATTATTTATAGAAACACTCTTCTAAAATAAGGCAAGAGATCCTCATCAGGGACATGCACATTTACAAAATAAAAGTGTTTATTATAAAAGATACTACTCAATGAAGAAAATAAATTGATGAGTGATCAAAGACTTCCAACACCAAGGAGGAGGTCCCAATTAAGGATATATACTTAAGATCCCCATTAGAGATGCTTGTTCCAATATGAGAGAAGGAATTCAAATATAAATACAACTCTAGAATCAATAAGAAATCCTTATAGAAGACTCTACTTCACAAAGGGGAAATTTTAATCTTAAGAAGGAGAGATGTTTGAAATCACTCTTTCCCCCCCATATATATAGGGAGAAGAGATGAGATAGAAATAGGCTATTATATTGCTTCCAAAAGAATGATTGCACGTGAAATTGTACCATCATTAAGGATAATGAGCCCCCAGTAAGTGAGCTACCAATGTCACATAATGATTAGCAACATAATAGCTATTAATGTTATTTAAAGACATGATAGATTGAATGAGGTATTTGAATATGACATATTAAATTCTCTACTATAAGTGAGATTAAAAACATGTATAAGATGATGAATGTTAGAAAGTATTTATAAAGAGAGAAGTTTATAGGAGAAGAATAGGCCACTAAGTCATACTTTTCTTGCACACAAGAAATCTTAGGAGAGGGATAGGTGTAATTCATTAGAGCCTTATTCCTAGAAGAATGGATTTTAGAATGAGTAGAAGATAAAGTCTCACAAGTGGGATTAAACATATCTTGAGATTCATAAAGAGTTTTGTTCATCACCAACATTTCCTTATGAGGGAGACGAGTGTTGAAAAAAGTAGAAGATGATTTAATTGAGGTGAGGTCATCATCACTACTAAATATAGCATTCACATTGAGAGATGGTCTTTTAGATGCTTTGGTGGGATTAGAATGATCGTATCCAAGTCCAAATGAAGCTTCATGTGTGTTATGTTCTAAAGGAACTTTAACTCCTTCTTCATTTGCACCACAACCATTGCCATTATAGCCACTCTTAGCAAAAATGTGAAAACTAGGACCATAAAGGGATACCAAATCAGAAAGAGATGGTTGCGCCTCAAAAGTTTCAGTTCTATATGAATTAGATGGAGTATTTGAAGAATTATTTAAATTAGAAGCAGTCACAAAGTGGTCACTTAGTTGTTTAGACAAAGTGGGTTGCTCTTTAGGTTCCTCCTTAGATTTCTCCTTCTCAATCTTAGATTTTTTCCAAGATACTCTATACTCTCCTATAAAAGTAAGGTTAAAGTCTAGAGATCCCCAATCATCATTTGAGAGCACTTTTTCAAGAGAAAAGATATCTTTGGGAGGAGATTCTCATTGAGTAGAAGAATTAGGAGTACTAGAAGGAACAAGATCATCAAAGCAAGTAGATGTATTTGAAGAAGTAGAAGGATTGGGAGAAGAATGGGAAGTAGTTGAACAAGAAGATCCATATTTTAATGGTTCTTGAAGATTGGTATCAGCTAACAAGGTGTATGTCATATTTGTTGGCAATTTAGAGGAATTGATTATGTGTTGCATTGATGTTTTGTCGTTGATGACAACATCGGTTGTTTTGGTTGTTTACCAGTTTTTGGTTGGTTCCGGTAGAGTGGCTGGATTATGATATTGATCTGATATGCTTTGGTTTATGCAATTGATTTGGATATGTCATTCATGATATTCAGATGTGTATCATGATGAGTTGGTTTGGGATTTGATGACTCGGATACTATCATTTGTTCTAGTAAGCCTTTTGGTCATTGGTAAGGGTTTTAGCAATAGAGCTTTGTTGAATATCTTTTGATGCACGTGATAAGTGGTATTGGTAAGGCTTCTAGATTGCTTTCAAGATGATGTTGCTTATCTTTTTTGTGTTCCTATTGATTGGTGGTGTTGAATTTGGTTTATGGCGACCTATTTTGGGTCTGGTGCTATCTAGGTTATGGACCGATTTATGTAACGTGTTGGAGGATGTTCCCAATGCATTACCGGTGGGATTTAATGATTGGTTTACATTGTTTAGGTCTTAGGAAGACATGGTTGATCATTGAACTGCGGTTTTACGTTATAAATTTATTGTATTATATTTTAGGTGGCCGACCTGATTGTTTAGGTCCTGGGTTGGTATAAATAGATGTAAGATCTCTTCATAGATAATGGGCATGGGATTATGGTTATGGATGGTTATGTGATTACCTATGTGTGAATAATGTTGTAATAATATGCAAGAGTTTTGGTCAATCATAGGTGATCGAATTCGGTTGGTAAGAGAGCTTTAAGACCTCCAGTATTGAGCTTAATCGGAATTGTACTTAGGCATAGGAGATGTTATCTTTGTAGTTCATTCTTCTTTATAGATTGTAGTCTGGATTTATTTTGTAGTCAATGAGGCTCCTTTTTGTGATGAGCACTACGCTCTATGCTATTGGCCTTCCTACATGTGCAAGCCCCTCATTTTTTAATCACATACTTACTACATAAGTATTATTTGACAGTGGGTAGGATTCCCACTGTAGTTTTTCCCTTTATCGGGTTTTCCACATACAAATCTCGGTGTCATGTGTTTTGGATGGGTGGTAACTTTTCTATGATTTATGTTTATGTTTATTTTCTATATCAGTTATTTCAGTATTTGGTTTATGCATTCCAGTATTGAGTTTACGTGTTCGAGTAATGAGGATTTGAATACTTAAAGTTCTGTAATCAATTGACAAATGATTCACCCCCCCCCCCTCTCAGTTGTCCTCTCGTTATTTGAGTTGTCTAACAATTGGTATCAGAGTTTTGTCCTCTCTGCAGAAGATTAACTGCTTGAGGAAGATCCTATGGCATTTGATGCTCTGCAAAAAGGATTAGAAAATATGTTTGATGGCAACACACACAAGAGCACAAGAAACAAACGTTAGTGTTAGCAACAAAAGATTATCCTAAACAGGCATATCAAGAGAGATATTAAGCATGAAATAGAAAGCATACAAACATAGAATAAATAAACTATACTCCTCCAAATGCTAATCAAGATGCTCATAGTTGCTCCTCCCTTGTTCCTCTCCTCTCCAAGTTCCACATGAGTGTAGCTCTCAACTTTTAGCACTAGCCATGGATGCCATATGGAGATTCAAGATGGTTGAATATGATAAACAAATGCTATACAAGTGTAGATAGTGATGCTATGAAAAAGCTCTATGCTAATACCAGTATAACAACAATACTCTAATTCTTCCTTCTTTGCTTGAGGAGAAGGGTTCTATTTATAGAAGAAATGGGGAATTGAAGGGTTAAGATTGAACAATCTTAACAAGGGTTACGATTGAAAGATATTGAATCCATGTGAGACTTTCAAACCAATCCCATGTTGACAAGTGTCACCATGAGGAGGCTTGAGAGGAGAGATAAGGAGCATTAAATGCTTGAGGGGACATGATGGTTACTCTAGGGGGTTGGTTTATGGTTAGGTTAATGGATATTCCTTTTATCCAAGGGATAAATGAATGTGCAAGGGTTAAATGGTTACCTTAGTAAAAGAAATAAATGCTTTGAAGAGACCCATGAGTCAAAAGGATGGTTAAGTTAGAGGAAAGTCTCTAACCAAAGGTAAAAGGTGAGTTAACCATAAATGGTTATGTAAGAGCCTTTAATGGTTTGGAAGACTTTAGAGATTAACCATTTGAATACATAAAGCCTTTAATGGTTATTGAAGACTTTGGAGGTTTTTGAGAAGTGACTTCTTTTTATTTAGGAATGTGACAATGATTAGGATAGGATTAGGCTAATTAGAAAGGGGTTAGAAGAATCTAGAAGGGGGTTACGATTGCAAGTGGGAGGAATTTTGGGATTTTCAATTAAAATAAAATCATTTATTTTAATTAAATGGTGTAATTTACATTTGGATAGAATGTGAATGTGAATTTTGGATTTTATTTAAATAAATCTTAATTTATTTACATGAGAAAAAGGAAGATAAAGCATTTAAATGCTTGAAGACTTTGAGGGAAACCATTAAAGGCTTAAGAAGACTCTAGAAAGAAGCCATTAAGTTTGAAGACTTTAAGGGAAACCATTAAAGTCTTAAGAAGACTTTAAGGGAATCCATTAAGTTTGAAGACTTTAAGGGAAGCCATTAAGTTTGAAAGGTTTCAAGTGGATGAGGATAAATAGGATTTTAAATAAATAATCTATTTAAAATAGTTGTGCAACTTGCATTTGTAGGAAAATGCAAGTGGGTGGAGGATAAAGATGATTTAAATAAATATAAATGTTAATTTATTTAAATGTGAGAGATGGGATTTTGGGGGATTTAAATAAATATTAATTTATTTAAATGTGAGAGAAGATTTAATTAAACAAATATGATTTATTTATTTAATTAATGGTCTGAATTTGGTTAAGTGAATTAAATCAAATAAATAGAATAATTTATTTAATTAATAGGAGAAGAGGGTTAAGATGAATTAATTAAATATTAATTTAATTAATTAATGATTGATGGTTAAATAATCAAATAAATACTAAATATTCATTTAACTAAGTGGACAGATTTATGTGACTACAGTTGTCCCTCTTTGAGATGGTGAGGTTTTATCACGTCGTTTCAAAGAAAGAAAAATAGGTGTGAACAAATATGCCCCATAAATGTTAATTTAGTGGGTGGTATGCCCCCTTGAGAGATGGGCCGAAAAATTTCAAAAAATCGGATGATCTCTCAAAAAAGAACGAGAAGTGGAGGGGAGGTAGAATAGAAGAAATTAGTAATAACGGTGAAAGAATGGAAGAAAATAGAGTGAATATGGAAAAATGGCAAGCCAGTGAGTACCCGTAGGTTATGTAGGAGATACGGTGCAAATGTGGTGTTGTGATTTTGATTGATGCTATATAATTGATCAAAATGGTTGGACAATCTGGTGCAATTGGCTAAATACCCTAGTCGAGTCAAAGCATGACAGTTGATGTCAATTGTTCACTTGGACATGATAAAGTCTGAGTAAGTGAATGAAAGTGACCTGTTGGTGACTTAGACAATTGATGTAATTGCTCGATGAAGTCAAGGTATCTGAAGGAAAATTCTCGTTGAGACTTAGACAATTGATGTAATTGTCCATTGGATTGTGTTTGATTGGTTGATCAATTGATAGTGTGTGCGTGTGATGGATGGTTGTGGGGAATCATGGCAGCCCCGTTGAGACTAGGTTATTATGATAAATTTTTGATGCAGTCTAGGATTACCATGATCGATCACCTATTGAGACCCAAAGATACTTGATCAGAGTATTTGTTGATAGTCTAGGTTTGTGGCAGACGATGTACCTATGCAGATAGAGTAACTTGCTTGATTTATAGGATGACTTAGGATGGGAAACACAGTCCCTCCTATTTAGAGATGGATGGTGATGAGTGTGGCTTGATTGGGTTGATGGGACATGATGAAGGGATTATAGTGATGTTGATAATCAAGATAGGGAGGGTGAGGGGGGTTTGATGTTAGATAGAAGAAATGGAGGACCTATGACTCATTCCTATGGAAGAAGAGGAAAATAGAGTATCCATTGTCATTACTATGTATGAATGATATGCAACTATTTATGAATGTATGGATTTATGGAATGCAATGGAATGTAATATATACAGATGAGATGGAATGATGATCCATAGTGCTTTATTTTTCATCATTGGGCTTTAAAATGTTGTAAGAAAACTCAAGCAACTTGACATAATGATTCAAGATGACCTAAGTATTCCTTACATGGATTTTGATATAGCAAGTTAATACAAGCAACTTGATATAATGGATCAACTTGACCTGAGTATTGCTTGCGGAACAGACAAGGATTGTCTCCTTTCATGCATGACTTGGAACGTCCTCCTTGATCTTTTGTCGATCATATCCTGAGACAAGTTCATACCGTAGTAAGAGACAAATCATTATTGAGCATGGATGAGGTAGGAGGAACCAAAGATGGAGCATTGTACCTATAAGCAAAAAACATATATAAAAAATAAAGAATATGGACCCGCGATAATGGTTCATGCTCATATGGTCAAGGTATACACTGTAGTCAGCAAGCCATAGTGATCTATGACTATATTTGGCATATGATCATGTAACTTAGTGAACTTCCCACATAGACACCATTAGTACACGCCCTAGAACTTCATTGGAATAATTCACAGAAGACTTACAAACAATACTTAGGAACCATCCCGGCCACTCTAATCACTTGTGGATATCTCGGAGTAGCGTAGGAACCTGATATATATAAATGAATGAATAACCTATAAATCAACCAAGTATTTGATAGCTTAAACAAAATTTTCTTGTCAAAGAAAATGTCATCCTGTCTTTATTTTGGTAAGGAAGGATGCATCCTTGTTGAAGATAGTTTGAGTGTTGATGTTGATTGTTTGGTTGATTTGATAAGTGATCATCATGTGAGTATTTTTTCAATGTTTGTTTGGTGTCTACTTGAATATGTATATACAAGGTGTTGCCATGTTTTTGATTGATTTTTGATGTTTTATGATATTTTTTGGATTTTGTGATTGTTTGAATGTTTTTGGTATTGTGTGATTGTTTTGAATGTTTTTGGTATTTTGTGAGACAGTTTTGAATGAAGAACCCAATGAATCACAAGTAATGTAGAATCCATTTCCATCAATATGTTAAGGGCATTGCCCCCAGTGTTAGACATGACTATGAAAAAAAGCGAGATGCAAGACGCATGAAGTACTTTTCTTGATTGCAGATCAATAACAAGCCATGGTTTGGGCGGATGGATCTGTGTATGTAATGAATGTTATCACAACAAGCCTAAAAGATAATGGAGCCATAGCCTTTATGATTGGTGCCTCTTTGCCAGGTTTTCACCATCGCACTTACCCAAGGTGCCACCGGAGTGGTTGTTCACCGTTTGGATGTATGATTTTTCTTTACTATTTTGATGTTTTTGTATTTTCTTCAAGAATTTTTTTTGAATGTTTTTGGTATTTTTTCGGTATGTATGGGAGCTTGATGCTCTGTACAACTTATGTATAAAACTATTTGAGGTACATGCTATTGATTGGCTCTGCTAGCAGTTCTCCTTCTGAAGTAGCCAACTGATATGCCCCATACCCAAATACAGTAGTGATAACATATGTACCCAGCCAGTTTGATTCAAATTTTCCCTGATGTTCTTTGTTTGGTTCGTTATGAGGATTCTCTAGAAGAACAAGATCACCTACCTCAAATGTACAAGGTCTAACCCAATGATTATAGCTTTTGCTCATGCGCTGCTGATAGGCTTTGAGGTAGTTGTATGCAGCTTGTCGTTTCTCATCAAGTAGTTCCAAGTCTTGAAGATGTGATACTCTGTATGCTTCATCATCTATCAGATTATGCAAGGAAACCTGTAGAGATGGTATCTCAACCTCGATGGGAAGGATGGCTTCTGCACCATAGACTAGTGAGTAAGGAGTTGTGCCTATAGGGGTTCGAATACTAGTTCGATATGCCCATAGTGGTGGATTTAATTGAACATGCCAATCATGACTGACATCATTGACTATCTTCTTGAGGATTCTCAATATGTTCTTATTTGATGCTTCAGCCTGACCATTGCCTTGTGGGTAATAAGGAGTGAAAAAGTAGTGTTTGATGTGAAACTTCTCACAGAGTTCACGGACATCTTGATTCTTGAATGGAAGACCATTATTTGTGATGATGGACATGGGTACACCATACTGGTAGATAATGTAATTGAGGATGAATGAGGTGATCTGCTTGCCGGTGACTTGGGTAAGTGGAACAACTTTCTATCCACTTTGTGAAGTATTCAGTGGTGGTAATAATGAATTTGTGGCCGTTGGATGAAGATCGATGGATTTTACCCACAAGGTCAAGTCCCCATTGACAAAAAGGCCATGGTGTTGTGATTGGTTGCAGTTCCTATGCTGGTGCATGTATCAGGTCTCCATGAACTTGGCATTTCTTGCACTTTTTGACAAAGTAGTAGGAGTCTTCTTCCATGGATGGCCAATAGTATCCAGCTTGTATGATCTTCTTGGCTAGTGATGGGCCACTTGAGTGAGTCCCACAAATTCCTTCATGTACCTCTTCCAAGGCCTTTGTTATCTCATCTTTTTCCAAACATCAAAGGAGAGTACCATCAAGATTACATCAATATAGGGTTTCAATAATAATGATATATCGAGCGGTTTGGCGAATGAAGGTTTTACGTTGGTTATTTGATTGGTTAGGAGGAAGGGTGTGATCTCAAAGGTAGGTGTAGAACTCATCATACCATGGGGTTTCAGAACCGATGAGGTGACATATCATCTCAGATTCAGGGATATCATAAGCGAGAATCCAAAGTTGTTCGACCAAGAACTCATAGCATGTTGAATTTTGCAGAAGATCTAATAGAGATGCAATAGTAGCCATAGCGTCAGCAGCTTGATTTTGATCTCTAGGTATCTACTCAAAGGTGATAGTAGTAAATGATGCCTTTAGATTGTCCACCATTTTCTTGTATGGCATGAGTTTGCCATTCTTGGTCTGATGTTCATCGATTGCTTGTCGAATGACTAGTTGGGAGTCACCATATACTTGCAGCTCTTGTAACTTCCATTGTATGGCTAGCCTGAGTCCTATGATCAAGGCCTCATATTCTGCTATGTTGTTTGTGCATGGAAATGTGAGCCTGTAAGACTTCGGGATGCTGTCACCTTGAGGTGTGATAAACAGAGTGCCTGCCCCCGAGCCATGCCTAGTGTATGGACCATCAAAGTATAATTTCCATGGTTGTGCTTCTGTGATCATGAGTATCTCTTCATCTAGAAAATTGGAAATGAGAGGATGATCACCTATGATTGGTGCATCATCCAACTAATCTGTAATAACTTTCCCTTTGATAGCCTTATGGTCCACATACTCGATGTCAAATTCACTTAGAATCATCACCCATTTGGCCAAGTGGCTAGTCAATGCGGCTTTACTGAGTAAGTACTTGAGTGGATCGATCTTTGCAATGAGCTATACCTTGTGTGTTAATAGATAGTGCCTCAATTTAGTGGCTGCCAAGATTACTACTAGGCAAGCTTGCTCAATAGGCGTGTAATTGAGTTCATAGCCAACCAGTGTGCGAGAGATGTAGTATATAGCACATTCTTTGCCTTTTGCATTATGTTGAGCCAATAGCACTCCTAATACTGTATAAGTTGCCGATATATAGAGCAGTAGAGGCTTACTCAGATCTGGTGGGATCAAGAATGGTGTATTCATGAGATAATCTTTAAGCATCTAGAATGCTTGCTGGCATCTAGCATCCCACTGAAAGTGGATATTTTTGTGTAGCAGGTGTGTAAAAGGGTGACACTTATCTGCTAGCTATGCAATGAATCTTCGGATGGACTGTAGCCACCCTTGTAATGTCCTTAGCTGACCGATATTCTTTGGTGGTGGCATGTCCATGATTGCTTTGACCTTTGTTGGATCGACCTCAATGCATTTGCTTGAGACAATGTATCCTACAAGTTTCCCTGAGGTTACTCCAAAGACACATTTCTTTGGGTTGAGTCGCACATGATATTGTTCCAATCTATCAAAGATCATCTCTAATATGTCTAGATGACCTTCTCGAGTGAGTGATTTTGCCAGTAAGTCATCAACATAATCTTCCATTATGGTATGCATCATATCATGAAAGATGGTGGTCACTGCTCTTTGATAGGTCGCTCCTGCATTCTTTAGACCGAAAGGCATTACATTCTAGCAGTATGTGCCCCATGGGCATGCAAAGGTTGTCTTATGTTGATCCTCTGGTGTGATCTTTATCTGATTGTATCCTGAAAAACAATCCATGAATGAAAGCATGGCATGTCCTGTTGTTAGGTCTACTATGATGTTGATATTTGGTAGGGGGAAGTCATCTTTAGGACATGCCTTGTTTAGATCTCTAAAGTTAGTACAAATATGGATGCCCCCATTTGGTTTGCCAATAGGCACAATGTTGGATATCCAATCTGCATAATCAATTGGTCTAATAAAACCAACATCCAAGAGTTTCTTAAGTTCTGCTTTGACTAGTACTGCAATCTAGGGATGCATCTTGTAAAGTTTTTGTTTGAAAGGCTTAGCTCCTTCTGCTACTATGAGGTGATGCATGACTAAATCAGGATCAAGACCAGGCATGTATGCATATGACCATGCAAATTTTATTTGACTCTTTTGGAAGAATTAAACAAACTTGGGTTGTTCCTCTGGAGTCAAAAGAGATGCCAGATGTATGTGGTGAGGAGTTTCAGGAGTCCCTTGGTTGTATTCTTTTGTCTCTTTGATCAGAATTGTTGAGCATTCCTGCTATGTACTAGAGGGGAGAATGTCAAACCTTTCATCCTCAAGCGCCTCAGAGAGGTTTTCACCATTGGATACGCTCTTTCTTTTTACTTTTGTGGGATCAAACAGTGCCGTAGTGTGGTTTTCACTGGAAGATCCATGTTTTATTGTTATATTTTTGTAGCTGAAAGGTTTGGCATCTGCCCCAAAGTATGTTGCGCTATTAAGTTCTATGGCGAATCCAGCTTTGTGATCCCCACTTGGTATATTATCCTGTAGTTCCAAAAAGTCAATGATCGCCTCATAATTTTGGAAGTGGTCAAGGCATGGGGGAGTAGGTTGGTTCCATTCAATGAGTTCAGGATGGATAATGGGCATTACCTCATCGATTAGGTTAAGTTCGTTAGATGTGTCAATGAGGGTTAAGACATTGTGGTGAAGGTCATTGATGGTACTCTCCCTGTCAGAATTGGGCGTAGGATGTGACGTAGGGTCTATGGAAGATGTCTCTAGTTCAAGAACCCAAGAGATCTTTATCTGTGCTTCTATGTAAATAGGGATGTCCTTGTGAGGTGGAGGTAGTGACACGTCTTCCTCATCTGAAGTATTAAGCTAGACGGAATCAAATTCCCACTCATGTGAGTTAGTCTTTAAGTCACTCTCCAGTAACCGATTACTATACCATACTGTGATATCCTTTGAGTTAAAAACTGCAGGTGTGATTGGCTAATGTACCATTGTAGATGAAATGATCGGTGTTGCAGGAAGAATTATGGGGATCAATGAATCCAATACAGGGAGTATTGGTAGTGTTGAATCTATTGCTTCTATTGGAACTGCTAATGTTGTAGATACTACTGGGAATTCTGATACAGTTGCTACTGCTAACGATACTATTGATGTTATTGCTACTGCTGATGGTGTTGCTGGTTAGATTAATGGGATGATTGGCATTGTAGATGGTTTTGCTAGGATTTTTAGCCTCAATGGGGCAATTGCTATGGTTTTGGGTGCTGGTTTTATAATCAAAGGCGACCTCTTTGTAGTGGGTTGATATAGAGGTTTGTTGGGTTTCCCTTTAAATCTAAGTTTAGGAAGGATCTCCTTTTGAAAGCCTAAGCCTGTGTCATCTTTGGGTTTTAATTCCGGCTGCAACGGCTCATGTCGCCCTTGCTTGCAATGCCCTAAAGCACTTTGACCATCATATCCCATTCTTTGCATAATGAGAAGGCCTTTTCCATATTGATCTCTGGGAAGCTTAGCTTGTGGAATGTCGGTAGTGATAGGATCTTTATAGATCCATTCTGCTAAGTCTTCATCCTTGGTTTCCTCTTCTTGACTCTTTCTAAGGATGAAAGGTGTCAAAGTACATGCTGGTTTGACCAGTGGTGTTTGAAGTACCTGTTGAGGTTTGCCATGTGTTCTAGGAGAAGTGGGCATTTGTCCAACACAAAAGAGTTGGCTTAGATTGTACTCTCCAGGACCTTCTTCGACTATTTTCATCTTGAGCTTCTCTTGCTTGGGCATAGTGGTGTTTGAACTGGAAAGAGAGGTTGGATTTATGTATGATGTGGAGGAGATGGCTTCTCTATTGTTGGGAACAGTAATCTCTGTTTGATGACTTATGTTATGACAACATGCAAAGGGATTTGCATCGCCCAGGATCATGAATTCTACACCATTATGTGGGAACTTGATACACTGATGGTAGGTGGATGGAATGGCTTGCATGGCATGTATCCAAGGTCTTCCCAACAACAAATTATATGGCAAGGGAAGGTCCAAGACTTGATAGATGATGTGTTTCACCACAGGGCCCACTCAAATTGGTAGTACAATAGCTCCTTTGGATGAATGCTCTACATCATCATAAGCTTTGATTGTGATCTTCTTGCGAGGATCCACTGATTCAATTGCATATCCCAATGCAGTGACTAATTGTAGTGTACAAATATTCAGGCCTTCTCCATTGTTGATCAAGACTCGCTTGATCCTATGTTGGTTGATAAACCCTTCAATGTGGAGTGAGGCGTGATGAGGTTGCTGGAAGGATGTGTTGTCACTTTCAAAAAAAGTGAGACAAGGTGATGACCTTAGATTTTTGACCATGGCTTGGAACTGATTTGTATTTAGGTTTGTTGGAACTGATGCCTCTTGGAGAGCTTGATCCAAGATTTTTTTATGAGATTGAGATAGGTGCAATAACTCTAAGATAGATATCAGTGCGGGTGTTTTATCTAATTGGTCCACAAGGTTATACTGCTTTGGGATAGATGTGGTGCCTTGTGGAGCTTCTTTTATGGTAATCTTGTCAGGACGTGTAACAACATTGTAAGTGGAGCTAGTATTTTTGATGGTAATAGTTGCAATTTGTTCATTGGCATCGTATAGGTGATTCATAGTGTAATTAGATGCTGCTTGCGTATAATTAGTGGTGTCTGTGTTTCTCCCTGAAATGGAAGGACCCCTTTGATCTTGTGATGGAAGTGGATTTTTAAACATGAGATGATCATTGTTTGTTGTCTTTGGGTCATGTCCTTCGATTTCAATTTCACCTTGGTCAATAAAATCTTGAATAAGATCTTTCAATCTATCACAATTTCTTGTCTTATGCCCTTTCCCTTGATGGAAATCACAATGTTCAGTATCCCTCCACCATAAAGGTTTGACTTGAGGTTTGTAATTTGATGTTTTGGGTAAGGTTACCAGATTTTGAGAAACCAACTGACGTAACACTATTTCGATGGGTTCCCCTAAGGGAGTGTATGTTCGCTTTGGTTTAAAATTTTGCTGATGTTGTCTGGGTTCCTCGTTGTGTCCTTGATTTGGAGGAGCAACTGTGTTCTTGGGTGGGGGGTTCTATCCTGCAAATCGAACCACAGGTTGTTCACTTTTGTTAGTTCTTGCATCCACAACCCCGTCATTGATGATATTTTTGTTTTTGTTCCAGAAGTTAGGCTTGTCACTATTGAAGCATGGATGAGGGGCATCCTTTGGATCATTGTTGATTTTGATAACTCATTTCTTGATGAGAGCTCGCTCACATTTTAAGCCTTTGGTGATCATGTCATTGAAAGAATATGTGTCTTTTACATCTAGGTGAAATTCCATTTCTTCGTTTAAGTTGGAAATAAATATTTCCACTAGTTCTTGTTCAGGTAACTGAAGAGAATGTCTGCTAGACATTTGATGCCATCGTTGCAGAAAGACTGAAAATAGCTCACCTGGTTTTTGTTTAGTGTTACATAGATCAACCATGGTGATATCACGTTCAATGTTGTGTGAGTAATGTGCTAGGAATTTCTGGATGAGTTCTTTGAATGTTCTAATTCTACCTGGTAATCGGGAAAACCATGATGTGGTTGTTCCTCCCAAGCTTTAGCGGAAAAGGCACATTAGGTAAGTATCCTTGTATTCCACTTCGAGGCAAGCTAAATGGAATTCTCAAACATGATCATGAGGATCTCCTTTTTCTTCTATACTTTTCAAACTTGGGTGTTTCAAACCCTCGTGGAAAAGGTGGCATATGAAGATTCCTATCAAAGGGATTGAGACAAATGTCATTGAGTGAAAATTGATTAGTTTCACACCACTATGAAGTTGTTGGGCAAGATTTTCAACTTGTTGCCACAACATTTCTATTTATATTTGGAGGAGGAGGAGGTGGGGGATTACCTTGATGAAGGTTGTATCTAATGTGATCTCAACCTCTTTCTTCCTCATTGTGACTTTTTCATTCTGATGCTTGCCTTAGTTGTACAACATCAAAGTCAAAGGGCAGTTTGGCTCCTTCTTGAGCAAGTCTTAAAAAGTGAGCATCAGCATTGCTCCTGAGTATTTCATCAAATGTGATGCAAATGTCTGGAAAGAAGTCAAGGTTGATCTTGCCTCCTTTGTTCTTGTGATAACTCAAAGCGTGATATTGCATAAAAGCTCAGCGGTTTAATGACTCTTGATCAAACTCATTTGATTTCCCTTGAAGATAGAGATGCATGTGACATAGAAAAGATCTATTAGAGACAAAGATTTGTCTATTAAGATAGAATAATTTTCTCCTTTTGATAAGAGCCTTTGAGCTCAATGGTCATTTCTTCAAGTTGATGTGTTGATGAAGATTCTTCTTTCTCAATATGTGAAGAATGGTCATATAGTTTGATACTTTTGTTGTTTGATTTTGATCCTTTGTTGGTTTCTGAAAAATGTTTGTGTTGGATGAATACTTGTTTTGGAATTGATTTTTGATTTTTCTTTGACAAGAAAACAAAGCAAGCACACAAACACAAGAATGTTGCCTCAAAAAGGCACAAATAAGTATGGGTCTAGATCAACCCAATCCTTGGAATTTTTATGACCCTTTCCTTTAAATGTATTTTAGGTGTTTTCCAAAGCCTGAAGTTGGCTCAATTTGCACTGGTCTTGACTCAAAATGAAAACACTTCAAACACTCTTTATCCCTAAGGTCAAATGGCTAGTTGTGATAAGTTCAGCCCACATCTTGATATTTCTTCGACTTTGGTACTACATACCTTATGAATCCTGCTGTGATAGGTAAGGATGTGATATACTAAGTCTTGCATGAGCATAACAAATAGATGATCCCTATGATGGGGGATTCACCACTTTTATCAGGCTACAAGTAACCTTTCAAAAAGCTATGTTTCTACTCAAGTAAATATGTATGGTGAGTGTCTTGGGAGCAAAACCTTCTATGCTCTTGCACTAAATTTATCACAAATATCGTCAACCAATAGAACGGGTGGGCTACTACTTAAAGGTGTCTAGTAATTTTTGATGTTTTTGGACATAAGTTCATTTTGCAGTGACTCACTTAAGAGCCTTGTAACTTGTGGTGGGGCCCATTTGTCCTTTCGGCAAGTTACACTGTAGGAACAACTATACCCAAGGCTACAACTTTTGCTCTCACCTGATTTCTATAGCGGCTCAAAGGATTTACCACGCGAGGTCATTCCCAAGAGTGATCGATCTCTTGGAAGGCCTCTCTTAAAAAGATAAAACTTGAGTGTTACTAACACTTTTCTCTTGCACCTAAGACCACGAAAGCCAAGGGAGAGGATAGTGTGTTTAGAAGTAGGACCACTCAACAAACTCTTTTTGCACAAGTGTGCCAAACACGAAATGAACTTTTTCTTTTTAACTTGTCATTGCAATGATGTTCTATCTAATTGGAGATGTTGCTCCAACGATCATGGTGTTCTTTTTATCCTTCAATGGCAAAATGTGTTGTAATCTAAGAATTGGAAATCTTGGTCAACTGAATTAAGAGCACATTTTTCTTGAAGTAAATCGATTTGAGAACAACTTTGACAAATTGGGGATTCTTTTTAACTTGCACAAAATGAAGTGTTGATTGTGAATTTTAGTTTGATGCAAGAAATAAAATTTGCCTTGTTGATTTTAAGCACCAAAAGGATTTGTTCCTAACTTTGCAAAAAAATAATTTTGTGTGTTTGTTTTTGTGATTCTTTTTAGAGCTCTAAACGAAAGATGTGGTTCTTTTTAAAACTCCAAATGAAAGTGTAGTTGATTTTAACCCAAAAGGAAAATGAATTTATTTTATCCTAACTTGAAAGACAAAGTTAGCAATATGAAAAATTTTATTTCCTAAGCTAAAATTACTAAAAAAATCCTATTGTAGGGGTTAGTTAAAACTTGCACAAAAGATAATTAGTTAGAAAAATCCGCATGTTTTGGTGGGCTTCTACAAGCCTAAAAATTTTGGTTTTTGGTTACAAGAAATTTTCTTACAACTTTTTGTTACAATAGCTCTACTCTATGTGAAAATAGAAGCGCTATTTAACATGAAAGAGCAATAGTATAGACAATAGTGCTAAAATATCAATTTGTGAAGGGGCTAAATTGAGAACAAAAGTGCAAGAAAATGACCTGTGTCAATTAAAACATTTAAAAATTAGTAGTCTTCAAAATGATTGCTCTTTGATTCATGTCAAGTTCACCAAATGATGCTCTGCAAAAAGGATTACAAAATCTGTTTGATGGCAACACACAAAAGAGCACAAGAAACAAACATTAGTGTTAGCAACAAAAGATTATCCTAAATAGGCATATCAAGAAAGATATTAAGCATAAAATAGAAAGCATACAAACATAGAATAAATAAACTATACTCCTCCAAATGCTAATCAAGATGCTCATAGTTGCTCTTCCCTTTTTCCTCTCCTCTCCAAGTTCCACATGAGTGTAGCTCTCATCTTTTAGCACTAGCCATGGACGCCATATGGAGATTCAAGATGGTGTAATATGATAAGCAAATGCTATGCAAGTGTAGATAGTGATGCTATGAAAAAACTCTATGCGAATACCAATATAACAACAATACTCTAATGCTTCCTTCTTTGCTTGAGGAGAAGGGTTCTATTTATAGAAGAAATGGGGAAATGAAGGGTTAAGATTGAGCAATCTTAACAAGGGTTACAATTGAAAGATATTGAATCCATGTGAGACTTTCAACCCAATCCCATGTTGACAAGTGTCACCATGAGGAGGCTTGAGAGGAGAGATAAGGAGCATTAAATGCTTGAGGGGACATGATGGTTACCCTAGGGGGTTGGTTTATGGTTAGGTTAATGGATATTCCTTTTATCCAAGGGATAAATGAATGTGCAAGGGTTAAATGGTTACCTTAGTAAAAGAAATAAATGCTTTGAAGAGACCCATGAGTCAAAAGGATGGTTAAGTTAGAGGAAAGTCTCTAACCAAAGGTAAAAGGTGAGTTAACCATAAATGGTTATGTAAGAGCCTTTAATGGTTTGGAAGACTTTAGAGATTAACCATTTGAATACATAAAGCCTTTAATGGTTATTGAAGACTTTGGAGGTTTTTGAGAAGTGACTTCTTTTTATTTAGGAATGTGACAATGATTAGGATAGGATTAGGCTAATTAGAAAGGGGTTAGAAGAATCTAGAAGGGGGTTATGATTGCAAGTGGGTTTTGTAGGAGAATGCAAGTGGGAGGAATTTTGGGATTTTCAATTAAAATAAAATCATTTATTCTAATTAAATGGTGTAATTTACATTTGGATAGAATGTGAATGTGAATTTTGGATTTTATTTAAATAAATCTTAATTTATTTACATGAGAAAAAGAAAGATAAAGCATTTAAATTCTTGAAGACTTTGAGGGAAACCATTAAAGGCTTAAGAAGACTCTAGAAAGAAGCCATTAAGTTTGAAGACTTTAAGGGAAACCATTAAAGTCTTAAGAAGACTTTAAGGGAAGCCATTAAGTTTGAAGACTTTAAGGGAAACCATTAAAGGTTTCAAGTGGGTGAGGATAAATAGGATTTTAAATAAATAATTTATTTAAAATAGTTGTGCAACTTGCATTTGTAGGAAAATGCAAGTGTGTGGAGGATAAAGGTGATTTAAATAAATGTAAATGTTAATTTATTTAAATGTGAGAGATGAGATTTTGGGGGATTTAAATAAATATTAATTTATTTAAATGTGAGAGAAAATTTAATTAAACAAATATGATTTATTTATTTAATTAATGGTCTGAATTTGGTTAAGTGAATTAAATCAAATAAATAGAATAATTTATTTAATTAATAGGAGAAGAGGGTTAAGATGAATTAATTAAATATTAATTTAATTAATTATTGATTGATGGTTAAATAATCAAATAAATACTAAATATTTATTTAATTAAGTGGACAAATTTATGTGACTACAACATCTAATACTTCAAGTTCATCAAATACATCTACAACTATTTTTTGGAGCGAAATTCCTAGGATTGAAGGAACAAATTACAGGGTATGAAAGATTCAGATGGAGCCTCATCTGAGGTGTCTTGGAAAGGAAATTTGGGAGATCACTGAGAAAGGATAACTCTTTTTAATTTGACATCTGGAAATCCTCCTCCAGCAAGCCTGGATAAGGAGGTTGAGAATGATTGTAGAGCTAGAGAAGCCCTTTTGTGTGCACTTTCTGATCAACAAATAATGGGACTAACTGATAAATCAACTGCAAAGGCTAAATGGGACAAATTGGAGACTCTGAGTGAAGGTGACCGTATGGTTAAAATTGCTAAAATTGATGGTTATCGGGTGAGGTATTAGAACATGAAGATGGAAGAAGATGAAAGGATTATTGCTTTTAAGGAGAGAGTTAATGAGATTGTTTTTGGAATTCAACGTTGTGGTGGATCTCTGAGTGAAGATAAAATAATTTATAAAGTACTGAGAGCTTTGCCACTACAATGAATGGTTGAGAATTATGGAAAACACCTCTATAAATAGGGATACCTTGGTTGGGAAGTTATCTACTTTTGAACTTGAGGAATTCAGACCTTCTGGAGCTGTAAAATGTGAACTTGCTTTTCATGCATCTACTTTTCGGTGATTGTAAAGTGTTATATGTGAAGGAACTAGAGGATATGAAGAGTTTGAGAAACTTGAAGCCTTATTTGCTAGAAGAGTACCTAAAGGACTAGCAAGAAGTAAGTATGAAGGAAAATCACCTTTTAAATGCTTTGCATGTAATAAGATATGTCATTTTGCATCTAGATGTCCTAAAAGGAATTCAAGATTTGAATAAAGACATAGAAGATATTTTAGGCCTAACCATGATTATTAGAACAAGCATAAGTACAGGAGGAACAAAGACAAATTATGCTACTTTGATGATGAGGAAGGTGTGACTGATTCTGGTGATGAACCAACGCAAGATTCTACTAGTGGATCTGGCAATGGAAAGGAATGGGTATTTTTGGCTATCAAGGAAGATGATCCAGTACCTGAAGAGAAGGCCCTTGTTGCTAAAATTGAAGACAAGGATGAATGGGTGATTGACGGTGGATGTTCACATCATATGACTAGAGATAAAAGGAAGTTCTTATCTTTGCAAGAATTTGTTAGTGGTATGGTTAGATTTGGAGATGACAAAGCATGCATGATTAAGGGAAGAGGAACAATATCATTGGATGGTAAGAATAACACTGATGATTTTTATTATTTTGAAGGTTTAAGGCATAATCTTTTGAGTGCAGGACAGTTGGTGGATAAGGGATTTCAATTACAGTTCAAGGATGGAAAATGCAAGATTATCAACAGATCTAGATTGGAGATTGTAACTGGTACATAGACTAAAGGTAATTTCTTTTATTTGAACTCTGGTGAGAAGACATGTTTGATTGTAAAAATTGATGAAAGTTGGCTATGACATAAGAGGTTGTGTCATGTGAATTTTGATTGCATTGTGAAGATCAGTTATATTAAGGCAGTTAAAAATATACCTAAGATTGTAAAGCCCTATAAACCAGTATGTAAGGAATGTCAAATGGGAAGTCAAATCAGAACTTATGGGAGAGTACCGACAATGCAAATGATCATAACTAAACTGGTAGCAGCTACACCAGAATAAAATATTGAACCAGTTACTCCGGCAGTATCATAAAATTCGACAGTAATTGAAGACGAAGGCAAAGGAACAAAAAATCAAAAGTCTCCTAGGTATGTAAGGTTCAATCATTTAGAAGATTAGATCATTGGAGACAAAACCAAAGGAGTGATGACAAGAAGAAGGTTGGCAGTTGATGAGGTATGTTTAATTTATCAAGTTGAACTGGCATCAGTAATTGAATCTTGTAAAAATGAATGTTGGATGAAAGCTATGGAAGAAGAATTAGATCAGAGAGAAAAGAATAGCACATGGACTTTAGTTCCCCGACCTAAAAATAAGAATGTTATTGAAACTAAATGGGTTTTTAGGAATAAATTGAATGAAGATGGACAAGTTGTGAGGAATAAAGCTAGATTGGTTTGTAAAGGATATTCTCAGAAGGAAGGAATTGATTATGATGAAACCTTTGCACCGGTAGCTAGGATTGAAGTTGTGAGATTATTTCTTGCTTATGTTGCACATAAGAACTACAAGGTTTATCAAATGGATGTTAAGTGTGCATTTCTAAATGGAGATCTTGAAGAGGAGGTTTATATTGAGAAACATGATGGATTTTCACTCTCAAATGATGAAAACATGGTTTGTAGGTTAAAGAAAGCTTTATATGGATTGAAACAAGCCCCTAGAGCTTGGTATGCAAGATTGGATAAATATCTTTCGAAGCTTGGTTTCACTAAAGGTAATGTTGACAGTAATTTATACTATAAGATCACTGATGATGACATATTGATTATTGAAGTCTTTGTTGACGATATCATTTTTGGAGGTGAAGATAAGTTGTGAATGGAATTATCTAACAATATAAAGAATGAATTTGAGATGTCTATGATTGAGGAGATGAAAATTTTCTTAGGTTTGCAGATTACTCAAACTGATAAAGGTATTTTAATCTGTCAAACTAAGTATGTTAGAGAGATATTGAAGAAATTTGGGTTGGAAAATTCTAAACCAGTTGGTACTCTGATGGTTATAAGTGAGAAATTGACAAAGAAAGATGCATCTGCACTGATAAATCCTACAAGATACAAGTCTATGATTGGAGGTTTGTTAAATTTGACTTAGACTAGACCGGATATAATGAATGTAGTTTGTATTGTATCAAGATATCAAAGTGATCCTAGAGAAAATCACTAGAGTGAGATGAAAAGGACTTTTCAGGTATTTGCAGGGAACAACTAAATATGGTTTGTGGTATCCTAAAAATGATGGCTTTACATTATATGCATATACGGATGCAGATTGGGTTGGAGATGTTGATGATCGGAAGAGAACATCGGGTGGAGATTTCTTTCTTGGAAAGAAACTTGTTTCATGGATCAACAAAAAGCAGTCATGTACCTCTTTATCTAATGATGCAGCTGAGTATGTTGTTGTTGCTACTAATTGTACACAAGTTCTATAGATGAAGCAAATGTTGAAGGATATAAAGGTGGATTGTAATGAACCGATAGTTATTCACTATGATAACTCTATTGCTATTGATATATCAAAGAATCCGGTATTTAATTCTAAGACAAAGCACATATCTATCAAGTATAACTTTTTGAAGGAGAAGGTGGAAGCAAATGAAGCCAGAATGGTTTATGTGAACACTAAAGAGCATATTGCAGACATCTTCACTAAACCTTTGCCTAAAGAATCATTTGAGTACTTCAGAGACAAATTGGGGGTTTCTGCCCCTTCGATAGAGACCCAAGTGATGCGGATTGGTATCAAACCGGTACGCATTATTCGAGCTATTACTTTTTTCGGATTGATGTGGTGGTGCTACTACTCACGGGGAGTAGTCAGTTGTAAGAATCAGAGGATTTATGATATTTCTTTGATATTTATGTAAGATCTTTGGCATTGATGTCAAAGGGGGAGATTTATTCTTGTGAAAAACATAAGGGAGAGATATATTAATTAGGGGAGTTTGGTTCAAAGTTTCATTTCTATATCATTTTGTAGAATATTATTGGTTGTCTTCCATGGGGGGAGACTTGTTTGGCATTTCTTGACACTTGGATGTTTTTTACACCTAGTGTTGCCATCAATACCAAAGGGGGAGATTGTTGGCAATTTGGAGAAATTGATTATGTGTTGCATTGATGTTTTTTCATTGATGGAAACACCAGTTGTTTTGGTTGTTTACCAGTTTCTAGTTGGTTTCGGTACAGTGGTTGGATTATGATATTGATCCGGTATGCTCCAGTATGCTTTGGTTTATGGAATTGATTTGGATCTGTCACTCATGCTATTCAAATGTGTATCACAATCAATTAGTTCAGGATTTGATGACTCAGATACTATCATTTGTTCTAGTAAGCCTTTTGGTCACCGGTAAGGGTTTTACTGGTAGATCTTTGTTGAAGATATTTTGATGCATGTGATAAGTGGTGTTGGTCTGGCTTCTAGATGGATTTTGGGATGTCGTTGTTTATCTTGTTCGTGTTCTTATTGATCAGTGGTGTTGGATTTGGTTAATGGTGACCTATTTTGGGTATGGTGCTATCTAGGTTATGGACCAGTTTATGTAACGTGTTGGAGGATGTTTTCGATATGTTATTGATGGGATTTAATGTTTGTTTTACATTGTTTCAGTCTTAGGCTGACTTGGTTGATCATTGGATTGTGGGTTTATGTTATGAATTTATTGTATTATCTTTTAGGTGGTCGACCTAATTGTTTAGGTCCTAGGTTGGTATAAATATGATGTAAGATCTCTTTGTAGATCATGGGCATATGGGATTATGGTTATGGATGGTTATGTGATTACCTATGTGTGAATAATGTTGTAATCATATGCAAGATTTTTGGTCGATCATAGGTGATCAAATCGGGTTGGTAAGAGAGGTTTAAGACCTTTGGTACTGAACTTAACCAAAATTGTACTCAAGCATAGGAGATGTTATCTTTGCAGTTCATTCTTATTTTCGGATTGTAGTCTGGATTTATTTTATAATCAGGGAGGCTCCTTTTTGTGATGAGCAATGTGCTCTAGGTTGTTGGCCTTCGTGCATGTGGAGGCCCCTCATTTTGTAATCACCTACTTACTGCACAAGTATTATTTGATTGTGGGTAGGCTTCCCACCGTGGTTTTTCCATTTACCGGGTTTTCCACATACAAATCTTGGTGTCATGTGATCTGGATGGATAGTAACTGTTCTATGATTTATGTTTATGTTTAATTGCTATATTAGTTATTCTAGTATTTGGTTTATGCATTCTGGTATTGATTTTATGTGATTCAATAATAAGGATTTGAATACTTAAAGTTCTATAATCTATTGACAACTGATTCACCCCTCCCCCTCTCAGTCCTCCTCTGGTTATTTGAGTTGTCTAACAGTATTGTTGTAAATGAACTTTACTTGCCTATGCAAAGTTGAGGGGACAACTTGCATGCTATTAATCCAAGGTATCCCTAATAGAATGTTATATGTCAAATTACCAGGCATGACATGAATAGGTGTAGGTGAAATAATAGGACCTACCTTAACATGCAAGGTTATGACACCTAAACATTGTTTAGCAACATTATCAAAGCCTCAAATAGAAATAGAAGCAAGTTTGATGAGAGAATGATCCACATTAATCTTATCCAATAAGTCCACACTCCAAACATTAAGGCCATATCCATTATCCACAAGGGTTCGTCTTATAGCACTATCATTGATAATAACCACAATAATAAGGGGATCATATTGATATTGGATTTCATGAGAAGGTAACTCATCTTGTGTGAATATAATTTGAGCTTTGGGTAATTTCTAGGATCAATCAAATAAACCATGTTATTAGGTGCCACTCTGGGTAGGACATCTAAGTTTTTCAAAGCATCTTGTAACATCCCATGAGAGGAAGGTGAAGTTTAAACCAAATCCCAAATAGAAATCTTGGTAGGAGTAGATTTAAGTTGTTCAATGAGATCATACTCCTTACTAAGAGTTTGTGATATACGAGGTACTTGTGGAAGAGTAGGTTGAGAGGGAGGAAGTGAAGTTGAGGTAACAAGAGGGGGATTATGTTGCCTATTGTTTCTTGTGTTGTAGGTATGAGCATCCGTATTATAACTCTCCTCAGTGATTTTCTTAGCACACTCATAAGGGCTCTTAGTAGGATAACCTCCTTGCATGGTAATATCAGGTTTCTTAGGAGTGCAAAAAGAGTCATTAGCATAACCACCTTGAACCACTAAGATAGGCTTATGTTGAGAAATTTGAGAAGGACGAGCACCTTTAACTATGAAGAGGGGTTTATTGGGTGTTTCATTCACATGTATCAAATTTATTGAAGATGGTTTAGGAATATCAAAGGTGTCCTTATGAATTTTAGAAGAAGAATGGGAAAGATTGTTGGAAGGATTGTTGATAGTATCTTCTTGCACTAAAATGTTATCATGGATAAGATCAATTTTAGGAGATAAACTAGAAGTAGGCATTGATATTTTAGAAGGAAGAGTATTCGTAGGAAAGGTCATATCATCCTTTATCATCAAAGGATCTACATGGGGAATAGACTCTCTAGGACATGGATCAACATTACTCTCTAAAGTTTCACCTTTGAGAGAGATGTTAACAATCTCTTCTTGAACTAAGGTATCCTTATGAGTAGAACCTAGTTGGGGAAAAGGAGATGCCTTACCTTTAGAGGAAAAATGATTGAGATTCATGGAAGGTGATATGATATCAAGAGAGTTACTCTTATAGGGTAAAGAATAATCAACACCTTCTTCTAATGGTTCATCCCAATTAGTGAGGTCATTGAAAAAAGTATTAGAAATATCTTGCACAAAGATGTCCTTATTGTTATTGCTAATTTTGGGAGAAAGAATAACATTGTTCATTAATTATTCATCCTTAGGAGGGAGAGCATCACTACATGTGTTTAAATCATCCTCTTGCCTCAAAATGTGTTCAATAGGATCTTTAGGGGAGAGAGAATTAAGGAAATTGATTATGATTTCATCTTCTTTTCTTAAAGCTTATTTATGGGTAAGACAAGCTTCGAGGCAAGGAGAAGAGTTTCTCACTAATGCATCATCTCTAGTGGGAGTCTTGTTGAAGTCAGAAGATGAAATTTACGTCACTAGGAAAAGTAGGGACAATGCCATCCTCTTGCACAAAATGATCCTAATGAGGGGAGTATTATTTAGGAGGGAGATGAACATCTTTCTCCAAAGATTCATTCTTAGGAAGGAGATCTTTGAAAGAAGTTCTCATAACCTCTTTGTTGCACTAACATACCCCCATTGGTAAAACCAAATTTAGGAGAAGATAAGTCAATGTCCATCGATACTTTTTCACTTAGAGAGGCATCATGTAGGTAAGCTAAGGTAACATTAAGAAAGGTGTTTATGATATCATCCTCTTCCTCTAAGAGAGCTATATGGGAAGGGCACATTTTAGGAGAATTGTCAAAATCACTCTTCAAATCTTTATCCTTAAAGCATGGAAGAGTTTTTAAGGGGTTGGTAGAAACTATTTTAGGAACTAAAATTTTGTCATAGATAGGAGGAGATTATTTAAGAGATGGAAAAATTGAAGCAAGGGAGGCTAACCCATTATCACATTTATGAAATCAATGCAGCATGACAACAATATGCAAAATAGAAGGGAATGTTCAATTTTAACCAATGTAAGCACTCTAAATGTTGATTTAGAAAATGAAATTTATGAGTGAAATGTGTTCCTAAATCATATTTGAAATTAATGATCCCAATTAATCTATCCACAAGTTTAATTATGAATTAGAAAATTAGGGTTTTAACAAAATTGACCTCTAAATTTTTGAAATTTGCAAGGAATTGAAACTTGTAAATGTAAATTTGAAATTGAAATAGAAAGACTCAGATATGAGAACATAAATCAGAATTAAAGAAGATTGGATTCATGTCGGGTTCACCAAAATGTGGAGGGGAAAAATCTCACTTTAGCTAATTATTGTGAGAAAGAGAAAGCCAAGAATTATCTCTTAGGGTTTCTATTCCTCTTGTTGTAAATGAAGATAAGATGTGAAAGATTGATCAACTAGACTAGGAAATAAATGATGAAGCGTGTATGAACTAAAATTGAGATACTGAAAGTAGAGAAGGGGGAGGAATTTGAGTGTGTACCTAGTGTAGAAAGATGTGTCAAAATGACCAGGACTAGGGTGCCATGCCCTTGTCCCTGATGGTTTGAGAGAGAGCTGCAATTGTAGACCTGCAATCCTGAGATCCTTAGTCCTCAACCTGCAGAAAATCACTAAAAGTGAGGGGGACTAGGGCACCATGCCCCTGTCCTAGGCTGGAACAGGGCTCCATGCCCCTATCTTAGGAAGGACCAGGGCACCACACCCCTATCCTTGATGGATTTGGGATAGTATGAGGCCTTGGGACTATCCTTGTACCTTTTGTTGATCCGGGAAGCCTTCTGGGTACTTGTTTCTACACCTGCAACTGAAAAAGAAGGGGGTTTGGGTGGCTATAGAGATTTACCTTGGTCAAAACCCCATGTTGGTGATTTCCACCTCCATAAATAGTTGATTTCTATAGTAAAATAGTGTGTGCAGGAATCTTGTATGTGTGCAAGACCCTCGGATGAATGTAAACAATCTAGAGCAACCCTAAAGAGTAAATCCTAAATTCTTGTAATTGACAAAGTAAATTCTCTAAATCAACGATGCAAATTGATCTAAAGCATGAATGTAAGTATGCAAATCATACCCAACCCCAAGAGAGGGGTGCAAGCCAATCTTCAGTCGGTGATCTCCTATTATTCTTCAATGTCTTCAAGGATCTTAATTGATGATGAATGCTTGAAAAATACTTGATTAATGTTTGATCAATTTTGTTGAGTGTTGTTGAAGACTCCACATAAGCTTCTATTTCACTACATAGAAGGCTCCTTGTGATCGCTAGCTATTTTCGCCAAAAACTCCTTAGGCCTTCAAATGAAGAAAGAGAGCTCTTATGTATGAAACCCTAGATCTTAATTTTGTCTTTAGGCCAACCTAGAATTTGAATTTTCCACCAATATTTTGGGATTTTGGGGTTAAGAATTATAATATCATAGAATTATGCTCCCAAAATTTCAAGAAGAATGTCGAGGACCGTGTTGCACTTGCACACGATCCGACCAACTTTTCACCAAATTTTTAGGGTTGTTAGATATGATGATATTAGAGTGAATCCGAAAGTTACAACTTATTTTGAGATGTTTGATATGCAAAATTGGGCCTTAAAGATCGAAATAAGACATAATTAGGGTTTATGATTTAATGATTTATTAGAGGAATACAATAAAAAGGGGCACACTTAGGGTAAAGAGCCCAATTTTATGATGTGGGGAGTAATGAAATATGATTTTAGATTTAATTAAATTAAATAATTAAATTCTTAAAGGGAAATTACAATGCAAGATCCAAACACACTAAGGTGGGTGCTAAACTAAGTGTGAAATTGTACCACCCTATCAAGGGTGTATAATTTATGGCATTGCAGTTAGTAAATTAAGTTCATTGACTGACAGATCATTCATTCACATCAGCAAAGATAATGTGTGTGTGTGTGTGTGGTTATATACATATTCTCTATCGATATCAAATTGTGTCCAAACCATAAATAATATTTAAAATTACTCGCTTATATAAATCTGATCCAAATTTAATAGGAGATGTTAGGATACACCATTGAAATGAGTATAACAATCAACATGTATTTTAGTTTGACCACTTGTTTGAAATGAAAGTGTTTCAATTTTAAACCCATGAATATATGTTGTATGTTGATCAATAGTGCAATCAAATACCTTTTTCTTTTCCTTATGATTCTAATGCATTCACCTTTAGCTTGGACTTCAATGAGATTAGTCAATATGATCATAATACAAATGTGGAAGGTGATTTTTGTTTCTCACCTATATCCTCATGTGTGCTACTCATCTTGTTGAGGTCTTAAGTTTTAAAAAAAATGAGTCCCAATCGAGTTCCTAGATCAAAAGATATGGCCTCTAGAAGTTGTGCTTCTTTAGGAAAAAAAATATAAATTCTCAAAATATTCTAATGAATGCAAAAACTCATTTTGGGCACATTTTTAGCATATTGCAATATAGGGTAATGGGATATAAAAGAGGTTGGCCTCAAAAGTGGGAATTACACTTTCCAAAACATTCTATGGTGGTTAAAATTCTCAATATAAAGAACACAATTGGGGTTACAAAGGATAGTTCCAGTAGTGCAAATTGCACCTCTAGCTTGTAGAATATTGTAATGAGAAAGCCCATGTGGTTGTAGCATTTTATTTTCTGAATGTAGTTGTAGACACCTAAAATTGTCCTAGCCAAATTAAATAAATATTTTATTTATTTAAATATTTTATCTTAAGTCTTCTATTAATTAAATAGATTCATATTTATTTAATTAATTCATCATTCCTTTTCTAGCCTTTCCCTATTTAAATAATTTTATTTATTTGAAATTATCTTTTTCCTAAATTAAATAAATATTTTATTTATTTATTGGCCTCACTTCTTCTATTAATTAAATAAATCTTTATTTATTTAATTAATTTATTATATTTTTTCCTACATGACACTTGTCATTCATCTCTTAATTTTCCTTTAACCACCAAGCTCTAATGTATTCCTATTTTCTATACCTGCCCTCTAATCCCAGCTGACCATTTATCCTTCCACCTGATAATCATCTCCCTTCATTTCTAAGGTACTCTCTATCTAAAAAGATTATTTCATCCTTGTCAAACCCTAACAAGCGAATCAATCTTCATGTGACCTTTCATAATGATAAGCAATCAAGCATCCACACAACCACAATCCGTTCTTTGTTGAGCTCTTGTGTGTGCATTACAAAATCTAAGAGCAACCATATCAAACAAGATCAATGAAAGTAGGAAACAATGGAGATAAAACCCTACTAAGCATGTGAATGGTATAATATTTCATATTTTATGTGTTTTGCATGCTTTAGGGTCTTCATTGGTGTATGGTGGATTTTAACTATAGAACTAGGGTTTTATGTGGTTGGATCTTTGTTTGGTTTTACAATAGTTTAGCATTCCATTTTCACCATATACAATTTCAATTTAATTTCATTGAGACAATAGAAATAA
Organism: Cryptomeria japonica; assembly: GCF_030272615.1. Lineage (NCBI taxonomy): Eukaryota > Viridiplantae > Streptophyta > Pinopsida > Cupressales > Cupressaceae > Cryptomeria > Cryptomeria japonica. The sequence continues at coordinate 182,992,983 of NC_081415.1, forward strand.
AGTGTTTCCTTTCTTGCATTTTCTGTTCATTTCTTTATTGTTGTTGTTGGTGTGTGTTCGATTTTGTAAGGAGAGTACGCTTCATCAGGGGTTGATATCTAGAAATTGGGTGGAGACAAAAGAGTTATTAGATGAGGGTGTTTTATTAAATATTGTGATTTTAGAAATGGAAATAAAGGAGTATGAGACTTAGAAAGGGAAGTGAGGGATAAGAGGAGAGATAAAAGATAAAAGAGAGAGAGAGGAGTCAGAGGGGATGTATAGAGAGGTAAACATGGAGGGAGCTAAATAGATTGGGAAGGAGAAGATAGAGAGGTGAGGGAGAAAGAGAACGGAAGGAGAGAGTTAAAAAATAGATGTGTAAAGGGGTAGGTAGAGAGAGGTGGAGAGAACTGGAGAGGGGACACATAGATAGATGACAAAACTAGTGTGGGAAAGAGAGATGAGAGACCTATATGGTGAGAGAGGGGGTAAGATATCTATAGAAGGGGATAGAGAGAGGTGGGTAACAAGACATGGGTGAAGAGGTAGATAGGTTGATAGGAAGGGAGGGAGAATACTAGAGAGGGGAGAGAGGTGACAACCTAAATAATAGAGAGAGAGAGAGAGAGAGAGAGAGAGAGAGAGAGAGAGAGAGAGAGAGATGGGGGTATGTATGGATGGGGAGATAGAGAGGGGGAGGGGAAGAAATGGAAATAAATACTTAGAGAGGGGAGGGAGGAAGAAGAGGAGAGACAAAATAACAAAGGGATGAGTAGGAGGGGATGGATGGAGAGGTAGACATGGAGAGAGCAAGAGACCTATGGAAGAAGGAGATAAAGAGGTTAGAGGAGAGAGAGAAAAGGAGGAGGGAGTTCTCAAAGGGATAGGGTTAAGGGGAGAGGGAGAGAAAGGTGGAGAGGGAGGGAGAGAACTATAGAGGGGACATATAGATAGGCGAGAGACCTAGAGGGGTAAAGAGATGTGAGAGACCTAAATGGAGAGAGATGAGTGAGATAAATAGAGGGGAATATAGAGAGGTGGATAATGATACCTATATGTAGGGGTAGATAGGTGGAGAGGAAGGGAGGGAGAAACCTAGAGATGAGAGAGAGAGAGAGAGAGAGAGAGAGAGAGAGAGAGAGAGAGAAACAATAATAGAGAGTGGGGGAGGGTGATAGAGAGGGAGAAGGGAAGAAAGGAAGGGAGAGACCTAGAGAGAGAAGGGAGGGAGAATATGAGAGAAAGAAGAGCAAAGAGAGGATTAAGAGTTGATGGATGGAGAGGTAGACATGTAGGGAGTGAGAGACTTAGGGAAGGAGGAGATAAACAGGTGAGGGGAGAGAGAGAGAAGAGATGGAGAGAGTTCATAAGGGATAGGGGAGAGGGGAGAGGGAGAGACCTATATATGGCTAAAAAGAGGGTGGAAGGGATAGGTAGTGATTGTGAGAATGGAGAGGGAGGGGAGAAAAATAATAAGAGAGGGAGAGAGAAGAAGATAGAGGGAGAGAGGCAGGGATAAAGAAGGGGTAAGGAGGGAGTGAAAGGTAGAGAGGGTGGGATATACCTAGATATGGGGGGAGAGAGGTGAGAGAGAAAAGAAAGGGAGATAGATGGGTCTAGAGTTTGTAGGAGCATGTTGATTACTGAAATTTGACTAAGACTAAAAATTTATATGATCCTCTAAAATCTAGAATCTACATTATAACTCCTATTAGCTAAAACCACTCTCAAACATCTTGCTAATATATACATGAAATAGAACTTAAATGTGACATATACTTAAATGTTATATTCTTCTTCAAGGATCGGCTATAACTTGTGTCCAAACTGGAGCATTTGCTCATTCACAACATCTCCTAAAATTTGCCAATGTAGAACATTTGGTGAGTGCCAAATTTGGTGCTTATGCAAATGAAAAAAGTGATCTTTGTGGATTAGGTATAACTTGTGTCCAAACCGGTACATTTTCCCATTCACAACATCTCCTAGAATTTGAAATGTAGAACATTTGGTGAGCGTCAATTTTGGTGCTCGCCAAATGCAAAAGGTACATTTTTCCCATTTGGCGAGTGCCAAATTTGCCACTTTCCAAATGTGAAAGGTGCACTTTTTGAATTTGCTGAGCAACAAATAGGGTGAGCACTGATAGGAATTGCATGCAAAAAATATCAATTATATGCAGATAATTATTAAACAAAGGAAATGAAAACACAGAAATAATAACAGTGAAGTGACAATATTTAATGTAGTTCACCCAATCTCGAGCCACATCCACCAAATAAAGAGACCAATATTATTATCTAGCAAATCAAATTGATTACAACTAGCATTCCCTTGCAACTTAATATCGTTGCAAGAATGATGGCATCATGCCTGATGAGATGGTTGCTAGAGTGGTACAAGTGGGCAATGGGATGACATATCTATATAACTGAGAGCTTTTCTACTATCTTTATGTAATGTTTATTTGGTTTTAATAGAAGGGTACTACCCCCTAGGAAAATCTTGCTTAAAAAAAAAGAAAAAACCACAATACCGCTGCAAAAGTGCTATAGAATTCTCTACAGAAAACCCTAACCCTTAGCCTTTTATCAAGACTTATGTCAGTTAAAAAAGAGGGTTACAATGTGTCAGCTAATAGAAAATAAACACCCGATGCCTTTATAAAATAATAAAAGTCGATTGAGCTTTTGGGGGTGTTGCCCCTGAATACCCCCGCAAGAGTGCTACCCCTCGACCTTGCCTTGTATCGCGACAACAAGCGCTCGAAGGGTGTTGTCCCTTCACCTCGTCTTGGGGGCACTGCCCGCAAACTCTCATTGAATAATATGGGGGGAAATTGCGTCGATAAAATTAAGGAAAATATAACCTTCGAGTCTGATTGGGCTCCATATAACAAGCACCATATTTGGCACTTGACAAATTGTTTGCATTGGAATACACCAACCCTTTGGGTTGGATTATCCTTGGGCATGACCATTTCAGGGCTGGAAAATGTTTATATTAGAAAAAAATTTAAAATCACATATTTTTGGTCATTTTATTCATTAGGTTTGCATGTGTTTCAATGCAAATAAAAAAACACCATAGTGGCGTTAAGCTTCCTCTTAGCAATCCAACCATATAACTTGTTTCACATTTTGATTTTATTAAAGCTTTCATCTTTAATTTCTTTTGTTAGTGTGACCATTTTTGGTTGAAAAACAATATGTATTATTTTTGGGTATAAGTTTTTACATGTTCATCGAATTTTGAAACAACTTATATTTTTAGAAACTAGACTCTATTATACACACATTAAATTTTTTAATTTTTTTTTAACTAGTTTTCATTGATTCTAGGGGGAGCACACTCAAATTTATGTTTTTCGAGATGTGTCCATATGAAAAATTAGTAAAAAATGATGTACTCATTAAAAAATTTGTCAAAAAATCTAGCATAAACTACAAGGTGTTAGATAATTTCTCATTGAAGCAATTTTAATAAAAAAAATTTAAGTTACATGGTAGGGGGGCCACAACATACACTATTTTGTGTTTTTTGGTTAAAAATACAACTACTTTTTTTGGCCCCCCATCTTGAAACCCTTAATCTCCACCACTTTCAAAACAAAGCAATAGTTTAGAAAGTAGGGTTGGAGCACTTTGACTCTTGTTCTTGTTGCATCTTCAAATTTGGAATGTACCTATGTTCAATTTATCATTGAAGTTCAAACTTTGCTAATTTTATAAATAAAAAAAAGTGGCATCAAGAACCCCTTTTGGTACCATATCTTGTTCACATACCCTAAAAACAATAACAATCTTTATAAAATAAAAATGTAATAAAATTTTATTTTTTGTTTTTTGGAGCATCAAATGCCATGGTAGTTGATAGGCACTTAAAATAGCCATATATGAAACCATAAAGTCAATGCCTTCATTTAACAAATAAAAAAATATTGTTTTAAAATATAATAAAGATACCAAAAATTGATCTACTCGTATATTGTTTCTCCAAAAAACACACTAAAACCATGGAAAATGACTTTTTGCACAAATTTTGTCATGTTGTCAATGATTTCAATAAGAAAAAATGGGTAGAGTTTCCAAGAAAAATATTATGGCATTGGTTAAAAGAATAGTTATCTTTAAAATGAGATGAACCAAATTAAGGAAATTGTGTCGATAAAATTAAGGAAAATATAACCTTCGAGTCTGATTGGGCTCCATATAGCAAGCACCATATTTGGCACTTGACAAATTGTTTGCATTGGAATACACCAACCCTTTGGGTTGGATTGTCCTAGGACCCAACCCAAGAAGAACCCAAACTATGCCCAAGGCCATACCTATACTAGGACCCAACCTAAAATAGAAGAACCTGATAACATTTTGTAAAGAAAGATGGTTATGCATAGAAGTATTGTTTGAAGTTGAATGTACTAGCATGCTAAAAGCTCTTGGTAAACTCGAGAATATATATCAAAACCTTATTATATATTGTTTTTGTCATTTTGTTTACATAAATGCAATTTGGATGGTTTTTGAACCTTAGATAAAAAAATTTAATCAAAACGATTTCTTCCAAAATCTATAGATTTAGTCATTGTCTAATTTTTTGTGACTTGTGTTGATCCTATAATTATAGGCGAAAGTCTAGTTTGTTATCAATATTGTAACATTAATCAAAATTGCTAGTGGCACTCATACAGTGTGATCAGTTAGTTTTATAGCTATCACATAATGTCACAAAGTTATGAGAGAGAAACTGAGGTTTTAATTTATGAAACTATGCTTGGGTATGACCCTTGGTACTTCTTGAGTACTTGGGTTCTTTGTGGCTCCTTCATAGAAGGAACCACAAAGAATCCAGACACCCAAGAAGAACCCAAACTATACCCAAGGCCATACTTGTACTAGGACCCAACCTAAAATAGAAGAACTTGGTAACATTTTGTAAAGAAAGATGGTTATGCATAGAAGTATTGTTTGAAGTTGAATGTCCTAGCATGCTAAAATCTCTTGGTAAACTTGAGAATATATATCAAAACCTTATTATATATTTAGTTTTTCATTTTGTTTACATAAATAAAATGATTTCTTCGAGAATCTATAGATTTAGTCATTGTCTAATTTTTTGTAACTTGTGTTGATCTTGTAAGGGTAGGCGAAAGTCTAGTTTGTTATCAATATTGTAAAATTAATAAAAATTGCTAGTGGAACTCATATAGTGTGATCAATTAGTTTTATAGCTATCACAAAATGTCACAATGCTATTTTATATATTGTCTTGTTTATGTTATCAAGTGTTTTTGTCTAAAATACATAGCTTGCCTTTAAACACACATTATTATTAATATGATCTTTAGTTTATATTATTGGAGTTTGATTTCTTTGTATACTTAAACTTGGCTAATGATTTGAAAATTCATAGACATTTACATTTGTGATGTGAGGTTGTCAACTGGATGAATATTGTATTGTTTGAATATATATGGAATTTATTTTCTCATGACATGTTTTCATCAATATTAATATATGGATCCTTTTGCATGTTGCCAAGAGTGATTTGAGAAATTTACTTTTATAATGTTGTGGAGATGGGCTTGCTGATGTTCGTCAAAGTGCCCCTACACTACTTGGTGACCTTGCAAAAGCAAGTAACCTTATCAACTCGATATATGGAATTTATGATTTTATGCATCATGGTTTATTGAAGATTCAATGTAAAGAGAAACCTACTTCTATGTTTTTTTCTAACGTGCTTGCTTCTTCATTTATTCAATAGGTCCATGAAATGCTCTTGCAACCAAATTCGCCTTATTTCCTAAATGTGGTTGCCAATAAATAGGTTATTGCTCAAAACATTTCTTTATTTAAATACCATAAAGACCATTCCTTATTTTTTGCATCTTGATTGTTCCTGGTTCTTTGTCTCTTTCTATGAAGATAGGGATGTTAATAGATGTATGAAATTAATTAATTTTTTTGGTAATAAAATGTTTTTAGTATGGAATGCTCAACAATTGGCAAAGGTGAGAAAAAAAGATCTTGGCTGCTCCAAAATGATGAAGTTTTTGAGAATGTTTGTCAACAGCACATGATATTTCGTGTAACAATATGTAGAAGAAAAATGTGATAAAATTGATAAATATCAAAGTGTTTTCAAATAATTATCGAAAGGTGAAAAATAATAAAAATATCATTTTCAATGGCTCGCACATTGGACATCATGTGGCATTCCTAAACAATAAAACCTTCAAAATGATACACACATCGACTATATTCTTATATGTTGATGTCAAAACTTTGGAGGCTTGTGACAAAACCTTAACTACAAGGTTTGGTTGGCAGCAAAATCCGTTAATAATAGCAATAGTAATAGGTGGCTTGCATCTCCTTGTCACCCCACTTAGCAATCTAGGTTGGGTTTAACGGGGATCCTCCTCAAAAGTCCTTTGCATAGTCAGTTTAGAGTAGTTTTCTAATTCTTAGGCTTATTTTCAAATGCCTCTTTTAACTATCACTCATTACAATTATGAAGAAAATGGAGAGGGATGTAATAAAAGATTAAATATTTATGTATGATATATTTTGACATAAGAAATAATTGATTTTTAAAAATTACAATATTATTATTCATTGTAATGTTTAATGTAATTATAGTCATTAGTGTTGGTTCTTTTATGTCTTTGCCTTCTTATTTTAATTAGATTTTTAGCCAAAAAATGAATTCATTACCAAGAAGTTATGTCCAAATTGAGCTCTGTTTTAATCCAACCAAATTTAGTAATTGTGTTAAATATATGTTCAATATAATAACATAAGCATGTAGCAAGTCTAAGAATAATGTAGCATGGAGGCCCTCAATAGTTGCCAAGCATAAGGTAAGAAAAGTATAGCCAAAATAAACATCTTTCTATAAGTCCATAGCCAAATCCTTGAGTTATCTTTATGAATATTTAAGGTCCTCAGAGAAATTAATAAAACCACAACCAAACATAAGGATGGAGTGATTTTAGGCTAGACAAATTTGGTTACAAATGAAAGCACAATTGTTATGCTTTCAAGTTGATAGGAAATTGAATCAGTATAAAGTCTTGATACTTTGAAATGTCATAAAGTATAATTTTATGGGCACAATTTTTCATATTTGTATGTCGAAATGGCACATCTTCAACATGAATTATGGAAATGGTTGAGGATTCTACTGATTTGCTTTTCTCTTCTCTATTTTTCGTATTGGTAATAAAACCAAATCATGTTTGATTTCTTGAGATATGTGTTTCTTGATTAACAATGACCTCTTATAGCCATATCTATGTAAAAAATTAAAAAATTAAGTCTTTTTGGAATGGCATGCCTTCAATAGTTCAATTGTGGTAATTAATTAACAAAAAAATATATTATTCGATTTTAATACAATTCAAAAACATTAAGTTGAAAATGGATAACATTGTCCACGTATTGAAGAATTTTAGGCTTTCCCTCAATTGAATAGAAATAAAATTATAATTTCATAAACTCCATAACATTTCACAAAGGTTTCTACAAGATAATCAGATAATTTTATTTTCCAAGAAATCAAGCATAATTCTATGTTGTGCTTGGTTTTCTACTCAATACATCCTACTTCCTGCCTCTTTTCATATAAACACGTGCATTTTGTGTTCATTAGTTCTCTATTTAGCATTTTAATTATTGTGAAATTCTTATTTGTAAGCACTTACCATCTTATTTGAGGAGAATTTGATTACGAACTTCACAACATTGAAAGAAGATTAAACCTTGTAAAGATGAAAGAAGATAGCCTTCTTTTATGCTCTATCAATTAGATCCTCTCTTACTGATCCAATGGTTTGTTGTATGTTCTTCTAAGCACCTAAATTCTTAATTTTAATTTTAAATTCTATGGTAGGGTTTGAAGACATTTTCTTATTGAAATGTTTTGTTGCACACTTTGATGTTCTTCTAAGGAAGCAATATGCAGAGCTGGAGTCTTTCATTTGAAGTGCATTAATATTGTCATTGAAAGATGATTGTGTGAGCACCCGAGTTCTTAATTTTAAATTTCATTGTAAGGTTTGAAGACATCTTTGTACCATTGGGTCAATTGCAAGCAATTGTCAAAGGAAATCTAGGTGAAAACTATATAAAGCTCACACTCTAATTGGGTGCCAGAACACTCATGCTTCATATCATGAAGGAGAAGAGTATATGGGTTTGAATGTGTAAAAATAATAAAGAAAATTTGAGGAGACACTAAGAAGGGGTTGATTTGTATCGAATAAAAACAAATCGTTTAGCAAGATAATATTGAAAATATTGATAACCTTAATGGTTTCAAGTAAAAAATATTTTAGTGAGTGACAAAATCATTAAGGATAAACTCAAAAGAATGCATGAGTTAAAGGACAACTAAATTTTTTTGTTGATAGCT